>NW_028317936.1:292500-596666 GCF_062004578.1 Staurois parvus | reverse complement strand
AACCAAACAAAAAGGGTTTACAGGCCCTTAAGCTTCTATCTGCTCTGGGTATCAAAGCATTACAGCCCCTCTATTCATCACTACGTTAAAGTAATGCAGCTCACCATTCATTATTTTCTCCCAATGCAATTCAGATATACTTTTGATAACGGTTTCTTTAAGTGCCACTATAACAGAGTGTTAACGTAGTGAGAAAAGCAACAGAAGAAGCCAATCAAGTGTGCTCACAAGTGCCATTGAGAGGAGCCCATCTGCTTCTCCTTTCACTGTCCAATCACAAGTTGGGGGTGGGACAGAACCAGAAGATATTTAAAGAGATATTAAATGCATTTGTTTTAAAAACACGTTATACTTGCCTGCTCTGTGCAATAGTTTTGCACAGAGCAGTCCTGGTCCTCTCTGGTTCCCTGCCAGCACTCCTGGTCCCTCAAAAAAGCAGCTTGATATGGAGGCACCCAAGCAGGCTCACTTCCAAGCTGCTGCTCTGCATGTCCATTCACACAGACTGCAGCGTGGCCCCACTGGCTGTGATTGACAGAAGTAGGAAGCAATGCTCCCACTGCTGTCTCAGCCAATAAGGAGGGAGAGTCCTAGGAGAGCCACAGTTCCTGCACATCACTGGATCCAGAGGGGGCTCAGGGAAAGCTCCCGCATACAGGTCATTTTGTACCTTCATGCATAGAACGCACAAAGGTAAAAACCTTGAGCCTTTTGAACCACTTTAAATGTAGCAAGAAACAAAAAGATTAAAAAAGAAAAAAAAAAAAAAAATCATGTCTGTCTTAGGGCTGTGAAAATCTTAGAAATTGATGGGCTGAATACAAATCCTTCGATAGGCAATAAAGCTCCCATACATGCATTTGGATTTAGCCATCTGCCTCAAGTTCAACTTTAAAAGCACACTCAGCACATTCTGTGGTTCTTAACACTTCACTAAATCTGCCTCAATGGAAACTTTGTTCATAAATGTGAAGAGGCTGCATGTGTCAGAAATAAGTCATAAAATGCCCCCAAACACTCGTTAAAAGATGAATTATTGTATACATTGCACACAAGGGTTCTGCAGGCTGCCTTCCTAGCATCCCAAGGAACAGTGCCCACAAATGTTATAGAATGGGATGCTAAAAGGTCAGCGTGAATGAAGTACAAGAGGAAACGTTTGGGATATCTAACTTGTGAGTCAATGTGACTATAGAACGAGGTTTTTCCGTATATGGCCTGTGCTGCTACTGGGAAGCATGTTTTCCCCGACGTTATTTGCTCGCTGTGGATATGGCCCAAAAAGCCTGGCAGACCAATACCAAAAGTGATTTTCCCAGGGTCCTCCGCCTCCTTCTCCCACCAAAACTTGTAATGAAGAACAGGTCACAAAATACTAGAGATGTTTCAGGAAGACAGTGCAGAGATTCAAAATAGAAAACATTTCCTGTACGACTCATCCATTCAGCAACAGATTTATCAGGACCAGCTTCTCCCAAATGGAATCCCAATAGCTGACAAGTTACTAAAGTCAACCAATATAAATGTAATCCAACATTAGGCATGGATTCTACAGGCCCTGTAGAACGGACTCATGTGTAGATTCACCAAGGGCCCCTTCAGACCATTCTGATGCACTAATAAAGTTGTGTTTGTGTAAAGTGCATTCATTTGAAAAAGCCTGTGAATACAAAAACCTTCATTTTTAACCCACTGTAGTGCATTACAATGTGTGGTGGTCCATTGAAATGCATTTAGGAGCTTCAAGCTACAAAAACTCAACTTAATGGCTCTCTGATGCCTGTTCGTGTGATCATGCTCCATCGAGATCAAATTGATTTTTTATTTTTTAAAGTGTGAGCGTTTTAGGAGCTTCAAGCTACAAAACCGCTCATGAATGCAGCCTTATTGACAACTACTTGTTAATCAGCTGTCAGGGCAAAACAATGTGACTGAGGTACATTGTACTCTGCATTTTATGCCAGTTTTAAAGTATGAACTCAAAAAGGCAAGTTTTTTTCCTGTGCATTTTGGATAGAGTGGAGAGGAATTAGATCTATCGCCATAAAAAGTGAAAGATGAAGCACAAAATTTTCAGATTGTCCCCAGAAAAGTAATAGATAGGAAATTTGCCAATGTGGACACTAGTTCTGGTGACTTGGGGGTCCTCAAGGAATTCCAATTTATAGGATCTCACTTCCTGTTTTAGCTATGGGACAGGAAGTGAAGGTAAAATCTCCCCAATGGGATGCAGATGGCAAAAAAACCTCATTAACATACCCCCCACTGAGAATCGGCCTGGTATACAGAAGGGAGAGCTAGAGCTGCATGCTTGCTGCCTTCACCTTCCTATCTGCATGCTGTATAAGGGTCTGGATGAAGGTTAAAGGCCTCTGTCCCTCAATTGTAGGGCAGAGGTCCATTTTACCACCTCTCCGTCAAGGTGCAACCCCCCCCCCCCCCCCCATCATCCCAAATGTGGAACACATGGCCTGGTATAGTAAAGAGTGGACTGCAAGCTCACATTGCTGCTTAGCCATTCTAATAGCCAGAGCTCACAAACCTGGAAGGAGGACCAGCAGGTAAAGATGGGATTTCCTGTTAGTGACAGCATGCCACTGAAGGGTTTTTTTCTCGGTAAGTCTTTCGTAACGTGCCGAATTCCATGCACTTGATCATGATCAGTTCTAGCTTTTCAGAACCGAATCTACAATGCAAATTATGCATTTTCCCCAAATAGTGTTTTGAGTTCTACTGCTTGGTCCATGCAACAAACTTACACCCCTACCAGTCCAGCTTACACAGTGTTCACACTTCTGCACTATTTGGAAACTAGATAAACACGAACAAGATTCTCAAGAAAAGCTGACACCAGTTCACTGATCTGACAGCACCACACCCAGCACTAGGTGGTTATGCAGGTACGCAACGCAAGAAAAAACCAAATTCCTCGCCGATCAAACATTTCTGCATCTGCTGGCACAGTTATCTGTGGAGTTTACTAGGGATGACTGCACTGCAGCGTTGGTATATTATGCAGTCCTCGATATTGTGTGAGCATTACATGGAGCCGTCCTTTTGCCAACAAAAGTCAAGGAATGAAAAGCAAACTGACTCAGAGGGTCTAAGGCGCAGCCCCAACTCCCCACCCCTTCCACAGCCACTTCCATGGCTAGCAGGCTCCTCTGCTAATCACTGCACTTTCCAACATTTTTTGGCCTTATATGGCAAACACAAGCAAAATGCGGCCTGCCAGGAATCTCTGCTCCCTCCCTTTCTGTACAGTTTGGGGGATGGAGCAGGAAAGGAGACGAGGGGGGCAGACTAATGCCTTGGTCACAGCCCCACTTCCTTGCAGAACAAGGGCCTCCAAAACAAAAAACGCAGTGAATGCAGAGTGAAATCATATGTTCCTCCAGCAGAAAAGGACTGTTCTACGGAGCGTCATTCAAATAGGATTTTGCAGAAGAGCACAGTAAAATTTAGCTTTATGTGACAGCATCAAACTGCTCCTGGGACAGAAATCTGGCTTGAATGGAGTATAAATGTGCCACAATTGCGTTTAAAATCTTTTCACACAAACTTCAAAAACATTTAAAACCACTTGCCCTGCAGAGGATTTACCCCCCTTACTGACCAGGCCATTTTTTTCCTATACGGTGCTGCGTTACTTGACAATTGCAAGGCTACACCCAAATTAAATTTATGTCTCCCCCCCCGCCCCACAAATGGAGCTCTTTCATTGGTATTCGATCGCCTGTGCGGTTTATTTTTTGCACTAAACAAAAACCAACAATTTAAGGAAAAATATAAGTTTTTATATAAAACATCTAGAGAGAAAAAAAAGTTAGAATAACCTTTATTCTGCTACATGTCTTTCAGTGACATAGCAGGCAGACACTGGGGGGAGAACTGACTAACTGCCACTGACAACTCCAGTGACACCAATACAGTGATCAGTGCTAATAAAAAGCACTGACTGTACTAATGACACTGGGCAGGAAGGGGTTAACATCTGGGGTGATCAAAGGGTTAACCTGTGTGCTGTTTTCTATACATGCAAGTGTTTGCGAGGTTTACATGACCACAGCCCAAATGTACTCGACTACAAGAGCCACCTGCACCCTAGCAACAATCTTAGGATTCAAATTTGGAATTAGAGGTATACCTAGCCTTATGAAGGCTCTTGTGGAACATCTACTTTTAAAAGTAAAAAAGGCAAAAAAAAAACCCCACACAGTAAATATATAGGCTTCTAGAGATGAGTTTTCAGGGATTGCCTACAGGCTGCCAAAGCAGGGGATAGCTGGACAGATTGAGGTAGTGAGTTCCAGAGGATGAGAGAGGCTCTGGTGAAGTCTTGGAGATGAGCATGGGAGGAGACAAGGAAGCTTGGGAGCAGGAGATCATGAGGACCGTTTGGGCAATATTTGGAGACAAGATTGGCGATATAAATTAAGAGAACCTGAGCAGTAGATTTATAAGCCGCTACTAGCACCTGACACAAATGAGTGCGATAATGAAACAAATGCTGCACTGCCAATCCTGTACCTTTATAAAACCAGTGAAAAAAAAAATTCTAAAATGTGTTGTGAACACCTTCCTATTACTGGGGAAGTGTATGAGGGGAAAAAATCCCCACCTGTTTACAACTGGGAAATTAAAAAAAAAAAAAAAAAAAAAAAAAATGTAGTGGGTGTGCAATACACCTACCCCACCTGTTTATATTTGTTTGGTGAACCAATCAATATTAAATCCGGTTCTGCATATGGGGCATAAGATCCTAAGATGGTTCACCTGTGACGAATACATCATAGCGCCTGCCTGTGAGCATGAGCAGTTGCTAAGCTACCACATGGTACATCCAGGGAACAGTGGGGCAATATGGCACAGACAAAATGCGTTGGACAGCCAATTGCGTCACTTCCGGTTTGTAGGAGTCTGCATGTGGAGCGCATCGGCGTTCTGGAACACAGATTTTAAAGTGCCCATGTATGGTATACCTGTAAGTGCAGTTTTTATATGATTTTAATCATAACAGTATCATGCTAGGGAAGCTTCCCTTTGATTATTCCTATTGCATATCTGGTGAAGTGGAAACCTTTTCTCATTAGGAGGATCCCATCTACTGAGAGGACCTCATGAGTGGATAATCAATTACAGTGGCTCATGGGAGGAACACACCTAAACAAGCGCATTGACCCACCTATCTGTAGGGGGGGGGTCAACATTGTGCGGTGAGTGCGGTTCTGGAAGGAGCAAGAGTGTCGACTTGGATCATTAGCTACATGTTATTGGAACCGGTTTGATCACCAAGTCACTATCTACGCTTATAGGATGTGGAAGGCGTCTTCTAGCACGGGGATACTGTACTGAGGAATGAACCGATTTAAACATATTGAACATTGGTTTTTAATCATGGTTTTTGAGCGATTTACATTTGTGCACGTTGTGATGGGAGTGCACTGTAGCACCTGTCAGACACTAGTTTAATTTTTTTTATATTTAATATTGTTTGATTCAAACATTAACAGGTGGGGGAGGTGTAATACACGCCCACTACATTTTCATTGTGTTTTTGTATTTAGCTATCACAGTTGTAAACAGGTGGGGATTTTTTTCACTCATACACTTCCCCAGTAATAGGGAGGTGTCCACCACATTTAGATTTCACTTTAGTTTTTTTTTTTATATAGAGAGTACAGGATTGACAGCGCAGCATTTATTTTGTTTCAAGATTAGTGTTTTAGCTTGGGCAGAGTTGTGAATAGCTTTGCATGTTAGCATTTTGAATAATCACTGGGCAATCGGAAGCCATTGGAGGGATTGGTAGCGGACACTAAGCAGCTGGTAAGGTGGATAAGTCTGGCAGCAGCATTCATGATTGACGGGAGAGGGGACAGCTCCTTAAGTAGGGGTGAATCTTAAGTTTGTAGACCTCATGTCTAACATCTCTAACAGCAATCAGATCTGGACCCGAAAGGATAGGTCAGAGTTCAGTATTTACACCTACTACCCTGGCTTGAGGGGAGGGAGCACGTTGCATTACTGATGATGGAAAAGTCATGGAGGAAGCGAGCGGGAAGGAATATCATCAGCTCGGTTTTAGAGAGATTTAGTTTAAGCGGTGTGGGGACGCCACACCAGAAGCGTGCGCAGTGCAGCTGAACGTCTGACACGATCACTAGGTATGTTTGCATTAACATTTAACAGTATTTTTTTAACAAACCAAAATGTGGCAAACAAGTTTATGGTTAAAGTTTACATATGCTTATTTTTGGGGACAAAAAGAAAAAAAAAAAAAAAACACAAAAAAAAAAAAAAACTGGACACTGCTCTGCTAGACAGTGGTTTCACTGCCAACCAGATATGCATACCAAACAATCTGCATTCTTTTGGGATTAAGGATGCTGGCTTGGTCACTAGGCAGCTCATTAATGTCCTGTTAGGGATTACAGTTTGCCCTGGGACAATGAAAGCAAGCTAGGACTTTAAACAGCGATTCAAGCGCGCAGCTGTAATGGTTTTCCAAACTGGTGAACGCACCTTAAGGGCCTGTTCACACCAGTTGCCTTGGGCAGTGTGACAAATGTACACATTTGAGTAGATAAGATGTGACTTGTAGAGAATATGACAATGAATATTTCTTTAACAAGGAATGGACTAGATTTACAGTCAGAGGTATTCAGAGATAGATGGTCACTAATTAGCATCTGAAGTGATCTAGCTTCCTCTGGATGTGACACCTAAGTGCCAATAAGATTTGTCTATAATGAGACTTTGCCACCTTCCTGAAGTAAAAGAAGAAACTGCTGAATACAGGTTGGCTTCATGACAGTAGGAGACCAGAGCTTTAAAGTATATACATACATCAGAGAAGGTTTCATCCCTCATACAAGCTAAAATATTAGTTGCAAAGAGATGAAATGAGGGGGAGGGGAAGGATTCAGATATTCTTATTTGCTCTGGAAGTCCAAAATCATTCCAAATACCCTGGCAGTACAGATCTGTGGCATGTCTTATGCAATAATGGTCTGTAATACAAGCGCCACAGCTGCTGTTACAGTGCAACCCATTTCCTAAGTACCTTATTGAGCAATGCCCAACATTCCGCACAGACAAATATTGTAAAGAAATGCAGGAATGTTACTGCTGCCCTAACACTTACAGATCACCAATAAACAGCAATGATCCTTGCAGAAATATGTGCAAACCTGTACACGCACAAAAAGCATGAGATTACAGAACTGTAAAGTCTATTAAAGAGCAAGTCCATCCACCCCAACAACAAAACCCCCATTATAGGCAGATTTGACCAAGTCTGATTCCATTTTAAAGGTTTATAGTCTGCTGTCATGAAGGTCTCCGATCTCCATAGTAGATAATCTCACATCCAAGATCTAGCAATTGACTGCCTATAGAAATATGAATAAAAGCAGTAGCAGATAAGAGCATATTTCAACAAGAGAATGTTTCAATTCTATCCCAAACTGAAATGGCTATAGCAGACTTTACAGACCAAGGCCCACGTTTCAACATTCCAGCAAAGCTTGGGGTCAACTGTTCAAATTATACCCAAGGGTTAAAAGCTGTAGGTGAAAACTCACAAATTGTTAAAGTGCACATTTACTCCAGTCAAAAAAGTCTCCAGCTGTGGATAAAGGCGTGTTAGAACCATGGCTGTCAACTTTTGAGCCAACGGGGGCCTCAAATTTGGATGTGGCCCCTGACATTAAGGGGCACATGTAATGGGGCATCACAGCGGCCAATTGTTAGCACTTCCGCCTGGCAATGCTAGGGTTGTTGGTTTGAATCCAAACCATGGCACTACCTGCCTGGAGTTTGCATGCTCTCCCTGTGCCGTTTCCTCCGGTTCCCTCGCACACTCCAAAGACATGCTGGATCCTGTCTAAATTGGCCTTAGTATGTTTATGTATGATTGCAAGTTACCTGAAATAAAAATACAAAATAATGTTCAATATATGTAATGCTTGAGAGGACTGAAACCGCAGGCCCAATAGAGTGGACATGTCACATTGACTAGATATGCTGCAGAATAAAAACTGGGAAAAAGGTTACATGAGGCTAGAATAGATCAACGCTCTCACCCTAATCAATGTGCTCACTACAGCCTGCTAAAGTTTGAGGGCTGCACATCATATGCCAAAGGGTCACAGGTTGGGTACCAGGGGGTTAGAACCTCAGCTCATGAGATTAACATGTTTCAGTGCGCAAGTAAAGGGATCTCCCCAGTGTGGCCATAGCTAGGAATAAACCTGACAGGTTTTAACTTTAAGACACACAAAGACAAAAGCTACATGTTGGCTGGGGTTCTACTTAAAGCACAGGATAGATCATAAGCTTAAAGATCCAAGTTTAAGATGGGCCACTACTTTACAGAAAGAAAAGTCAGTTTGGAACATCTGCCACCTCTACGATTCCCTTGTTCTATGTTGTGTGTAGAGGATTGTCAGGTGAAGGTACCAAGGTGACTCAACGTCTGGCATAAGCATAGAGGGTGGTAGAGTCCCAACTATGAGCCATTTTTGTTTGAGGCCTTCAGTGGTATTAAACTATAAAAGCAGCTTACACTGCAATATTTCCCTGCTACCTGGAGCAGTCTTCTACAATACCTCTACTGTGTTTCAAGTCGTCCTCAGTCTTCCTCGAACACAGTTGTGTGGTGGAAAGGGATGTTGAGTGTCATTTGCAACAAGAACCTAAAGTTGGTCTTTGAGGAACATGCATTATGCATGGTCACCCCATGACTACAAAAAGGTGTCTTGTTTTTACAAGCACCCAATTATCCTCCATCCAAAGAAAATTTTTAAAAACACCAATACACATGCCCTTACTTCAGAACACTGACAAGACTTAAACCACATCCCGTGTATGAGCCCTCATGGCTTTATCAGGCCAGCCAAGCATGACAGCTCCATGGAACAGCTGCAGAAGAGAGCTTAAAAAGAGGAAACAAACTGTACATTCCTGGCTGAGCCACAGGAATACTTTCTACGTATACACTGTCACTTCAACGATTTGCCTTTTTAAAGCATGTTCTCACAAGATTCGGGAGTGGCAAAAAAAAAGTTGGGCCATACAAGTATATAGTTACAGTTAGCACTACAGGAACGTTTTTTTTTTTAATCTCTGGAGTCCCTGACTGCATGAGGATGCAAAATAATGACAGCTCAAGTTCTCCAAAAACCTTCTGTACAAAATGCAATCAAGCATAGCAGCTAGCAAACATCAAATGGCAACATGAAAAAACTGGTTCTGATTGGGTGTTACCTACATGTGTTAACTGCATGAAAGTAATAAATATCCTAGCAATACTATTGCCCCCTCCAACCCCCTACTTACCCAAGTCCTCACTTGATCCAGTGCTGTGCCCATCTGTAGTGGCTCACCCCCCTCTACCAGGCTTTGCCAAGGCAGCAGGAACCATTGGCTTCCGCTTGTCAATCAAATCCCATGAGGGAGGGGTGGGGCTGAGCCACGCTGTGTGCATCAATGGAGAGTCTGGCTTGGAAGAGCCTGTAGCTGCACCACCACGGGTAGTGGCTTCTTATAGGGCTGCATTGAGAAGAGAAGCCTAGAGCGCTGGCACACAGCAGGTAAGGCAGCTTTCACATTGATCCATTTCTTCTTTTGCTTGTGGTTAAAAAAAAAAAAAAAAAACCCACCACGTGTGACCATGTAATCCTAAGGAACGCTTCACACTGATCTAGTGTGGGTCTGCTCAGTTTAAAATCCTGCTTGCTGCATTTTTGGTGCAGTTAAACACAAACCAGAGACGCACCTCCCCATTGAAATTAATGGAAAACGCATCAAAAATACACCCACATTGTATTTGAGTCATGTTTCCTGTAAAACCACACCAAAAACATGCGTTTTTGCTACAGATCAGTGAACGTAGTCCAAGTAGAACATACTAAAAAAAAAATCCTGAGCCTTTACATGAGCTTTGAAGCCCAACTCAAAGAGTTTTGAAAAGTAGACCTTGTAGTAAATGCAAGATCTAATTATCAGGTCCTCTCCAGCATTATAAGCAGCAGTATTAAATTGAATAGTTTGTTGGGAAAAACAAAACAAAGTACACTGCACAATTAGACAAGTTGTGTTTTTGCAGATTGTCATTGAGCTACAGTGCTCCTAGCCAATCCAAAAAGTTAATAAATGCCAAACCTGAATATTTTAAGTAAAAGTGAAGTTTTGTTTTAGGAGAATATATGTGCATAATTGGGCATTAGTGTGCAGATTTCCCCCCCCCCCCCATCTGTTAAAGTCAGATGTTTGTAAAATTTGAGTAGTTTTATTCGAACATTTAAAAAAAAACAAAAAAACCACCGTGACTAATCTCGCCACTCTTTTCAACAGTCATAAGCCTTCCATTCGTGGCGTGTCTGAGCACTGAACACCTTGTACTTCTGGGCACTCCAGGTAGGTTCCAGTTCTGGAATATGCCAGCACTGGAGGATAATTGGTTTCTGGTAGCTTCAGTTTATTCTCAAATCTTTGCCAGTTAAGTTGCATTTTTTTCCTCAAGACATTTCTTGCGACCCAGTTGACCATTTGCAACAAAAAATTTGATTTTATGATCGTGCCCCAATATCTTAAATTGTGTGCTGCATCCCTCTAAAAGACCTTTCCATTTTTGACTTTACAGAATCCGTTAAATCAATTCTGGCCCATTTTGCCTGAGGAAGAGCAGCTGCCCAATTATGCACACCTTTTTTATAGGGTGTTGATCTCCTTAGGCCATCCCCTCCCTCATTACACAAATACACATCACCTGATATGTTTAAAGCCAATAAGAATCCAAGTTTATACAGCTTGGAGTTGAACATGCATACGATTTGGTCAAGATACTCACTTGCCCAATTGTGCATACAATGTACTTACCTTCCCAAAACTTCAAGCTCCAAGGCAGTCCAAATATCATGGAAGGATGCTGCAAGCATTATATATTTGATCAATTTGGCATTCAGTTGGATCTTGCTGGAAGGAGCATGTTGTCACCCTCTGCTCATTGCCAAGGGAAGGGTGACATTGCACTACTTCCAGCAAGGAGGATATGTTTTAAACAGCAAATTGTTAAAAACAGCCACACATGGATAGGGAAGGGGGCACATAAGAACTGGTGTTTTTATGCCAAGGTCCACTTTAAGCTTTGGATACTTTCAAATATCAATACTTAATAAAAAAAATTGTTGTTGCACTTAGTGACACCAATAAGGAGATTTAACCTTACTTCCTGTCAATCTGGCAGCAGAAGTAGTCATTAGGAGCTCTTGCTTCTGCAGGTGCAAATTGTCTGGATAATTCACATCATGTTCACGTACAGACAGGTTTACCAGTCTGGAAACATTATGCTAGAAGTAGAAAAACCAAATCTCTCATCTAAGCAGTGTCATGATTTACAGTGCAAACATACCAATGCATTCAAGCCCCACAGCACAGTAGCTGATCAAGAAGGAAATTGTAGTTGGCCACTGGGGAGTCGTTACCATTCTGTGCACCACATTTGTTTGGAAGACTTATCCTGTCCACAGACCAGCAATGGAGCCCCTACCTTTCCGGCATCCTTGCCATTAACTCCTTAAGCAAGCTTAACAGAGTATGGACGGGCTATTCCTACATCGAGAGACTAAAATTCTCTTAGTTTCAACCCATGGACGGTTTATGTCCCCCACCAAGTTCCTCAGATTTGAAGTATTCTAAAAAGTTTTCTAGTAGCCCTCAATGCTAGCTTAAAAAAAAAAAAAAAAAAAAAAAAAAAAAAAAAAAAAAAAAAAAAAAAAAAAGACACCCCCCCCCCCCCAAAAAAAAAAAATCTTTATTATGGTAACTCTCCAAAAAGGACTCTCAAACTGACCCTTTGGTTCATTGAACTTACAGTAGACCAAGCTCCTCCAACCACCCCACAGATGAGACTTGTCTGGCCAATGGTTTCCATGCAGTTTGAAAATATTCCCACAAACTTCTCATTGAACAAAGCCTCCCCACCTGTATTTGGTACTTCAAAAGCTGCTTCACATGCTGACCAGAACCACCATCCCTATGCCAATAAGGGCTAGGGAATAAAACATTAACCCATGTAAAATCTGCCTTTGGTTAATTGAGCTCAGCATTAGATGTTACATTCAGACATTCCCACCCAGTGGTTCTAAACAGCCAATTGCCACAAATGTAGAGCTGGTTGTCAATTGTTTCCATGCCATTTATGAACAGACTTTATATATACTTTCCAGTGAACAAAGCCTTCAAGCCTGCCTACCAGTATTTGGCACTTCAGTATACCAGCACTATGCCAATAGTCTAGAGGCTGAAACTGCATAACCCATGAACCACCAATAAGTAATTTCTGCCTAAGAATACACCCAACTGAAACTTGCGATACCCAATTCCCTCAGCCAACTACTGCCTGCCAAAGCCCACTGTATGCAAGATCATTTTGATCTGAGCTTTCACAAACTAACTTTCCCTACGTTGAAAAGCAGAAGTGGCCCATGGTCTCCCCAAGCCCAAAGGACTGAACATTATAAGGCAATCCCAACAGAATTAGGAAAGGCCAGAGGCAGATATCAGCATCACAGGGAATCTGGTCCAGAACAATTACTTTGCCCATTCATATCAGTGAGATGGGGGTTTTATCAGGAGAATATCCCCTGGTCTGAATGAGCAAAAAAGTTACAGGTTTACAATATTACAGATAAAGACTGTCCTTTATGCCACTTTTGTCCTTTATAGACAAATGTAAAGATTTTCTGACACGCATGATCTCCATGGTCTAATATTGCTTGTCTGAAAAGATGGGACATTTGTGGCAAGGTTGTGCCTTCCCTTAAATGTCAGATACTACACCTTTATTCAGGAAGCTATCAATATGGCATACAGCGACAAGAAGCAGCATTTTAACTTTCACATTTTGTGATAGTTTAAGCTACAAACTAGTTCTTGGCTCCTGTGCCTCCAATACTAGAATCCTGGGCTTCTGCATTACTCTGACATCTCCCAGAACTATAAGCAGAGCCAGGTTTATCTCACCCACTGAAAAGGGAAAGAAAATACTAACACAAAGGTTTCCATTCAGGATGCAGCAACTGCACAGCCCTCAGGGCTCCAGAACAAGTTTGGCATTTGCACAGAGTGAAGGCAGAGCAGAAAAACCATCTAGCCAATAAAGCGAGTGTCACCCGAAGAGGCAGACCTTAACAGAAATATGTTGTGTTGCCTGCGTGTTGTCTTAGTGCAAAGGTGAAAGCCAAACTGGAATGTGTTATGAAAGCACCAGATGAACATTTTGTTGCCATTAGCAACCAAATATTTGCATTTCCTACTAAGTTCTGCCTTTTGTTTTAAAAGCCTCAATGTAGGTTTGTCTAGAACTAGCATAAGTACCTTTGCATCCATCTGCCAGCTCAGATCCAATTCCATGGGCAACAAATATGGGCCCAAAAGTTATCAGTAAGGGTGCACTCACAATGGTAGTTTCAACTGAGCTCTGGCACGGTTCAGCCCCTTGGTCTAGTTGGTGGATCGTGAGTGCTCTGAACTACACCCAAAATACTTTAAGCATATTGTGCTTAGGATCACTTGGAAAAGGTGGTCCTGGGCAGTTCACTTGTGGTCGGGTATAGGTCACTTCAGCACAAATTGTGCCTGCGCAAAGAACTCTACATATGGCGGATCACAGAAGGCATCACCATTGTCTGGTCGACAGGTGATGCACGTGTGCCCGGGAACGCTTACTTATACCTTGATATGCAGACCAGTGGGACAACCAAACCTGGGCATGGTTCAGGTTAACAATGTAATGTCATTGCACCCTTAAAGTAGAGCCTGCTTCAGGGCACCACTCCATCCCAACCACAACCTGGACCAAACCACACAACCTAGTGGCATGTGGTTTTAAAAAAAAAAAAAAAAAAAAAACAAAACCTAGCTGAACAGAACAAAATCACTTCCATTTATATATCTACTTTAGAACACCTACCCCTCACCTTCATAACCACAAGAGTTCTGAAATCCACAAAGAACCCAGGATGGGCCAACATCCATGTCTTGGGAATTCATTACAGAACAAGCAGAGGTCTCAGCTTGCTACAGGTGGTTAGTAGATCCCTGGATTTTTTGCAGATCACCAGGGTCTTATTCTGTATTTGCAAATTTCTCCATGTTTGGCCCTTTTAAAAAAAAAAAAAAAAAAAAAAAAAAAAAAAAAAAAATGTATAGCATGGGAGGACCTTATATTTCTCATTTTGCCCAGACATCAGAGTGCATTTGTGAAAATGCATAAAAAAAATCCCAACTCATCCAATGGTCAATGTTCTCCAGGTTTTTGCAATGTGTCATCACATCAGAAATTTAAAGTTACATTATTAGGCCTGAGATTGCAATTCTAATGTGCAAGCTCTGTCAGGGAAGCGATCTTTTCCTTCACATCTAATCTCTTCCACCATGGATTTCCTGTATACACAATTAATGGGAATACACACAGATGGGAAGGCACCAAATACCAACACGTAGGCTGGAGCCATTTAGTCATCTCATTGCTCTAAAGGTCCACAGAGAAAATATTGCCAAAAGCTTGATAAACAAGATCACCCTTGGACAAGTGAGACGCATATAAAAACTTAGAGGGTAAATTATAGTTGCAGAAAGGTTTAGAACCAAGGAAAAGAAAAATCTGTGATATGCAGGCATCAATGTGGGGCTCTGATTGTTCATGGCTGTCCTGACAATTTGGACACACATTACGGCCAGTCACATGGCTAACAAAGCAGTTGGCAAAACACTTGTGTAAAGTGTAGGCAAAGCCAAAAAGTACAGCTGGCAATGGCATAGACTGACATTTTGGCCGATTCCTGCTGAAATTTGTTCAAATTTGTTCTGTGGGTGGCCCCATCAGCACCACCGGGCTTGACAAAAAAAAAAAAAAAAAAAAACCAACAAAAAACAGGATTTTCCAATTGAATCAAAGGAACTGGGTGGAAAGTCATCTAGCTGCTTCTACACCTGGAGATTTCAGATGCTGTAGCGTAGGATCCTCTAGAAACCGTGGTTTCTCTGAAGATGTCCAATATATTCCCTACCTGAACCAGTTAGCTCAAGAAAGACAAAAATACAGGTCATCTGCTGTGAATTCACTGGCCAAATTCACCAAGCGAGGGCCACTTGATACTTTTAGATTAGCATGACAGCCATGCAACCACCATTTTTAGAAGCTTAGCAATGGCTGCCTGTACATTTTTACAGCATATAGATTTCCACTAAAGTCGGGTGCAATGCTCCATGCATTAAAGACTGCCATTTACGTCTAATGTGAACGGCTGATGTCACACACAGGGGGAGGTTAGTGCTGCAGTGTTCTCTATTGATGTCTTAGACATGTATGCAGGGTGCTGAGGCCTGTCCCGTTTGCACACATTCTTTTGAAACTCAAAGTGCAAATCTTTGTGCCTTCCTTCTGTGCTTTTGTTCTATGACAAAAGCCTTGGACTTAGGAAAAGATGCACAGCAGAATCCAGAGATAACCCTGGGCAACAAAAATGTGTTCCCATACATTCAAGAAAAACCGAAGTATGGAGGCAACAGGGCACAGAAGATAAACATGTACCAAGAGGAATATGAGGCTACCATTGTTTAACTCCTAAAAATGATGGATAACTAGCTGTCTACAGAATATTCTTTATGGCAAGAATATGGATATTACCTTTTCCTAGGCTTTGGGTAGATTGGGGGAACATACTTGCTCCTGATTGTGGACTGAAATAACCTCTCAGTATGACAGGCAAATGTCACTTTCAAGGGTGTTTAATTTTACTGGCAACAATTGCTATTTCAAACTATAAATATATTCTAAACATGCTAGTTTCCAGTCATCGTTTTCCTTCTGGCTTCAAGCATTCTGGACCAGGACAAGTATGCCAATCATACATTGTGATTTTGCTTGTTAAAGCAGAACCTAGTGGTATCTGCCCCACTCCCACGCTGACTGCTTAGGATGATTGAAGTGGAAGTTCTTCACCCTGCCTTAAACCTCCTGGGACATGTCACAGGTCTCAGGAGGTACCGGAGATATAAAGCACAGCATGGTGGAAAGCCAGTAGGAGTCACAGCCAGCTTCCCTATATAAACCTGTTGAAGTAGGGGACCTGAAGATTGGTGATTAGCTGGTGTTCCCAGTATTCGTAGCTGCTGTATAAAAAAAAAAAAAAAAAAAAAAAAAAAAAAAAAAAAGAAAGACTGTAGGGGTGGGTGTGGGGGAGAGAACTTCTGCATCTGATTGCCCCCTTGGTGGTCGGGCAGACGTTGCAGCTGGTACCTGTCAGGATGGAGTACCTGCTCCAACCAAGTTGCCAATTCTTCACAGGCAGCAAGGGATGAGTCCTTAAAGCAGAACTTCTCCTTTTCAGCAGAGCTCCACTTTAAATATTTTTGACTCCATTAAAGCTTAAATCCAAATGTTGATATTTTTACATAGTTACATTATCCAAGCTGGACCAATGTAACGATACATATACCAAACCTGTGGGATCCCTCTAAAAGCTAAAAATCCCTATAGTAGAAACCACTACTACACTGCTAATCCAGTGATCTCCACTTGCTTCTGAGTTCCATACCAAGCGGATGTCCTGTTGCTTACTGAACATGGAATACTTACTCAGCACAGGTGCCATTCAGAGATTGCTTCGAATTTCTTTAATGCAAAGCATTAACTGGACTAGATGAAGACTTATGTCACCAGTCCACTTCATCCATTCAGAATTCTTTGCATTCATTGAGAATATAAAATTTAATCTCTGAAGCCCATGCCCAGCAGGTGGCCTCATCTTCACAATGCAGCAGCTCAGCACAGGACCCAAAATTGGATGGAGAGGACTGTAGTAGTGGTGTCTACTACAGTGAATTCCAGCTTCCAGGAGGATTGGCCAGCTATTGTATATATGCATAGTTACACTGGTCAAAGCCAAATCAAACCAAGTAAAAATACACATACCTAGAAATCTTTAAAAGCTGAGGGGAAAAAAAAAAAAAAAAAATGATGTTGACTGTTAAAAAAAAATTTACACTAAAAGTGTTCCATGTGTGGGCTGCAGCATTATGTACAACCCTGACTTCCATCCAATGCAATAGTGACAAATGCTAAATCTTCAATAAAGTGGTTCTAAAAGCAAGATATGTTTACCTTAATGCATTGCCTGCCTTATTCCCCATACCAGGTTTTTCAGTGGAAAAAAAAAAAAACAAAAAAAAAAACACCCAGATCGCTGTACTATGTAATAAAAAAAATGTAAAATGATTTTATGCATGTAGCAAAAGGGACACTAATGGTCAACTGGAACCTGGTAGGGATGAGGCACTCCGATGGCGCTTTGTATAACCAGGAACAATCCTCCGGACCACTTAATGGTGGAAACAGCTTACGGGTTTAAAACACCTAGCAATAGGTGAATTCAGCAACAATGGGAGATCCACCTTGAAGTAGCTCAAAACAAAGCCACCAGGACAAAAAGCTGATACATTAGTAATTTATTCAGCCCAATGATGGTAATCACATATTAAAGTAACAGGAATAATGACAGGTGTGTAGCAACAGGTGGCAATAGCACCAAGCAGTGAATGCAAGTAGCACAAGTTCATGTGTAATAATCAGATAGCTAATAGCTGTATCCGATATGCCCAAAATATCGGATGCATGTAGATGAAATTAATCAAAATGGCTGCTGGCCAAACACGCGGCGTCGGCAAGGCAGGCTGGTACTTGACGCGTTTCGTGCAATGGCACATTGTCAAAGGGTGACCTGCCGCCGCCCAAAAACAGGAAAATGCTATTCAGATATATTTTGTGATAGCCAAAGCCAACAGTCTGACTTAGACCTGCAGCTGGAATACTCAGAACTTTGCACTCCAGCTCCTCCATTGAGTAAAATGTCATGCATTCTTTCAATGAATGCAAGGCAATCTGAATCTAGGAGCGGGGAATACCATTACCCCCCTCCTCCAATCACAGAGTGCCTTGTAGAATGAATGCATGACATTTTACCAAATGCAGGGGCTGGAGCATAAACGACCCACTGATGCAAGTACTCCAGCCAGAACGGTAACTCAGTGCTGGATGTTTAGTGTTGACTGCACTGGTCAGGGGTGAGTGAAAAATCAGCCATGGGACACCCTTAGTGTGGTGTGCACATGCCAAATTTTGCTGAAGTTCAGCAGCGCACCAGAAAAATGGCTCAGAAATACAGCAGCCTCAGCTCCAGCTCATTCCCTTTCAAAATACCCATTTCCAGCCTGCCTCCCGATCGTAAATACTACAAATGTAAAACTACTATCCCAAGTGTTGCTACTTCCAAACATTTGATGGCTCATCTTACATCATACTTTAAGGTTGTAACATTTAACTGCAGAGATCCACTGCAAAGGAGTCTAAAAATCAGCTTTTTATACTGAACAAAAAA
This sequence comes from Staurois parvus, assembly GCF_062004578.1. Taxonomy (NCBI): domain Eukaryota; kingdom Metazoa; phylum Chordata; class Amphibia; order Anura; family Ranidae; genus Staurois; species Staurois parvus. The sequence continues at coordinate 578,220 of NW_028317936.1, read as the reverse complement.
AAAAAAAAAAAAAAAAAAGACTGTTTTCACTTCTCAGCAGCATCAATATCTAGAGCTAAAAAAGCCTCTGCCAGCCACACCCTGCCGAGCCTGTGCTGAGCCAAGTATCTCCACAGCACGCTGTACACAGACCGAGGTCTGACAATGCTTTTTGTGGTTTGTTTGGAGCCGGCTCTGCCTACACTAACGAAGCGTCTACACAGCAAGGGGAACATGCAGCTCTGCAGAAAGTTGGGAGCTTGCAGGATCATTTCAATAAAGCCGCCCATACACTGAAAAATACGCCAGTTCAGCAGGAACCAGCTGAATTTCAACCAACTTCAATGCAACCAGTCGTAAGCAATGGGTTACTGCCCACTGCAAACTGGCCTCTTCCAACCTATACCTGGGGACATGGAAATTTTCAATCGTTATGGTCAGTGTATTTAGGTTTTGTGCTGCCCTAGGCAACTAAAATCAGATGTCCCCCACACAGTCTGACACCAACACCACCCCCCCCGCATAGACATCTGACATCTCCCTGTTCAGGTTTCCTCCCACACTCCAAAGACATGCTGAAAGGGTAAATTGGATCCTGTCCAAAATTGGCCTCTAGTATGTGTATGTATGAATGTGAGTTAGGGACCTTAGATTGTACACCCCTTGAGGGTTAGGGACTGATGTGAATGTACAATATATTATTACACAGTATTTATAAAGCACCAATTGTTCGCTCAGCGCTGTACATTACAATGGGGGACAGAACATGTGACAGAATACCAATACAATGCAAAACATGAGGGGATCGAGGGCCCTGCTCTTTCGAGCTTACAATCTAGGAAGGAGGGAATGGTGGCACAGGAGGAGATAGCTGTGGGGGATGGAGTGGTAGGAAGAGTGGAGGAGGTCAGCAGGTTAGCAGGGGTGGGGTAGGCTTCCCTGAAGAGATGGGTTTTCAGGGTGCGCCTAAAGGAGAGGAGAGTAAGTGATAATTGATGGGTTGGGGCAAGGAGTTCCAGATGATGGGTGACACCCTGGAGAAGTCCTGGAGGCGGGCATGGGAGGAGGAGACCAGGGAACTAGAGAGGAGGTCTTGTGAGGAGCAGAGTGTGCGTGCTGGGCAGTACTTGGATATACAATATACATGTAAAAGCACTGTAAATTGTCTGCGCTATACAAGTACCTGTAATAAAGTGTGTGCCGAGTATCTATTAAATCACGACTATCAATTTGATCACTATAAGCCTTTACAATTCTTCCAGAAGGAAGGCTACAATGGATCGTTAAACTTGCAATTGCTTCAGATAAATGTTACGTTCTGCCTCGGGGAAGTGTGTATAAGGGCTTCGTCCAGGCTGCCTGTGGGTCCAGAGTGGAGGGAAAGGGGACGCCAGAGGCTGCTGTTGCCATGACATTGGGATAAAAAACGACCCACTCAGCAGATTACTCGGCAGCTGCTGCACTTGAAAGAATGCCAAGAGTATCTGGTGTGTGTAAAAGCCTAGACTGGCACAAGAACAGGAATATGAAGCAGGGGGGTAGACTGCATGCCCCAGAACAGCAGTGGAATACTGGGAAATGGTCACCTCCCTGATGCAGATGCTTAAATGCCCCGATTGTCAAGCCAATGGATACATTTGTGGCAAACACTTCATTGATTTATTTCATAGTCTAAAGCAGGGCTGGACAAATCCCAGGAGCCAGGCACCCAATGTTTGAGTTTCTACTTGGGAATGAGCCAACATCTTTTTTTTTTTTTTTTTTTTTTAAAAAAAAAAGGAAAAATCCTGCTGGTTCCAGGATTGTACAGAATGGCTCAAATTCCATTTATTATGTCCCCCCTGCTCAAAAAGTGTATTGTCCAGACAAAGCTGTCCATACTCTTTCCCCACTCAGCCCAACCTCTCATCAGGGCATTGTATTCTGACATCAGCTCTCGCTGTTGACAAAATACACTGATCATTGTCTGCAGCTGCTGATCAATACGTTTTCTAGCATGTCCCTTTGACAGAAGTCAAGCAATCACAACAGGTTTGATTTAAACTACCTACTGTCCAAATGCATCTAGGGAACATGTGGTATTAAACCCACATTGTTAAAAATGCACTACATGCTATTCACTCCATGGGATTTGTTTCCTGTATTCTGCATAGAAACAGCTTGATTCTGTTCACGGTCCCTCCCTTATCTGTGTCCCCACTGCAGGCTGAGATTGTGTAGACCAGCTGTTGCCACATCTGAGCATGCTCCAGTTTCCGTTCCCTTCTAAGCTGTTCAATTTCATTTTTCTTACTTGTGCAACCAATGTGACTACATGAGTGAGTCATACATGTGGGTGTATACACTCCAGATAAAGGACAGCCTACTCCCTCCTCTGCACACTAAATATAGGGCATCTCACACAGTTTTTAGGCAAAAATAAGTTCACATGCACAAGTTATGATTTAAACATTTATGCATTGTTCTTCTGTATTCCACAAAAGTTTTGAACATGTGACTAGATGTACCTCCTGCTGAAGTTTCCCGACAGATGGGCTTGGAAAGCTGGATCAGGCGACTATTATGAAAAACATGCAAGTAAAGTGCCATCATGCATATACATAAGACCCCCTTTCACATGGGGCAGACCCACTTGCTCACTGGGGATCTGTCTGCTGATCCCCACTGAGAAAGCAGCCGACAAGTCCATGTCCATTTCACTTATGCAGAATAGACAAGACAGCCCTCTGTCCTCTATGGGCGGTCAGATTGAAATAGACCGCCGGTAGGTTTCCATCCGATCGACAAGGGAGAATAGATCCTCCGTCCTTTTTGGCATATTGGATGCAAGCGGGTGTAAACAGACCTGCCACTCCATAGAGGAGAATAGAGGTTCAGACTGGATCCACCTGAAAAACAGGCAGACGGACCAGATTGGAATATCTGTGTGACGGGGCCTTAAGAGAAGAGAATGTAAATTGAACAGTGTTTTAGTATCACTTTATATGTCTGCACATGATCGCTTTAGCATCAATATAGCATGCCAAAAATCAGTTATAGTCATGAATAGGTATATACGGAGACAAAATGTGATCATATCTGCTCCATCGGCTGCTAAGAGCATAGAGTGTAAAATCTTGGTAGACTTTACACTCAATGCTCTTAGCAGCTGATGCAGCAGATATATGATCACACAAATATTGTGTTCAGCTAAGTGGGGATTCACTGTACACTAAACAGGCATGCTGGGAGGAGAAATATGCATTGAGAGCATGGACTGATACTAATGGATCTATGTAGATTTTAAAGAACCCTTAGGAAAATGTTAATTTTCCCATGCAGCAGGGCTGTGCCTGCACTGGACAAATGCTTGTTCTTGTCTAGGGGATTGCAGAGCAGAGATATACTTACCTAATCTGCTGATCCTCCAAGTGCAAGATTAGTCCCCACCACTCTTGCGGTCTTGTGAATGGACTGTTCCTGATGTAAACATCCTCACAGACCTGCACTGGATGTGAGGATGGCAGGAAGAGTCCACCGCTGGACATGGGGGGAGTGCAGTTTTCCAGGGAATCAAAGGATCAGGCAAGTATAGCTTTTTCCTTGCACCCCTGGACAAAACAAGCAGTCAGCCCATGCAGTGTGAGCACAGCACCACTGCATGGGAAAGTAAACATTTTGCCTGGAGTTCTTTAAGTGAAGCTGGAAGTCTATACATGATCAAATATTCTTCCCACCTACAAGAAGATTCTACAAAAATCTGCAGTATGCCTGCCCAGAGTTGTGGCTGTTAGCTGGGCATACCTACTGGCCATGGTGGAGTGAAATGCTGTACAGATTAACTAATCAATGCATGCTCTCAGATTGATCCTTGTTCACCTTCATGTGTGAATTTGACTGGCAGTTCAGGAATAGACTGTTCTTAAATAGCAAACGGATACATTGAGGCAGACCTCTGGTAAAGGGATTACACAAAAAGGGAATACACTGTTACTTTGTGTACTGTGTCTGCTTCGCGTTAATTATATGTTCCTTACAGGAAGATGCCTACTGTTTTACACATTCCCTGAAAGCATTTTATTTTTCCTACCCAGAACATCCTAGTTTGCCAAATTGTAATATACTATCCACCCAAGGACAGTCTGCTGCTTGTTATAAACATGTGTTTAAGGACCAACTTAGACACTACACAACCCTCAAAAAACAGGATTGTCTGCTAGGCTTTGCTTTAGGACCAAGAATGACACTTTACAAACATTAAAAAGGCTTATTAGATTAAATAGTTTACCTCCAAGCAGACCTACAAGACATTTATGCAGCTCTATTACTACAATTCATAAAAGGAAACACCTAAATTTTACTTGGCCTCTTGCAACCCCATGTACAGCAGAGCTCAGACTGCTGACAAGGAGCATGCAGATAGGAAGTATCGGTGACAGGTGGAGGAAAAGCGGGCATCAGTCATGTTCTGCTTCTTAGCTAGCCACTTCACAGGCTGAGGCATAATGTTTTCATTGTCTGGCCGGTATTACTTTGTCCCATGTTTCTAGGCATTACCCAACCCCTAGCCATGAGGTCCCAACTGCACTTCCTCCTCTCCAGCCACAACAGAGCAAACAGCTAGGCAGGAGATGGACGCTTGTCTCGGCTCTGAGCTCTTCCTCCAAGAAGAACAGCAGCAGCAATAGGTATGCAGAGACCGACATGCCCCTCTCTCAATTCATCTTGTTACTACTAGATTAGACTGCTCTAGCTGTGGCAAGGTGCCATTATGAAGTATCCATCTCCTTCCTAGCTGTTGTTGGATCTGCTGTGGCAGAACAGGGGGGGGGGGGGTACAGTATAGACCAGCAATGGGCAAACTACGGCCCAGCGGACCTTTTAATCCGGCCCGCGGCAAACATCGGCTGTCAGAATGTGTATAGGCGGGGCAGCGTGAGGAACGCGAGGGGAGCTAGGCTCTCCTCACAGTCCGCCCTGAAGACCGGAACGGCGCGGGAACACGGCGAGAGGAACGCGCGGAGCAAAGGTAAGTGAATTGACACGGGGGACTTTGCTTACTACTTGGGGGGGGGGGGGGGGGGGGGGAATAGTACTGTGGGGGATGAAATACTATATGAGGGATGAATTAATATGGGGGAATGAATTACTATATGGGGGATTAATTACTATGCTTACTATGGGGGAATATTACTATACTTACTATGGACGACACATACACATCATTCATCTACTCTTGGTCCAGCCCCCGGGTCCAATATATGAACCCATTGCGGCCCTCAAGTCAAAAACTTTGCCCACCCCTGGTATAGACCTAGCAAGGATTATGAAGCTCCTAGCAACATTACAAGGTATTATGTGTACCTTCCCAAACGGGACAGAACATATACAGTATTTATAAAGCGCCAATAGTTCGCTCAGCGCTGTACATTACAAAGGGGGACAGAACATGTGACAGAATACCAATATAATGCAAAACATGAGGGGATTGAGGGCCCTGCTCTTTCAAGCATATCATGGATAGTCTTACCTGAAGCAAATAAAGCTAGACTGCTGTGTGGTAGGGCTTTGTACATCTCAGGACTGGGACAAAAATTATATACTTTAGGAAGCAAAACCACTACCTTGTATACATTTCATAGATATTTAGCAGTTTGTCAGAGGCTATATATCTGGGGTTTTTATTCCACATAAACTAAAGACTGACCGGCCAGAGGGAAATTGTCCAAACTCAGCCTTTTTGGCCAAACATTCAGGTCTATTGTAGATGCCACCAGTTGATAGTTCCCATACAAGATAGATATGTCACCCTGAAAAGTTAGCACCACGTCTCCTCCATTCTTTATGAATCCATGGCACTTCCACCATAAAAAGGCTTCCTGAACCAGCCCACTTCCCTGCTTATGCAATGGTCTATTCATGGGCTCAGAGGCACGGCTGATAAAGATTTCCGGTAAGAGCCACCACACGTTATCAGGACACAACCAGTACTGTAGCATCTTTGAGAAAGCCATGATAAATTAAAAACCTTTTCCCCCCTCTATATAATCATGAATGCTCAAGCATCCTGAACAGTGTGCCAAGCTTCATGTGTAAATGGCATTGGGAGACAGATACAGCCTGAACACCTCTCCAGCTTTTGAAGCCTACAAACCATCAATATAAAAATAAGGTAAGTGAGCGCAAAGCAAAAAACAGGAGCAGCTAGCATACAGGGCAATCCTCAAGACCTCTAAACTAAACAAACCAATCAACAAGGTATGCAGCGCTAAATAAATGTCATCTCCTAGATTGTAAGCTCAAAAGAGCAGGGCCCTCGATCCCCTCATGTTTTGCATTGTATTGGTATTGTTCTGTCACATGTTCTGTCCCCCTTTGTAATGTACAGCGCTGAGTGAACCATTGGAGCATTATAAATACTGTAATAATAATAATAAGTTAAGCAGCTAATGGCAATATCTCTGCTGAAACCCAGTAACATCAATTAAAGCATGTCCAAGTTCCATGTGTGGTGGATAAAACCATGTAGGCTTGTAAAATAAAAACTTCAAATGTTCAATTCAGCGTAACATCCTGAAGATTCCAATAAACTTATGCGCTTACCACAAGAACATATAAACTGAGCATTGTATGTATGTCAGGTGTACCACCAACGGAAGAGGAGGCCTGGTTCCTACTGCGGGTAGCATCCGGTCACCAAGGTAGACACTCAGGGGATGTCAGCACTCACTCTGCACAACACTGGAGAGGTGGGCATAAGAGAAGAGTGGTGTCTCAACTCGAGACCAAGTGGATTGTTGAGCTCAGATCTTTGCAACCCCAAAGGCCTCAATGTGGATTTGGATATTAACAGTTTTAGCGATAGTTTATTTCTTTATATCATTTCTAGTTATCCATTTTATCTCATTTGATGGTGTCATTTTGCTAAATTTTATTTATTCATTTTTTACTCTTTGGTACATTTCTATATATAAGGTTAAATAGTTTGGTTTAGAAGGGGTAAGAATTTTTATATAAGGTTTTATACATATTTATTATACCCCATCAGATTTTAGGAGCCATTTATTTATATTTATACCATTTTTTGATTGGTAATCGCCTTATTAATCTACTGGTATATGTTTAATGTGCTATTAATGCATACCTTGTTGATTTGTTTATCTTATCAATATGTCTCAAAGCTCATCTCCGACAAGAGCCTAAGCTTCAAAACTGATAGTCTATGAATGTTTGGCACTCATTACATATGTGACCACACCCATTATTCTAGGTGTTGTGTTATGGAAGTCCATTCATTATTGATGGCCTACCAGTGTATAAACTCACCTGCAATATATCTGACAACTTAACACCAGTGCCACAACACTGGAGCACAGGTGTCCTATGACTTGATGTATGCTGTACATATAGCATGCTGTGATTCAGATGAATACACATGTACTCATCCCTCCTGTAACTGGGAGATTACAGCAGTCCTAACCCTCACGCCAATCTGAAAAGCCAATTTGTTTATTCACTTTTTATACTTCACCTTTTGGTTGTGTTCCCCTTTGCTCCTCCCTGGCAGCTAAATAAAAAGGTTATGTTGGGAAGTGAAGGGAGGGGTGGAGGAGGAGCTGGGACAGCACAGGAAAGACTCAGAGCGGGGTTACGACGTGTGAGGATATGCAAGAATTTAACAGATTGTTCTGTGCTTTTACTTGAAGAGGTTTATGCTCTTTAAACAGAACTACACTGAAATTGAGCACCACAAACCAAAACAACTCAATGCTACTATTCAAAAAACTCCCACATTCATCCATATCACCATGGATGAAACACCCCTCCATGAAAAACACCCCCTAGCATTTATGGCTGTGGCCATCTTGAGTAAGTGCAGATTAATGTAACATTTACTTCCTGGAATCCATCTGCCCTTAACCAGGCATGCTGGCAGGAGGGTGTGCTTAGCTGAGAAAACTCTTCCTCCCCTCCTGAAGACTTCTGGGATATATGACCATTTGCCTAGGCCTGGAAACCAGGAAGTAACTCAGGAAAGGTGCAAAAAGATTTTTTACATCTAGTAAGCAGGATATACTTTCCCATCGACTTACTAATGTTAGTAGCATAAGGATTAATAGTCAATGCTGAGAGAGAGTGAAGTTCCACTTTAAGTCAAGCACAGCCTCTCTGAATGGCAGAACTCCTGGCAGGAGAAAAGCTTCTTAATGCAGTGAAAGCTGCATACTGCACATGCGTTTAGATGCGTCAAGTGCTTGAGCATTCAGATTGCATGGACCTGGTTACATTTACCCTTGCCATTGGAATTAACATTCAAACATGTCTAGGGTTTAGGTGTGTCTACACACGTAGAGGCACTGTCAGCTGTTCAGCTCCTCTCCTGAATGTGCCTGTAAATGCCTGTGTGCATGGACGCAGTCTTAGATAAATGTGCTTTTACAGTAGGGGATGGACAAAAGCTCAACTTCTTAACAGGGGCATCTTTTTGAATCTCTGTGCATTAGGCTGAAGGACAGTGCAGTTTTAGCACTATGGAAAAAATATGGTTAGGGGCTTCACCTTCATACAGCTCACACCAAGACTACTCTCCCTGCATTCAGCTGTGCTCAGGGTCTAGTCCCAGGTGATGCAGAAGTAGAGACATTAATGGGGGTGCAGAATATTTTATTCATTGATGCGGTATACTGGCAGACCTACATTAGGCTGTATGCTAGATTTCAGATTACTGCAGTGGGGTGAACACAATTCATTCTGATCATTTGTCATGCGTTACTGCACTTTGCAATGCCTTGTTTAAACCTATTGCTATGAAAGTAGCAGTGTTAAGCTTGCCTGTCACGGCATTTGCAGAATGTAAGGACAATATGTACTCAAGAATGCAGAGCGGCGGTTGCTCAAGTAGAGGTTTGGAGAACTGAGGAATGGGTGCGGTGCTGCCATGTGGTCACTTCCCAGTCTGCCCTGGAGAATCAGCCAAAATCCGCCTCAAGAAACTAGCTGGGCTGGCCACCGAGGACCAGGATGTTCACCTCTGCAACAATGAAGACATTCTGACAATGCAGTTTTAAGCAAAAAGGAGTATACACAAACTGGACGCAGCAACGAGTATATGAATGAATATAGCCTTCATTTCTCAGTATATAGCAACTGCAGAAATGTTTTTTTAAAAAAACTGAACAGATAAGACAATTTAGTTTAGTTTTCTAGTCAAATGACTTCATGAAATGCTTTTTATTATTCACTCACCTACAGGGCACTTATACCCCCTTCCTGCCCAGGCCAATTTTCAGCTTTCAGCGCTGTCGCACTTTGAATGAGAATTGTGCAGTCATGCAACACTGTATCCATATGAAATTTGTATCTTTTTGAGACAAAGCTCTTTTGGTGGTATTTAATCATCTCTGGGTTTTTTAATTTTTTGCTAAACAAACTAAAATCTCAAAATTTTCAATGGTTTTTTGTTTGTTATAAAATTGTAAATAAGTGATTTTTCTCCTTCACTGATGTGCACTAATGAGGCTGCAGTGATGGGTACTGATTGACACCGATAGGTGGCACTGATGGGCATTGACAGGCATCACTCATATGGCACTGATAGGCAACACTGAAAGGCAGCTCAGATGGGCACTGATGTGGCATTTATGTGAACTGACAGCTGGCACTGCTGGGGCTACACTGATCAGCAGTGCCCCGATCAGTGTACATGTCCCCTCTGAGTAAAGCAGATTACCAGCTCTCCTCTCCAGCAGTCATCGTGACAGCTTGTGAGGAGAGAAATGCCTATAACTGGCATTTCCCCATTTACATGTGATCAGCTATGATTGGACACAGCTGATCACATGACCGAGCCGACATCTTCGGCTATTTCCATTGATCAGTGATCCGCTGTGTCCGAGGAACACAGCGCACCACCGATCGCCGTGCATGTGCGGTTAGAGTGGGAGGCCATCATGACGTCCTCCCAGAAAGAACCGCCTTGCGCCCAGCATTACCTTATATGGTGGTCGAGAGGCGGTTAAATAAATGCAAGCAGTGGAAGTACCTGAATTCAGCCTGGTATCCCCCTCTTGAAATCCCTATACAGCAGAGGGCAGAGAAAAGGAGCAGCAGAAGGGCTCAATCATTTCATGTAGTTACAAAAAGCATGCCAATAGGAGAGGAGAGCAGAGAGATCAACGTCTTGTGCCACTTTTATAGTCACAGACTGGGGCAGGGCCAGGGTGACCTGGGCTCAGAAGTGGGCTGAATGATGCTGGCCATCTTGTGGCAGAAAAGTACTGCAGGGGAGAGTATTACGTGAATGCTATAACAAAAGCAGTCTTATCTTAGCCACTTGCCTACCGGGCACTTCTACCCCCTTTGTGCCCAGGCCACAATTTTCAGCTTTCGGCGCTGTCGCACTTTGAATGACAACTGCGCAGTCATGCAATATTTTACCCATATGAAATTTAGCATTTTTTCCCCTCACAAAGCTTTTGGTGGTATTTAATCGCCACTGGGTGTTTTATATTTTGCACTATAAAAAAAAACCAGCAAAAAAAGTCTGTTTCTATTATAAAATTTTGCAAACAGGTACTTTTTCTCCCTCACTGATGTGCGTTGAGGCTGCACCGATAGGCAGCACTGATTGGCGCAGATGAGGTGGCATGCATAGGTGGCACTGCTCATCAGGGCACTGATAATCAGTGCAAATCTGTTCTGACAATTGGTTATCGGCAGTACTTTTTTCACACCGACAGCATGAGGAAAGTGCAGCCAATAACCGGCAACTTTACTCGGTGATCTGCTATATCATTGGACACAGGTGACCACATGGTAAAAGGCCGCTGTGATTGGTCTTACCACATCACATGATCAGCTGTGTCCATAGGACACAGCGATCATAGAGATTGCTGGGGGCACGCAGGAGGGCATCATATGACCCTCCCAGAACTTGACAACTGTGCTGTAGCCGTAATTTGGCTACAGCGCAGTTGTCAAGTGGTTAATGGACTATAAATCCCATCTTGTTATTTTTGGCTGGAGCTCTGCTTTAAAAAGGCCAAGTCCATCTTTTACAAATTATACAGGATTTATATAGCGCTAACAGTTTGCTCAGCGCTTTACAATATAATGGGAGACAATACAGCAACAATATAGTTCAATATAAAAGGATAGGAGGGCACTGCTCCTCAGAGCTTACAATCTAGGAGGGATGGGCTAATGGTACAAAAAGGTAGTAACTGGGGGATGGACTGGTAGGAAGAGTAGACTATTCCATTATTAGCGGACGGCAGGATAGGCTTCCCTGAACAGATAGATTGCCTAAAAGTGAGCAGAGTAGGCGATAGTCTGATAAATTGGGGTAGAGAATTCCAGAGGATGGGCGAAGCTCTGGAGAGGTCCAGGAGACGAGCATGGGAGGAGGAGACAAGGGAGCCAGAGAGCAGGAGGTTGTGCGAGGAGCGGAGAGTACAGTTTGGGTGATATTTGGAGACAAGATCGGTGATGTAATTTGGGGCAGTGTTATAAATGGCTTTATATGTTATTGTTAATGTGTTGAATTGTATCCGTTGGGCAACAGGAAGCCAGAGGAATTGTCAGAGAGGGATGGAGGACACCGAGGGGAGGTCAGTGGAGGGATTGGCAGAGGAGTGGCAGATACAGAACGGTTAGAAGGGTGGATGAGTCTGGCAGCGGAATTCACGATAGACTGGAGAGGGGATAGCCTGCGATGAGGTAGGTCAATGAGGAGGGAGTTACAATAGTCAAGGCGAGATAACAAGGCAGTGGATAAGTTGCTTAGTGGTTTCTGAGGTTAAGAACAGGCGTATCTTGGAGATGTTGCAGAGGTGAAGTCTACAAGATTTAGACAACGATTGGATTTGGGGGTGAAAGGACAGATGGGAGTTTAGGATTACACCTAGTACCCTGGCATGAGGGGAGGTACTGATGATTGTGTTATTGATCTTGGAGAAGTCAGGGGAGGGGGCACGGGCTGGAGGGAATAGCATGAGCTCAGTTTTGGAAAGATTGAGTTTGCGGACGTGGAGTGACATCCATGCTGATATGTCACTTAGGTTAGTAATGCGCGAGGAGACTGAAGGGGTGAGGTGAGGAGGAGACTGAAGGGGTGAGGTGAGGAGGAGACTGAAGGGGTGAGGTGAGGAGGAGAAAGATAGATTTGTGTGTCATCAGCATAGAGATGGTATTTAAAGCCATGGGAGTTTATCAAGTGACCAAGGGAGGAGGTGTAGATGGGGAAGAGTAGGGGGTCCAAGGACAGAATCTTGTGGGACCCCTACAGAAAAAGGAAGTGGAGAGGAGGAGGCCGAGTTATTGGTAACGCTGAAGGAGCGCTGCGATAGGTAGGAGGAGAACCAGGAGAGAGCAGAGCCTTGGAGACCGAGAGTGGACAAATAAATGCACATCTTTGCAGAAAAGATGTATTTATGCAAGGCAGTCTGCAAAGCACTGCACCCAGACGTTTCCTCCAGCTTTATGTTGGTATGGATTTTCAGTAAAGCTGGCCATAGATTAAGTCTTGTCCGGTTCAGCAGGGACTGGCCAAGATATGAACCATGTATGGGCAGGCAGTTTGTACCCAAGTCAAATGACTCATTAGAACCAGCATCTTTAATTTTTAAATGCAATTTTACCAGCAACTATAGCTGCCATCGGTAATTACTCTCCCCTCTGGGAGATCTATGTACATTTCAGAATTTTAACAAACTGATACAGAGTCCTTTTGTCATTCTGAAGAAATCACAGTTTGTCCGTGCCCATGTGCAAAGTGAATGGGAGCAATTTTATAATTATCAATCAGCTGCTGTACTTGCAAGGCTGAGGAAAGTGGCAGTGTCTGCATCCCTTCAGACGCAACTTCCCTTGGAGCATCTCAGAAAAAAAACATTGTTGCAGTGGATGCCCAAAATCTCACTTTTATCTTAGTACAGACTTCTGGGAAAATCAGAGGCCCCCCAAGTGGAGTTACCCTTTAAGGAGTAACATGTATTTTTTGTATGGTGGAATGAATTTACCTTAAAGGCTCACTTTGATGCCATTGCCAGTTTGAGCGTTTTTCTATTGGTGCAGGTTCTCTTTAATTACAAAACTTCATATTCAGACATCTGAAAATGTTAATGTAAGCAATGTTTCCATGCACTTTAGATGTTCATATTACAAGATACTCCCATGCCCCAAGGGGGCCATATTTGAGTGGCATTCCCTGACGGGCCCTTAAAATAAAAAAATAAAAAAAAGTATGGGTTTACATGGGATACTTGTCTCATCATGTTTTACAATCCAGCTCTAGTACAAACACACGACACTCCTCAATTCCACCCAACCTTAATGGGTTTGTGCGATTAATCTTGTCCGTTAAGTGAACAAGTTTGGAAAAAAAAAAAGTTCCCTTAAGGCGCACAGATGACTGGAGGTATGAAGGATATTGTGAAATACTAGGTACAGGCAACAAAGTTTCCTCTACATGTGATTCATAATCTGGACACTCTGTTCAAGGGCTGGGCCTTAGATTTGGATATGGCCTTAAGGCAAATATTTGAAAGATTTTGCAACTTGCTCTAGCTCCAAATTAAGAGAAACCAAATGTACTACTCCCCCTGCACCGTCCCCCCCCCCAAAGCAACACCATTCCCCCAGATGGATAGGGCAGGACTCCGGGTATGGCAACTTTTTTTTAACCAAAGTTACATTAGCCCAGCTTAGGTCAAAGTACACAAGTGCTGTATCTGTGGGATCGCCCTTGAAGCAGAAATTATCAGGTAGCCAGAGCTTCCAGGTCCCATGTTGAGTGGCTGTACTGCTGCTTACCAACACAGGAGGCTGCCACTCGGCACAGGAGCCAGAGAATGTTTTCCCATTCTCAATGAATGGGAAATTCTGGTTGGACAAGGCAAATCCATATTACCAACCTGCCGCTCCACCTCAGAACACTTTCCACTCATTGAAAAGTTGCAAGTATTCCCTAAACGACACCCATGCCAAGCGACCTCCTCTGTTTGGAATGCAGCAGGGAAACCGCTCAGTATGGGACCCATAAGCTAGTGGAGATCACTGGAGTAGTGGTGCCTATATGGCGATTTCCAGCTGCCACAGGGATCCCAGAGGTATGGCACATACAAATCTTATATTGGTCCAAGCTGAAACAATGTAACTAAAAAATTGACATACCTGGAATCCAGCTTTAAAAATTGGAACTAAACGTGTCCCAAAATAAATCTAAAAAGGCACACAACATACTTACTAGTCCATGGCATCCAGTGTTTTGCCTCTAGGGAATGTTGTCCCCTACATTACTTTCTGGTACCACCTTGAATTCAGATCCAGCACATGTGCAGAAACACTGCTGAGATCTTTGACAGGTCTACAGGACCTAGCAGATCTCCTCGGCGTATCTGCATGTGCCGCACCCCCTGTATATGTGCTGGCAAGCCGCAGGTCCTGGCTGAGTAAGCTGGCAGAGGCTCCACACCATTTCTGCACCTGAGTAAGATTGCACAAGCTGTCTCTTGGATGAGTGAAATCCCAGGAGGCAGTTTTCAGGAGAAAGCACATTGAAGACACGCTGCAATGGATCCTGGCGTTACCCACAGTGTTGCTGTGTAAGCATGGGGGCCAGGTATGCCATCCTCCACTAGATGAGAAATATGGACTTAACTATAAAAAGAAAAAAAAAAAAAAAAAAAAAAGTGTATGATAGGTAGGGGAAAGGAGTGGTCTGCTCTATACCCCCCTGCCAGATTTGACATTTGTGTCCCATTGGAGAGATTTCCACTCACCTCCTGCACAGTAAACAGGAAGCAAGAGGAAATCTCTCCAAACATGAAGGCACCTCCCTCTTAGCTGACCCTAGAACAAGTGTCCAGACAATTCCCAGTTGGTGACCATTTACAACGATGGCTTTTTGCTCACTTTCAACCAAAACAAATTGCCACACATACATCTGAAAAAGGGGGTTCTAACCCCTCACTACTATCCAACACTAAAAATGTTCTTGTGTTAGAGCTCATGCACAAGGTGGGGGCATACAGAATTCTTTCCTGGAGCCACAGCATATAGCCATCCATAGGAAGAAATTACAGGATGCTGCCAATACCTGTACAAGACATGTATAGGATGTACATCCGAGGACACAAGTCTGCATCCCAGGTTGTATGTCTTTGCGCATGTGTACACAAATACCAACACCAAATACTTGCGATGCATTTTTGTAAACTCCCAATAAAATCTATGGGGGCCAAAAACACTAGAAGCACATGCACCCTTTCACAAGTCACACAGGCAGGTTGCCTAGGTTTCAATGGGCCCATATTCAATGGGATTCTTTTATAGATTGTTGTGCAATAAATAAGTGCGAACAAGAACCAAAGAAAAAAAACATCTCCCCATTTGTACCTGTGCGACAAAAGAATTACGGTCTGTCTAAACCTTGTGCTTCTGTGGGACTCAAAGATGAAAGCACTTTTGGTTCCTCCAGAGGATGCTAGGGGTTTCTAGTGCGGTGGTTGACTGAGCACCCATTTGTGGATGCCTGCATTGTTCCAGGGCCAATGGTGCTTAGCCTAGTCAGCAGCAGGATGCCAATGAACTTTAGTTGCCCATATGGAGGCATTCGGACCACCAACCCCAAATGAATTGGTTTTAGGTGTTCCCCCAAACCTGAAAATTACAATTGTAAGGGTCTCAGGTTAAACCAGTTGAGAAAGGCTGCTCTAGAGTCATTTTATACTGCAACAGAATACCACGCTGATATACGGAAATTCAATTACAGAAGATGCAAAGTTGCTAATCCAACTTCAGCTGCACAGGCACATTCATGCCGAGATACTGGAATCTCATGGGTTAATAGACATCACTGTCTGAACCCAGGGGAAAAAAACGTCTGTTTCCTGCCTGCAAATGCTTGGTCTAAGGGGATCCTGAGGAAATTCCATAGCAACCACATTCCAGAGGTCTGCTGGGATCACCAGGGGCATGACCCCTGAGCCACCCTGAGCGGGCATCAATTCCAAAAGAATTTCAATCATTCCAGGAAACACCTTTCAGGAGATAAAGGTCTGCACTCCAAACAGCAAATATTAAATTTATACAACTGAAGCCCAAGAAAAGCAAAAATCGGCCCTGAAAAGGAATTTTAGGCGAAGCTGCCGGCCCATTAACTGTTGCATGGCACATCTGAAATCAAGGAAGAAATGTTGCTTGAAACAAAAGAAAGTTTGAAAACAAATGTTTGCGATGAATAGGTCGCCACAAGCAGGCAATGTTCTGTGGAAGAGGGCCAGGAGTACACTACTGGTTACAAACTAGAGCATTCTGGGAGATGCAGTTCAGCACAAACTCACAACTGAAAGGCCTTGGGACATCGTAGAAGATACAAATCCCTCATGTATGGAAAGGGAGCTGGAACAGCAGCCTCAGATGAGTTCCCCACAGTCCCATTATATATAGGAAAGGATGGAGCTCCCCATAGTCCCAATACGTACTGAATTGAAGGTGGGGCAACAGAGCCTCAGGTGGCGCTTCCCTGGTCCCAATATATACCGAAATGAAGATTGGGCAACAGTCAGGTGGAGCTTCTCATTCTCATGTAAAGCAGTGGTCTCCAACTGCTACGCTTTGCTTGTCTTATCAAGCCATGGGGGCACAGTTTACTCCCACTGACACCAGGAATGGGGGGGCACTGTTTACTCCCACCAGGACATTTTCTACTTCTGCTGGCCACAGTCCAGGCCCTACAAAGTCTGAAGGACAGTAAACCGGCTTTGTTTAGAAAGTCTGGAGACCCCTGATGTAAAGGAACAAAGATGAAGCAGCAGCAGAAGGCCTCAGGTGGAGCTCCCCGGATTCCATCATGTATAGAAATGAAGGCAGGGCACCTGAAAGCCTCAGATGGAGCTCCCTGTAGCCCCATCATGTATAGAAACAAAGATGGGACAGCAAAGCCTCAGGTGGAAATCCTCAAGGTCCCATCATGTTAAGGAACCAAGATGGGGAAGCACAAGGCTGTGGAGCTCCCCATAGCCCTATCACGTATAGAAATTAGGACAGTTGAAAGCCTCAGATAAAGCTCCCCTGGTTCCCTCATGTACAGAAAAGATGGGGCAGCATAGCCACACATGGAGCTCCCCATAGTCCTATCATGTACTGGGATGAAGATGGGGCAGTAGAAAGCCACACGAGCTCCCCAAGGTCCTCACAGGACTCTAGACTACCTTAAATAGGGTGCCAGATCCAGTTGAATCTAGACCCTCTCAAATGACTTACAGTGCACAGAGCTCACTGCCAGCATCAGACATCCTGCTACTCCACTATGGGGTATATCTGCTAAAGCATTCAGTTGTCTACAACTACGGAGTCCTACAAAAAAAAAAGTTCAAAGTCAGATATCCAGAGAGTCATTGGCTGGCCAGACACACAAATGTTCAATGTAAGGAGAATTTAATCTTTCAGAGGTCAACTACTTGACATGTTTAGTTTTAGGTATCCATTCCGATTTCCAGTCCCAAAGAACCCAGTAATCCCAGCTGGCATTTCCAACTTGACTTTTCTTCATTCTGGTGTTGAATGGTCAACTGTAGGGGCCAAACCTACACTTGTTCATCATTGAGAGTTTGTCAGTATATCAGAAGAGGGATAGGCCATCATAGGAAATGGTATCACTGCCCACTCTTAACCAGTATATCCAGCCTCAGTGACGGCAAGGACCAACCTACCCATCCTAGCCCCCATTCACACCTCAACGTTTTATTTTGGGGGTTCCCAAAGCGTGACAGTAAGCATGAATGGAAGCTGGCCATACACAGAATGCATACAGATTGTATAGTGTTTGGCCAATTTTAAGATTGCACAGTTTCCATCAGATTTACCAAAACTGTTGGAGGACACGCCTAAAAAAGCCATTCAATTTATATCAAACCAGGAAGGCTCTTGCACCATAGCTGATGGTAGTGCTAGAGGAGATTGTACATAAATTGGTTAGATAGGTCCTCATTACATAGTTTTGGCAAACCTAAAGTTATTTGTATGGTCAGATTGTAATGTGTATGGTAACCCTAAAGGTCAGATTGTAAGGTATACAGTGAGGCCAACACTGCCTTGAAGCAGGATTCAGACTTTGGTTGTCAGGCACATGTGTTGGCCACGAATGCATTGACCATACCATCAAATACGAGTTTTTGATTTGCTCGTAAAATTTAAAAAAAAATGAACTTTCTGCTACCTTTTCATTCACATTGAACAGATTTTTTGGATTGGAGGTGGAAGGAATGAGCTCTGGAAGGATCCAATTATCAAGTTGATTGTAAAGTTAATCACAGACTTCTTCAGACTTTTGACATTGAAAGTGAGCAGAGTGAAGGACAGTTTTGGTCACAGATAAGCTCAGCACACATTATGGTCTTACTGTATAATCTCCATCAGGGTCATCATACACATTACAATTTAACCATAAAATATCTGTAGTTAACTTTAGATTTACAAAATCCATGTAATATGAGCACATGCCTAATCTATCCAACCCATTGTATCCAATCAGGCAGATCCTCATGCTCCATGCTTGTTAGATCTAAGGGAGAGTGCATAGATTGTAACAGGTGTGGTGAGTGTTAGGTCTACCAACAACCAAGTAGTATAAGGCCCTGCCTGCCTGATTGGCTACTGATTGTATGGTCTACCTAGGTCCTCAAGTTGCACAATGCTGGTAAATCTAAAGCAGATTGTGCAAAGATTTAACATGTATGGTCAGTCAACTCAGAACACATTACAATAGAACTGTACAATCTCCTTTAGATCCAACAACTATGTAGTATAAGGATCTCCCTTATGGATACAGATTGCATCATTTAGGAAAGTTCTCAAGTGACACAATTTTGGCAAATACCAAGTTGATTGTCTCATGTATGGTCCCCCAAAATACTCAGCCTTGATGCAGGAAGCAGACATTGGTTGTAAGCAGGAGCGGAATGACCATTTGGAAACTCGGGCACTGCCCGAGGGCCCGGGGTCAGTAGGGGGCCCCATGAGATGCCCCTGGTACCTTTTTCATAGGCTTTTTTGAGTTTGGGCAAGGATATAGGGGCCCCATGATCCAATATTGCCCAGGGGCCCCATGAGTTGTTAGTCCGCCCCTGGTTGTAAGGTGCATGTGTAACATCCAATACTGGCCATAAGTGCACAGACCATACAAACAACTATGTTGGTATTCTGTAAACTTATTCTAGAAATTTTACATTTATTTTTAAAAGGTTTATAATAAAGTTATACAAAAAAAGTGTTAATGCATTTAGAACTTAGTTCTTTATATCAAAATAAAAATATTCAAATTAAAAAAATAATTAAAATTCTAAAATTTTATAAAAAAAACCAAATTAAAATGTATTTAATAAACGGTACTTGTCTGTTAATTCACCGGATATAGATATCCATATATATATATATATATATATCTCTATCTATCTATATATATCTATATATATATGGGATATCTATATCCGGTGAATTAACAGACAAGTACATAATAAACTTCTGTATTTTATTTTGATTAGTTTTAATTATCAGGTATTCTGTAATTCATTTTCTGCTGCATTTTCAATTGCATTGAACAGATGTTTCCCAACTGAATGGAAGGTGAAGCAATGGGCACTGAAGGCTTCAATCGTTACTGATTTAATTGTGACCGGATCACCGATTTCTGCCAATAAACTTGCCCCTGACAACGATCAGAATGATGCAGCCTATGGAAGCGATCAGATTGCATGGTGTATGGCCAGTGGCCGACCCCTAGTCTTACCTATAGAGACCAGCTTGATGTTCTCCCGGTCCAGGAACTCCAGGGCCACCGACACGTTCTCCAGCTGCATCTGGCGGAAGGTGGGTCTCTGGTTGTACTTGCGGTACATCTTCTTCTGGCTCAGCACCTCCAGCAGGGCGATGAGTCGGAGGCCATCCCCCAGGTCCACCTGCAGGTTGGCGATCCTCTTGTTGACACATTTCAGGTGCTCGTTGCACCATCGGGTGAACGTGTTCTGCTGGATCTTCTTCCACGGCGCGTCCTCCGCCAGGTCCTTCTCGGTAGCCGGCATCTCCGCTGGGTCCGCCCCGGGTGCTGCTGCTCCTGCCGCTGCTGCCGCCGCTCCGCTCTGGGTGAGCCTCGGGTGGGCGCTGCTCATTTTATGGATCCGGATGAGAGGAGGGTCCGGGGAAGAATCGGGAGGATGGGCCGGCCTTAAAGACACAACACACACATCGGTCACATGGGAGGGCATACATGGTATATACACACATCGGTCACATGGGGGAGGAGGGCATACATGGTATATACACACATCGGTCACATGGGGGAGGAGGGCATACATCGTATATACACACATCGGTCACATGGGGGGAGGAGGGCATACATGGTATATACACACATCGGTCACATGGGGGAGGAGGGCATACATGGTATATACACACATCGGTCAGATGGGGGGAGGAGGGCATACATGGTATATACACACATCGGTCAGATGGGGGAGGAGGGGATACATCGTATATACACACATCGGTCACATGGAGGGCATACATCGTATATACACAGATCTATCGGTCGACACCCTCTATGTAGGCGCCATCACCCACTATATAATGCTGTCACCTCCAGCCATCCCCAGTCCTCAGATCCTTTGTTACATTGTACTGTGTGGGGGAAACATTGTAACTTTTCATGGGAACCCTCTAAACCCAGCAACTTTATTACTTCTCTCAGATCCCACACCGACCGACAAATACACAGCTGTCACCTGTATACAGGACTGCCCCTCATCTGCACGACTGTTCTTCATCTAAAAGACTGCACCTCTTTAAAGGACTGATCTTCATTTGATGGACTGTTTCTCACTTAAAGGACTGTCCCACTTTTATAGGACTGTCCCTCATTTGAAGGACTGATCTTCATTTAAAGGACTGCTCCACTTTTATAGGACTGTCCCTCATTTGAAGGACCGATCTTCATTTAAAGGATCATCTCACTTTTATAGGACTTTTCCTCATTTAGAGGACTATCCCTCTTTAAAAGACTGATCTTCATTTTTAAAGGACTGTCCCTCATCTACAGGACTGTTCTTCATCTAAAAGACTGCCCCTCTTTAAAGGACTGATCTTCATTTGATGGACTGTTTCTCACTTAAAGGACTGTCCCTCTTTTATAGGACTGTTCCTCATTTAGAGGACTGATCTTTATTTATAGGACTGTTCTTAATCTAAAAAGCTGTCCCCCTTTAAAAGACTGATAATCATTTAAAGGACTGTTCTTTATTTGATATACTGTTTCTCATTTTAAGGACTGCCCCTCATTTAAAGTACTGTTCTTCAGCTAAAGGATTGTCCGCTCTTTAAAGCAGTGTTTTTCAACCTTTCTTGTGCAAAGGCACACTTTTTTCATGAAAAAAATCACGAGGCACACCACCATTAGAAAATGTTAAAAAAATTTATTGAAAAACTTTTTGACTTGAGGGCCGCAATGGGTTCATATATTGGACCCGGGGGCCGGACCAAGAGTAGATGAATGATGTGTATGTGTCATCCATAGTAAGTATAGTAATATTCCCCCATAGTAAGCATAGTAATTAATCCCCCATATAGTAATTCATCCCCCATATAGTAATTCATCCCCCATATAGTAATTCATCCCCCATAGTAATTCATCCCCCCTATAGTAATTCGTCCCCCATATAGTAATTCATCCCCCATAGTAATTCATCCCCCATAGTAATAATCCCCCATATAGTAATTCATCCCCCATAGTAATTCGTCCCCCATAGTAATTAATCCCCCATATAGTAATTCATCCCCCATAGTAATTCATCCCCCATATAGTAATTCATCCCCCATAGTAATTCATCCCCCATAGTAATTAATCCCCCATATAGTAATTCATCCCCCATAGTAATTAATCCCCCATATAGTAATTCATCCCCCATAGTAATCCCCCATATAGTAATTCATCCCCCATAGTAATTCATCCCCCATATAGTAATTCATCCCCCATATAGTAATTCATCCCCCATATAGTAATTCATCCCCCATAGTAATTCATCCCCCATATAGTAATTCATCCCCCATAGTAATTCATCCCCCATAGTAATTCACCCCCCATATAGTAATTCATCCCCCCTATAGTAATTCATCCCCCATATAGTAATTCATCCCCCATAGTAATTAATCCCCCATATAGTAATTCATCCCCCATAGTAATTCATCCCCCCTATAGTAATTCATCCCCCATAGTAATTCATCCCCCATAGTAATTCATCCCCCATATAGTAATTCATCCCCCATAGTAATTCATCCCCCATAGTAATTCATCCCCCATATTAAGTCCCCAAGCCCCCCCTGTGTCAATTCACTTACCTTTGCTCCGCGCGTTCCTCTCGCCGTTCCGGTGTAGCATGAAAATCTGTCTCCTATGAGGATCTGTCCCCCTCGACGTATCTGCGCATGTGCCAGTTTCAGGCATTAGCAGCCGATCGGCGATCTCCGGCACATGCGCAGATACGTCGAGGGGGACAGATCATCCTGACAGTATCACGCTCCGCAGGCCGGATTAAAAGGTCCGCCGGGCCGTATACGGCCCGCGGGCCGTAGTTTGCCCATTGCTGTTCTAATGATTGGTCTATTTGTGAGCCGAGGCCACATGTTACGGATGAAATTGCAATTTTTCCCACGGCACACCAGACAATATCTCACGGCACACTAGTGTGCCGCGGCACAGTGGTTGAAAAACGCTGCTTTAAAGAACTGTTTTTCGTTTAAAGGACTGTCTCCCATTTAAAGGACTGTCTCTTCTTTAAAGAACTGTTCTTTGTTTAAAGGACCATCTTCCATTTAAAGGACTGTTCCTTCTTTAAAGGACTGTTCTTCCTTTAAAAGACAATGTCCCTCATTTAAAGGATTGTCCCTTATATAAAAGGCTGTCCATCATTGAAAGCACTATTCCTATATATCAACCAAATCCCTCTGTCCCCCTCTCCTCCTGCGTTGTCCCTCTTTTTGGTCTGATGTATTGACTAAAAGAATTTCTATTTAAAGCTGGCCATACACTATACAATCTGATTGCACAATCTCATCTCCTTTAGCTCTACCAAAACAATGTAATACACGTACAAACCTAAACAACCGATTGTACAATCTCCTGTGGATCTACCACCAACTCTGTGGTACTTCAATTAGACCCGGCCTGGATACAAGGTGATTGGATGGTTTGTGTAAATTGGCAGATTGCATTGTTTTGGTAAATGTAAAGTTTATTGTACAAAGATTGTACGGTCAGATTCTTGTCACTGGAGTCCGGTGTATGGGTGTAATCACCGCTGTGCTCCCTGTGGCCCTGCCATGATGGTTCTTTCAGGCACTTCCTGTTATGGAGTGACAACACTCTGTGTATGACTAATTGCTGCGTTGTCACCTGGAGACCACAAGCTTGCATGTATTGCAGTTGTCACCAGCTGGAACCCATCCTGAGCAACGACTTTCAATTGTCAATGGAGTGCAGTGAACTGATCAGGAATCAGTAACTGACATAGTTACATAGTTAGTCTGGCTGAAAAAAGACAAAAGTCCATCCAGTTCAACCATTAAAAAAAAAAAAAAAGTTATAATCGTACACCCACAGTTGATCCAGAGGAAGGCAAAAAACCCAACAAAGGATGATCCAATTTGCTCCTGCAGGGGAGGGGGAAAAATTCCTTCCTGATCCCCCGAGAGGCAATCGGATATTCCCTGGATCAACTTTATCTATAAATAACGTGACCAGGGGCGGACTGACCATGTGGAAATTCAGGCACTGCCCGAGGGTCCGGGGTTAGTAGGGGGCCCCATGAGATGCCCCTGGTACCTTTTTCATAGGCTTTTTTGAGTTTGAGGAAGGACTCAGGGGCCCCATGATCCCCTATTGCCCGGGGGCCCCATGAGTTGTCAGTGCGCCCCTGAACGTAACATTTAATGAAAAATAGGCCAAAAAAAGGATTTTCCTAAAAAAAATTCTGGTAGAGCTAAATATCACCCAGATAGAGGGCCCGTTCACACCACAAAAGCGCAATCCACATCTGTTCCAAATGCGTTTCTGCACGTTTTTAATGCGTCCCAGTGTATGTTTGTTGTGTTTCCAGATGCCTTTTTTCTCTTTTTTTCCTGTTTTTTTTTCTCACTGTACTGTACTGAGGTCCGGTGCATTTTTTTATGCATTGTGATGTATCTCAGTGCATTTTTGATGCATTTCAATGTGTTTCAGTACAGTTCAGTGCAGGAGAAATGCAGCATGTACTACTTTTATTTCTGGAGCTGGAATGCCCTGAAACTGACCACACTGGTGTGAACTATGCCAATTGGAAGCCATATGACCTACTGTCCATACATTTTGTGATGCAGGAGAAAAAAACACACTGGACTGCAGGTGGTGTGAACTGGCCCAGAGTCTTTTGGCACCTTTCACACGAGCGGACCGATGGGGTCCGCCTGTCCGATTTACAGGCTGACCCGATTGGTGCATACATAGACTTCTATGGACCAGCGGGTGTCAGTAGACAATAGTCCGCTGGCACCCGCCGGCATCCGCCTCGATCCTGTACACCAAAAACAGAAAGATGGGGACCCGTTCCCCATCCGACTAGTGGATCAGATTGGATGACAATCGGGTGGAAATAGAGAGGCGGTCTGTTTCCATCCGACCGTCCCATTGAAATCTGCAGGCAGTGTCTGTGTCCACTCTGCTGCTGGAGAGACCTGGGGTGTGGCCTTTGCCTACATATTTTGTGCTAAAAGGTGTCCTGGGGGTGTGGCCTTTGCCTACATACTTTGTGCTAAAAAGTGACCTGTGGGACGTGACAGGGGTGTGGCCTTTGTCTACATATTTTGTGCTAAAAGGTGTCTCGGGGGCGTGGCAGGGGTGTGGCCTTTGTCTACATACTTTGTGCTAAAAGGTGTCCTGGGGGTGTGGCCTTTGCCTACATACTTTGTGCTAAAAGGTGTCTCGGGGGCGTGGCAGGGGTGTGGCCTTTGTCTACATACTTTGTGCTAAAAGGTGTCCTGGGGGTGTGGCCTTTGCCTACATACTTTGTGCTAAAAGATGTCCCGGGGGCGTGGCAGGGGTGTGGCCTTTGCCTACATATTTTTTGCTAAAAGGTGTCCCGAGGCGTGACACAGGTGTGGCCTTTGCCTATATACTTTTTGCTAAAAGGTGTCCCAGGGCGGGGTGGGGGTGTGGCCTTTGCCTACATATTTTGTGCTAAAACGTGTCCTGGGGGCATGGTAGGGGTGTGGCCTTTGCCTATATATTTTGTGGTAAAAGGTGCCCCAAGGGCGTAGAAGGGTGTGGCCTTTGCCTACATACTTTGTGCTAAAAGGTGCCCCAGGGGTGTGGCAGGGGTGTGGCCTTTGCCTACATACTTTGTGCTAAAAGATGTCCCGGGGCGTGGCAGGGGTGTGGCCTTTGCCTGCATATTTTTTGCAAAAAGGTGTCTCATGGGGTGTGGCCTTTGTCTACATACTTTGTGCTAAAAGGTGTCCTGGGGGTGCGGCCTTTGCATACATACTTTGTGCTAAAAGGTGTCCCGGGGCGTGGCAGGGGTGTGGCCTTTGCCTGCATATTTTTTGCAAAAAGGTGTCTCATGGGGTGTGGCCTTTGTCTACATACTTTGTGCTAAAAGGTGTCCTGGGGGTGCGGCCTTTGCATACATACTTTGTGCTAAAAGGTGTGCCGGGGCGTGGCAGGGGTGTGGCCTTTGCCTACATATTTTTTGCAAAAAGGTGTCCCGGGGGCGTGACACAGGTGTGGCCTTTGCCTATATACTTTTTGCTAAAAGGTGTCCCGGGGCGTGGTGGGGGTGTGGCCTTTGCCTACATATTTTGTGCTAAAACGTGTCCTGGGAGCATGGTAGGGGTGTGGCTTTTGCCTACATACTTTGTGATAAAAGGTGTCACGGGAATGTGACAGGGGTGTGGCCTTTCCCTATATATTTTGTGGTAAAAGGTGCCCCAAGGGCGTAGAAGGGTGTGGCCTTTGCCTACATACTTTGTGCTAAAAGGTGCCCCAGGGGCGTGGAAGGGGTGTGGCCTTCGCCTACATACTTTGCAGTAAAGGGTACCCCAGGGCGTGTCAAAGGGTGTGGCCTTTGCCTACAAACTTTGTGTTAAAAGGTGCTCTAAGGGGCGTAGTAGGGGTGTGGCCTATGCCTACATACTTTGTGCTTAAAGGCGCTCCCAAGGGCGTGATGGGGTGTGGCCTTTTCCTCCATACTTTCTGCTAAAAGATGCCCCAGAGGGCCTGGCAGGGGTGTCCTTTGCCTGCACGCTTTTTACTAAAATTCATCCTCCATTTGATTCCTAATCCTGCTGAAAAGACTAATTGCTAGATAAGGCTCTATATTTTTTTTATTCATAGAGAATATTTGGAATGTTTCAACATGGAAACTACAGGGGACTTGGATGATTTTTACTGAACTTCCATCCTTTTGTGCTCGGTTGGGATAGGAATGTCAGCCTGGGTGGTAGGTTGTTGTGATTGACAGCTGATGGCTAGTGACACATGTATGTGTATGTCAAACAACCAGATTTATCAATCTTCTTGCATTCATCACCTGTCCATCATCTATTCTCCTACATAAAAGTAGTCATGGATATGAGATGACAGCTGCCACATCCAGAGAGATCAGGATCCCGGGCCTGCCCGCATTGTCTTATTCTGTGCTCCAGCAGGAGTTCTCTATCTGTGTGACCGAGTCGCTGCAGCCTCCTGTGTAAGGAGCTCCCAGCCGTGGTTGCACACTCACCCCCTCTACGTAGGATGGGTAGAGTGGCTGCTGCAGTTTATCTGGATCAGACTTGGACATGGAACTCCTGTGAGCCTATTGCATCCAATCAGATAGGACACAGACTTTCACAAAATGTCTCCCGGAATGCAGTCTGCCTACTAATACTGTCTGAGAGCTGAAGGAAGCCTCTCTTCCAGCCAGCAATGAAGTGCTGTGTCAACAAAGCATCCTGTGACAGTCATAGCACTAGGCAATTAATAGCTGCCTTCTATTCAAATCTTGAAAACTGTGCGACAGTTAACTCTAAATATTATATTGACATATATTTGAAATACTACAATTTTGACCGATTCAATATATTTAAAACATATATTTCAATATTTTATATATATATATATATATATATATATATACTGTATGTTGAAATGCGTTTTTTATATATTAAAAAATATATGAAAAATATTTTTCAAAATACATTTTCAAATATCTTTGAAAATACATTTAATCTATATTCTTGGATTGCATTTACATATATATGTAAAATATATGTTAAAATGACTTTTTTATATGTTAAAAAAAATCTGAAGAATATATTTTTAAAATATATGCCTTTAGAAAATATATTTACATTTTTTGGAATACATGTTAAAATATATTAGCGTAGGCCAATATATTGTAAATATATGTCACATATATAAATTTTTTTTCTAAATATATTGGAAATATATTTCTCTTCCATGTGGGTTTGCCACGCCTTTTCTCCTGACAGCAGCATTTTGGCAGGAAAAAACGTTTAAAGCATGTAAACGCATGTAAACGTGTCTAGATGCTTTTAGGGGCATCAAGTGCATGGGCATTAATTAATTTAATTGGCCATAATAATAATTTAGTATACCACTATCACTATTCAGGCATCAAATTGAAGCCATATAGTGGCTAAATGGTTAGCACTTCCTCCTGGCAGTACTAGGATCGTTGGTTCGAATCCCAACCCCGGCACCACCTGCCTGGAGTTTGCATGTTCTCCCTGTGACTATGTGGGTGTACTCTGGTTTCCTCCTACACTCCAAAGACATGCTGGTAGGTTAATTTGCTCCTGTCTAAATTGGCCCGTGTATGTATGAATGTGAGTTAGGGACTGATGTACAAATATATATATGTAAAGCGCTGTATAAATTGACGGTGCTATATAAGTACCTGAAATAAATCATCACTATAGGACACAGTAGTGACATGTACCTGGTGGATGGAACCACAAAGCCCAGAAGGGGGACTGGCATCCAATACACCTGAAAATGTAGAATGCTATAGATTTTTTGGGGCACCATAGTTTTAAAAGCTAGCCATGATCTGGATTTAGTGCACTCCATAGACGTACTGTATGTGTTAGGCTTCTTCTCTTGCAGGCCTCTCACTGATGGCTCATTCACATTGTCAGCATAATAAAGTGAACCATAACAAGCCAAGGGCCAGGCTCCTTTTGCCAGGGGTCAGCAGTGCGTATATACCTTCCCTGATTGGATGCAGACACTGTTCGCCCAAGAATATTCCACTAAGTACCTGCGTCAAAATTTGATTGAAAAATTGACTTTTGTTGAGCCGGGTGGTGCCGACGGAGCCACTCATAGAATAAACTTTGACCAAGTCAGCAGGAATCTGATAAAAATGCGATCCATGTATGTCCAGCTCTAGACCACCTATACTCTGTGACTTAGGGGACCAATACGTAATTTAACCACTTCCAGTCCGGACACTTTTACCCCCTTCCTGTCCAGGCCAATTTTCAGCTTTCAGCGCTATCACACTTTGAATGACAATTGCGCAGTCATGAAACACTGTACCCATATGAATTTTTTTACCATTTTTTTGAGACACATAAAGCTTTATTTTGGTGGTATTTATTCACCGCTGGGATTTTAATTTATTTTGCTATGTAAATGAAAAAGTCCAAAAACTTTGAAAAAAAGTGTTTTTCTTATAAAATTTTGCAAATAAATAATCTTTCATCATAAATCTTGGCCGAAATGTATTCCGTTATCTTTTTAGTAAAAAAAAAAAAAATAAGCCAAATTAGTTTATAACCAAAAATTATAATTTTCAAACATTTTTTTTACATTTTTATATTATTTATGTTTTTTTTTTTGTTTTTTTTACATACTGTCACCCTAGCAGTACAGTGTCACCATGGTGACACTGTACTACTTGTGGGGGGTGATGAAGATTTTTTTTTTTTTACAGTGATTGCTTTTAAACCCATATAGGATGTAAAAGCAACTATTTCTCTTTCTCTCTGTCTGCATTCTTGCAGCCATTGAGAAATACTGAGTGAGCTGTGATTGGTCACAGCTTGTCACATGATACAAGGCTGTTGTGAATAGCCTTGTACCATGTGACCTCAATGATCATTTACAGATTTCACACGTAGTAAGCAATGATGTCACAAGTGACATCTTGCTTACTACTTTGCATGTGATCACTGATTGGCCTATTAGTGATCACATGATCGGGACCTCGTACAGAGGTCCCGTCCGACGATCGGTATTTCATCGGTGTCCGGATCGCAGTGCTAGAAATGGCGGGTGCCGTTTATGAACGGCAACCCGCCCCTGGAGTGCCACCGTCTTGCCGTTTATAAACAGCAGGCGGACGGCAAGTGGTTAAGGATCCCACTGAGAGAAAGCATTATTCCTATGTACCTGCAGCAATCTGAATCTATTAGGCTCCATGCACACGGGGCATTTTAATCACACTGGTAGCGTTAGCTGTGTAAAGTCACGTTAAAAATGCAAGTTTTTCAGCTTTTTTTTGTGTTTTTGTGTTAGCTGCGTTTTGCCACGTTTTTACGTGTTTGCGGTTTTTAGCTTTTTTTGTGCAAAAAACATCCAAAAACGCTGGTTTGCCGCGGTTTACTGCATTTTACCGCGTTTTTCGGTGTTGGAGCAATTTTACTGCTAAAAAACTCCTCTAGAAACCCACTAGTTCTGGGAGTTTTTTTCCAGCCAAAAAACACCCCTGCCAAAAACCGCTGATTACAGCCTATGTGTACATGGACACATAGGATAATATGCTGGGGAGTTTTCTGGCTGTTGAAAAAAATGCCAGAAGCCAAAAACTGCAGCTGTAAAAACGTCCCGTGTGCATGAGGACTAAGGGCCCATACACACCAGATGCAGTGAGGTGCATTTCTGACTGCACTCCGACTGTATATAGACAGTTCAAAATCCAGGCTAGTCTCTATGGGCATAGTTCACACTATTGCAGTGCAGTGAAATAAAAGAGTGAGCTGCATTTTTGTGCACTGCAAATGCACAGAAATGCATGTACAGTAAATGCACGAACATGTTCTGCAAGGCAGTGCAGTGCACCTAAAAGCCCAAAGAAGAAAGAGGTGACCTCAAAGGAAACGCAAGCTTAGAAAATATACACCGCAAATATGTGTAAAAAACGCAAATGCACGTCATTGTACATGCAAAAATGTGCAGTAAATGTGTGAATACTGTAGGTCCTTAGGGATCATTTAAACCTTCTTTGCCCTCTGAAGAGCAATGCACATTGAGATTTCTCTTCAGGAAGCATTTGATAGGTAGTGAGGAGGCATTGTATGACCTCCTCACCACCTGGTTTAACTCCCTAAATACTGAGCAACCGCAACTGTGCATTGTGCACAGTTGTGGGGCGGTTGCAATTTGGCTGGGCAGCACAGTGGCTAAATGGTTAGCACTTCCACTTGGTAGTACTAGGGTCGTTGGTTTGAATCCCAACCACAGCACCACTTGTCTTGAGTTTTCATCTTCCCCCTGTGTCTGCGTGGGTTTCCTCCGGGTACTCCGGTTTCCTCCCACACTCCAAAGACATGCTGGTAGGTTAATTGGCTCCTGTCTAAATTGACCCTAGTATGTGTATGTATGAATGTGAGTTAGGGACCTTAGATTGTACACCCCTTGAGGGTTAGGGAGTGATGTGAGTGTACAATATGTATATATATACACATATGTAAAGCACTGCCTAAAATTGACAGTGCTATATAAGTACCTGAAATAAATTCACATGCGGCCAAGCAAGACAAGGGGTATCATCTGCAAAGCATTGCGGTTGTGGCATGTGTACACCTCCAGCCACTGCCTCTGCAGCAAAAGAGGAATCGGTTGAGGGGCAGTAATACTGTGGCTCAGTCATGGGGTTTTATCTCCCCCCCAATCACAAGTATAAACAAGCCCCAATAGTTTAGACTTTAGAAGTACTTATTTTGTGGTGACTAGGGAAGGGATAACAACTGCACAAAGCCAGCAGAAAGTTTTTTCTACCTGACGGTTATCTGTAACAGGATCACAGGATGTGACTAAAGACAGTGTAACTGTGTAATTGACACTTAGCAGTGAGCACTGAGTCAGAGGCTGAAGTGGGTTCAGGGAGGAGGCCAAGGACAACTCCCCTTCCTCGCAGCTATCAGTAACAATGATCTCTGGGGAATATGGTAATCTGACTCTATGAAGATACAATCTGCTGTTCACATGGGTGCTGGCTGCAGAAAAGTCCTGTTCTGGGATTTGGGGAGATTAGCCAGCCCCACCTGTCAACCACTGTCCTTGTCCTGAGCCATTCTAATCAGCAGACAGGCCAGGCAGTTGAGGGTGTTTGTCATACTCCCGCTCAATCTGATTGGCTGCAGTCAGTGTTTGGCTCATTATTTTTCACCATTTTTCTTTTTTATTAAAACTTGACAAGCTGGTGGGGGTGATGAAAGGACCACCCACATGGTGAATTTCAGCAGATTCCTGCTAAATGTGAGTTATCTATAGTCAGCTTTTCAAAGGAGAAATGTATGGCTGCCATTGGTGAACTTCTTCTGAAAATGCTAGTTAACTGGCTATAATTCTGACTTCCGGATTCAAGCAGGACCTAAATCCCAACAGTAAGTTTGGTTCCCTTTAAACCATCTCCCCACTTCACAATTACAAGTCTTTCTTTTTTCTTTCCCCATCTCCCCCAATTCCATCCCACCTAGGCCAGAATGATGCATCCCCGGTTCTGCAGCCTCCTGGGATACTTGCACCACATCTTCCAAAAGGCTGCAGGACCGGGGACACAGAGCGGCCAGACAGCAGCCCAGCATGTCATCTGGAGCTGGCTGTCTAGATCAGGGGCCTCCAAACTTTATATAAAAAAGGACAGTTTACTGCTCTTCAGACTTTAGGGGGACCGCACTGTGGAAAACAGGAATAGAAAATGTCCCTATCAGTGGGAGAAAACAATGCCCCATTTGTGGTGCTAATGAGAGGAACTGTGCCCCATCATTGTGTCACTGGGGAATCGTGCCCCATCATTTGTGTCATTGGGAGGAATTGTGCCCCATCACTGGTGTCAGTGGGAGGAATAGTGCCCCATCATTGGTGTCATTCGGAGGAATTGTGCCCCATCACTGGTATCAGTGGGAGGAATAGTGCCCCATAATTGGTTTCAGTGGGAGGAATAGTGCCCCATCATTGGTATCAGTGGGAGGAATAGTGCCCCATCATTGGTATCAGTGGGAGGAATAGTGCCCCATCATTGGTGTCAGTGGGAGGAATAGTGCCCCATCATTGGTATCAGTGGGAGGAATAGTGCCCCATAATTGGTTTCAGTGGGAGGAATAGTGCCCCATCATTGGTGTCAGTGGGAGGAATAGTGCCCCATCATTGGTGTCAGTGGGAGGAATTGTGCCCCATCATTGGTGTATTGAGCCCAATTGTTGGCGTCATTGAGCGGAACTGTGCCCCATCGTTGGAGTCATTGGGAGGAATTTTGGGCCATCATTGGGTGGAATTGCGCCCCTTCATTGGTCATTGGGAGGAATTGCGCCCCTTCATTGGTGTCAGCTGGGGGGAATTGCACGGGCTTGCATGGGCTTCCCTAAAAAAGAAGCTCCTGCTTCACCCGATTTTTCAAGCTGCGATTTGCTGCCTGATCCTGTCATGCGACAATTGTGGCAGAATCGCAACATGTTTTGGATGCCAATAAAGAATAATGGCACCCAAAAGCGCATCACACGTTCTGCCGCAATTTGGGATCTCAGGCACACTTGGCGTGATTCTGCACACCGTCCCAATTCGCAGGAGGCCTTAGTGAGGCAAGGCAATGAAGCTAGAGGGTCAAAATGACAGCCAGGCAGCTTTTGCAGAGAAAATCCTGAACTGACCCTCCGCACACTGCTATACACCCTTACATATTTCTGGGAAATGTTTGTATAAAACAGGGGTTCTTGGTTCATATATATTGCAACACATGTTCCAGCTGGCCAACTGCATCATAGTGGCATGCAATAGAAATGTCTGGTATTTATAAAATTTTTTCCCTATTGGGGGTTTCTCTCACTTCCTGTTCCAGTGACAGTGTTTTTTTCTTTTCTTTTTTTATTAGAATGGGGGTTAGAATCTCTGCCTGGTTTTTATTGTTGCCTACATCACATTGGGGAGATTCATGTAACTTCCTGTTCTAGTGTCAGTGATCACTGAGATAGGGACTATTGAGAAATCTCCCAAACATTGTGGTTCCAACTGAAAAAGTTTGGGCTGGAGTTAGGCTCGTCATAGACGTCTCAATTTTTTCAATCAGCCCACACAACTGAGATGGATGGAAGAATCCTTCCCACTATGCCAATGCATTCTGAGAGCTGGGCTCTTCTACAGTCAGAATACACTGACCAGCAGCTGTAGCTGACTGGTTGAAAAAAAAATTCCAACAGTCCCGTTCAATAAGTCAAAGTTTAGGTCAACTTCTGCTGAATGGAAATGGCCATAGATAGATCAAAATTTGGCTGGCCTCTGCTGAACTGGCCAAATTTGGAACCATCTAGGGGCAGCTTTACACTGTACATGGACGTTCACGTCAAACACAAACAAGTCCAGAAAGTCCCAACATGTATTATTGCAGATCTATGCTCTTCTGTTGCATTGCATGTACATATGTTTTGTAGTTGAATATATCTAATATTACATAGACCAAGCTTTCTCAACCAGGGTTCCTCCAGAGGTTGTTGGGGGTTCATTGAGCAATTAGCAATGTTTGCCTCTCAGATAAGAAACTGACACAAGCAACCTTTTGGCTATCCTTAAGGCTAGGTCCGCACCTATGCAGGTTGCGTTTGAGCTTTTCTGCATTGCCTTTTGTGTTTTTGCACTTGCGTTTTTGATGCTTTTTTTTTTTAATTTTTATTTTCTTGTTGCTAGGCAGATTTAAAATGCATCAAAACGCATAAAAAATGCAATACATGCTTTTCTGTGGCATTTCCATTGAAGTCCGTAGAACCAAAAACACAACTTTTTGCATTCAAAAAAGTCCCTGACCATGTTGGTTTGTTGTCTTACTGGGTGCTTTTCCTCAGGCGGATCTATTCTTCTTTATTTTCCTTTTCTTCCTTCTGTCCCCTTCTGTTTCCCCTCTCCCTTTTCTTCTCTGCCCTTCTCCCTCCTCTCCCCCCTCTCCCTTTTTTTTTTTCTTATTCCCTTTCTATTTTTGTTTTTCTGGGCGATTGTTTTCTGGAAGGGGAGGGGTGTGGATTGCTGTGAGGGGTTCCATTGCTCCTTTCCCCTTTTTTTTTTTCTCAAGCTGATTCCAATTGTTCTGTATGGTTCATTGTCCATTATGCAGGCCATAGACGGGTCATTTATTGGCCAAATTTTCGTCCGCACGAAAAATCGGCCAAATATTCACGCCGTTAGTGGGGCCAGCCCATTGGCCGTTTTTGGCAGATCTTCTCATTTTTTTTTTATCGGTCATGCTGGAAAATCCATGAAAAATGGCTATTTTTCGTGGACATTGGTGGCAGCATCGGCAACGGGGACGACCGATTTTTCATTTATTGGCCGAAAATTCGGCCGATAAATGGCCATCTATGGCCTGCCTTAGGGTTTGTGCTGTTTTATTATGTTTTTTCTAGTCTTTCTTATCTGTACCCTTCAGGGGATTGATATTGATTGTACAAGACTATTTACACTTTACCCTTGGGTTTGTAATTGGAGCTACTTAGTGCCAGACCAGGGGTGGACTGACCATTCGAGCACTCGGGCACTGCCTGAGGTCCCGGGGTCAGTAGGGGGGCCCCATGAAATGCCCCTGGTACCTTTTTTATAGGCTTTTTTGAGTGTGGGCAAGGACTCAGGGGCCCCATGATTCTTATAGCCTGGGGGCCCCATGAGTTGTCAGTCCGCCCCTGTGCCAGACTGTTATTGTTTATTATTGCCTCATGTTCTCTTACCTACCTTTATTCTCCCCCCCTTCCTTCGCCCTTCCTTAGTCCCTTTTTGTTGTATTCCCTACTAATGTATTGTTTCTATGCCAGTTTGATTTTTTTGGACAGTTTCTGAAAAGCTTTAATAAACTGAGATTGATCATAAAAAAGTCCCTGACCCTTTCCAAAAAAAATTCACCGGGTGAAAACGTGGAGATGTGAACGTGTCCCATAGGAAATCATGTTAAATGGACTGTACTGCGTTTGAACCTAGGGTAAGGCAGATAGCTGGCTAAACAAAAAATAAAACTAGAAATGAGGTAGATGGAGGAACGCACCCCCCCCACCCCCGCATGCCAGGACATTGTACTCTGACAGCATCACCCTCCTCTGTCAGAATACACTAATCAATAAATGATGATCGCTGCTGGACCAGCCAGATTTTTTATCAGCTTAAAGCAAAAATCCAGCCAAAACTCATAATTTAAATTAATTCCGCAATAGGCACAGTGTTTATAAATCTACTTTGTGTGCACCAAATACCTTTGCTATCTCAGTTTTAACCTTGTAAAAGTGACATCCTCACTGTGCTGTACATAGCCTGTGCAGAGAAGAGAGCTGTAGGAGGGGCCTGACAGGCTCCACCCACTACAGGCTGCCTGCAGAAAACTACAGGATGGGCAGGGACAAGACCAGTCACTCTGCACAAGGAGAGAGAGCATCAGTGAGTGGTCTTTATTACAGGAAGCTCCTGCACAGGATTACTGTTTCACACTGGATTACTGCACAGATCTGGAGGAAATACACCACACACACCAAGATTCAAGTAACAGTACACAATTCTTGTAGTTAGACAATAATTGCTTTTACCTTATTGACCACCAATTGTCAACTGATAGCCAATGTATGGGAACACTGACATTTTCACTGTCTTGGTTTCTTTTCTTGCCATTAATATTATAGTTGTTTCCTTTATTATTGTTATTATTGTTGCAACACAAATGCTTTTTCTTTATTTATTCTCATAGCTACAATTTACCATTCACACTAAGGTACCATAAGGTGTACGTGTGATGATTAGTAGCAGGGGTTCCCTGAGGCTTGGTTCCTACCTACAGGTGTGACCAAGCTTGAGTTTTTTCAAGCATTCCCATACACTGCGTGTCCAGCAGCCCAATTCATTTAAATGGGATGCCTTACATGTGCGAAACGTGGAAAAGAAGTCCCTAACTCATTTCCAAAACCGTGTGGCACAGTGTGGTTTGGCGAGCACGTTTGTAGGTCATTACCAATGGCACTGCAACGTGTTTCTGTGCGTGTTGGGAAAGTGCGCAATTTTGCACGTGTTCCCAACACGCATAGATGTGAACTTAGTCTGAAACCTGAAAGTTATTTAAAGGGTTCCTCCATGGTAAATAGGTTGAGAAAGGCTGACAAAGACAAATATTATGTTATATAAACTTTATATATAATCCACTCTCAGCTGATCTCTTCAGCAACTCTGCTATTTACAAAGAATGTTTTAACAGATCAAGATGTGTATCAAGGGCGTGTGTGGAAAGGCTTTTTTTCTGCGGGGCAATCCATGCACCCTGATGAGGTTAGCTTGCTAGATCAGTATTTATAATAAGATACTGTAAAAAAAGATAGATACAAATAGAAATAAAAATAGGACGGTGACAGGTAATGACTTCCTTGTAATTGCCGGCACTACTGCAATGATGCATAGCTGACTCGTAATGCAGTAGACTATCTTTCCTCTGCCAGGATGTTCAGTAAAGTTGCACAATTGTCAAATGTCTCATATTTAATGTACTGGCAAGGGAGAAGATGGGGGTTGAGGGTCTGTATAAGGCCAGGTACTACTTCTTAGGGCTTTTTTCACACTGGCAGCCGGGGTGGAGGGGCCGGAGTTGTTTAGTAAAAGCAGGTGGCTGAGCCTCAGTTTTACAGCCCCATGGCCACCCACTAGAATCATAACATTACAGCCTGCCCGGGCTGGGCTGTACACTGCATGCTGTGGTGGCGATGCTTGGCAATTTTAACTCAGGTTGCAGAGTGCGACAGGCGGCAGCGCAAGTCAAACTCGCCCATGGAGATCAATAGGGCCGCATCACAATTTTCTCAGCACTACGGTTGAAAATGAAAGTCGATTTGACCCATTTAGAAAATCAAACGAATATTCCTAAATAAAAAAAAAATTAAACAACATTCTACTAATGTAAAGCCAATTTAAGGGAGGGTTATAACCACTGTCAGTTTTTTTTTGCCATCTGTGTCCCATTGGGGAGATTTCCTATCACATTCTGTCCCATAGCCAAAACAGGAAGTGAGAGGGAATCCCTTCAAAAAGGAGGAATCCCTTGTTGTCACCAGAACTATTGTCCCTTTTGGAAGTTTTTCCCTCCTGTTCTGATGACAAACCCAAGATGTAGGATTTTGCTTCACTGATAACATTCAGCAGGATAAATAGAATGGGTGAATCTTCGTAACGGGGGGCACAGACAGAAATAATAATCCCTCTCGACTATCCAAAACGAAAAAAAAAGTAGTTATACTTTAACCACTTCCCGACCGGCCGTTGTATATAAATGGCCGGACGGTGGCACTGCAGGGTCGGGTGGCCGTCTATAAACGGCCTCCCTGCCCCCTGCTTGTGCACGCTCCCTGGGAGCGCGCAGCACCGCGATCCGGTGAAACACCGATCGTCGGACGGGACCTCTGTACGAGGTCCCGATCATGTGATCACTGATTGGCCAATCAGTGATCACATGCAAAGTAGTAAGCAAGATGTCACTTCTGACATCATTGCTTACTATGTGTGAAATCTGTGAATGATCACAGAGGTCACATGGTACAAGGTTATTCACAACAGCCTTGTACCATGTGACAAGCTGTGACCAATCACAGCTCACTCAGTTCTTCTCAATGAGTGCATAAATGCACACAGAGAGAAAGAGAAATGATTGCTTTTACATCCTATATGGGTGTAAAAGCAATCAGTGTAAAAAAAAAAAAAAAAAAAATCTGCATCACCCCTCACAAGTAGTAGTGTCACCATGGTGACACTGTACTGCTAGGGTGACAGTATGTAAATATAAAAATAAAAATAAAAAATAATAATATAAAAAAATAAAATAAAAATGTAAAAAAAAATGTTTAAAAATTATAATTTTTGCTTATAAACTAATTTGGATTTTTTTTTTTTTACTAAAAAGATAACAGAATACATTTTGGCTAAGATTTATGATGAAATATTATTTATTTGCAAAATTTTATAAAAAAAACACTTTTTTTTCAAAATTTTTGGACATTTCATTTACATAGCAAAAAAAATACAAATCCCAGCGGTGAATAAATACCACCAAAATAAAGCTTTATCTATCTAAAAAAAATGGTAAAAAATTCATTTGGGTACAGTGTTGCATGACTGCGCAATTGTCATTCAAAGTGTGATAGCGCTAAAAGCTGAAAATTGCCCTGGTCAGGAAGGGGGTAAAAGTGTCCGGTCTGGAAGTGGAAGGCCGGGTTCACACTTCACGTAGCGGGAACACATGTTACAGCTCGCCTTACTTTTTGCACATTTGTGCAACTACATGCATCTGGCATAGGGCAACCTATTCACTTGAAACCCGCCAAAGAAGCTCCCAAACCTTTTCAGCATGAAGCGTCATGAGATTATAGTGCGTTTTGTTTTTTTGTTTTTTTAAAAAAGCACATCTGCTAACTGGGTGCCATAACAATTATTGGCACTGCAAGCCTGACACCCATTTGTAGCTCCTTGTAGCGCATTTTAGAAACACATGCAAAAACACATTCCTGTGCATTTCTGTGCATGTTTATTATTTACTTATTATTTATTACAGGTACTTTTATAGCGGCATCAATTTACGCAGAACTTTACATATACTGTATATTGTACATTCACATCAGTCCCTAACCTTCAAGGGGTGTACAATCTAAGGTCCCCAACTCACATTCATACATACACATACTAGGGCCAATTTAGACAGGAGCCAATTAACCTACCAGAATGTCTTTGGAGTGTTCCAGAAACACGAAGGCAGGAATGCAGCCTAAGTGTGAATTTGAATAATATTTTCACAAATAATAGTCAATGGAATAGTTGGGCCCCTCTCAGGATTCAGAATATACTAGCTAGGGCCACAAAACATCAGCCTGACATTCTTGCCTGAGAATGCCTTCCCATTCCTGACCCCGCATATTAACAAGGTAGTAGACAGCTTTGTCCTGAAGAAGCCCCTGTACTCACACTGATGGCGATGAGTCATGTGACTGGGAATGCTGTGTACAGCCGGCTGACCGCAAGGCTTACTAATGTCTTACAGGAGGTCGGAATTTGTTTCAGCCGAAAATTTCCTTAAAATGGAAGTAGTGGAAGGATTTAGTTACACATGCCTGTGCTTTGTTCTTCAGCTCGGAGTGCAGTGTGTCAGCTTGGTACATGCTATTCCTCTCCCTGAGCCAACACTCATATTAAGTATATCAACTAAAAATATCTAGCAGATGCTTCAGGCAAGGAAAAGAATTTGGACGAAAAAAACATGAACCAAATAGTTTGCATTTATGCTTCTAAAGGAGTACAAATGTCTGTTCTGATATAAGGTAGTACTGCAGACTACCACCAAGGAGATGTTTGGAACATGATGTATAGAGATAGTCACTACATGGAGTCAACATGTCACACAGGATATATGTAACCTTATATAGGCATAATATATTGCTGAGTACATTCTTCATTCCCATAGAGGACAGTTAGGAACACAGAGCAGGCTCAGATTAATACTTCCATCTCACTTCGACAAATTCATAAATATTTCCTAGGAGTTGCCCTTTAAATTCCTTGCTCTGCTTATTAATTTATTTATTTCAGGTACTTATATAGTGCTGTCAATTTACGCATCGCTTTACATATATATTGAACATTCACATCAGTCCTTAACCCTCAAGGGGTGTACAATCTAAGGTCCCTAACTCACATTCATACATACACATACTAGGGCCAATTTAGACAGGAGCCAATTAACCTACCAGCATGTCTTTGGAGTATTCCAGAAGCAGGAAGGCAGGAATGCAGCCTAAGTGTGAATTTGAATAATATTTTAACAAATAATAGTCGGAAGAAACCAGAGTACCCATAGGAAACCCACACATGCACAGGGAGAACATGCAAACTCCAGACAGGAAGTGCCGTGGCTGGGATTCGAGGACCCTAGTACTGCCAGGCGGAAGTGCTAACCATTTAGCCACTGTGCTGCTTATTTTCCTTTAAGTGATTGTAAAGGTTCCTTTCGGTAAGTATGTTATACTTACCTGCTCTGTGCAATGATTTTGCACAGAGCAGCTCCAATCCTCCACTGCTGGGAGGGGGGGGGGGGGCTCTGGGCTCCTCCTGCCTTCTGAGTGCCCCTATAGCATGCTGCTTGCTATGGTGGCACTTGTATGGGTTCATTCCTGAGCCAAACTGTGTGCATCCATTGACACACAGTGTGGCTGGGCCCTGCCTCCAGCTTCCTCATCACTGGATTTGATTGACAGAAGCAGGAGCCAATAGCTCCCACTGAGTCCAGT
This sequence comes from Staurois parvus, assembly GCF_062004578.1. Lineage (NCBI taxonomy): Eukaryota > Metazoa > Chordata > Amphibia > Anura > Ranidae > Staurois > Staurois parvus. The sequence continues at coordinate 537,678 of NW_028317936.1, read as the reverse complement.
GAAGAGGGAGAGAGAGAAAGCAGCACTGGATCAAGCTGGGCTCAAGAAAAGTATTTAGGGTAGGGGGGGGGGGGGTCAGGGAGTTGCACATAAAAGGTTTTTAACCTAAAGTGGTTGTAAAGGCTCAAGTTTTTTGTACCTTCATGCATTCTATGCATGAAGGCAAAAAACCTGCAGCAGCAGTCCCCCCAGCCCCCCCCCCCAATACTTACCTGAGCCCCATCCCGATCCAGCTATGTGTACGAGAGCCTCAGCTGTCCTAGGTCTCTCCCACCTCATTGGCTGAGAGAGCAGTGGGAGCCATTGGCTCCTGCTACTGTCATTCACAGCCAGTGAGCCAATGAGGAGAGAGCGGGTGGGGTGGTCAAGGCAAATCCACTTGTGAGTGTGCCTGCTCAGGTGCCCCATAGCAAGCTGCCTGCAGTAGGAGCACTTGGCAGGAGGGAAGGGCCAGGAACGCTGGTGGGTGAACCAAGAAGAGATGGATCAGGGCTAGTCTGTGCAAAACAACAGCACAGAGCGGGTAAGTATGACATGTTTTGTTATTTTAAAAAAATCTGCCTTTACAATCACTTTAATGCAGAAAATGCATTAAGTTAAAAAAAACTTTCGCCTTTACAGCCATGTTAGAGGGTTAGTTTACCAAAAAATTTGCCTATGCTGGTATGGGGTGCCTATAGATAAAAACTAACTGTGCAGCTTTCAATAAAGTAGGGTAATGTCCTTGTTATGGGCAGGGCTTTTTTGAGCGGGAAGTTGGGGTAACCTCTGGCACTGGATGATGTAATGGTAAGAGGTGGTGGGGCGTGCTGGAGGGTCTATTGTTGCTGGCAGCTAGAGAATCAATTTTCATTGGGAGGGAACTATTGGTGTGGGGGTCTGTTGTTGATGGAGAGGTTTATTGTTACTGGTGGGGGGGGGGGCTTATGTTGCTGGGAGGGATCTACTGTTGAGGGATGGGGTCTATTGCTGCTGGCTGCTGAGAGATCTAATGTTGCTGAGGTGGATGGGTCTAGTGTTGCTGGCTGCATGGCATCTATTGTACTGCTTTTCTTGTTGTTAACAAATTCCATTCAAATTACTTAGCACCACAAAATGATACTTGGTTCTGTATTCTCTAAAAGGGGCTGTACTGGGAGGTGAGCAGGGGATGAAACAAGGAGACAGTGCTCAGAGGTGGGTAGGGGGTGGAGAAAGGGCTTGACTAGGAAAGAGGGAGTACCTGTACCTATTCTCTGAAAAAAAAGCCCTGGTTATAGGTGTAGGCCATTTACATACCTTCTAAACCCTGGCTAAAAAAAACTCCCAGAGATGGCTTCATTCCATCCAGACTTGTTGCTAGGACATTGCTAAGGCACTCACAGCCGATCCAAACCCCTTCGCATGAGCTCTCCCTCCCCTGTCATAGTAGCTGTGTGCTCAGCAATGCTGTGACAGAGCAGATAGTGGACCACACATGTCTAGGGGTTTGAGAACTCACTGCTGTAATGGTGGGGGTGAGAGGTAACAGCTCAGAGTGTCTTAGTAACATCCTAGCAGCGAGATGATGTGATCTCTGGGAGTTTTGCAGACAGGCTTCGGGAGGTACGTAAATGGCCTACACCATTATCCAACTTAATTCAAGGCTGCACAATTTGTTTTTCATGTTCAAGCGCCCCTTACCTACATAGACAGTGTTTCGATAAAGGTGAACTAACCCGTTAAAGCCCAACTCCAGGAAGCTTAAAAATCATCCCCCGCAGTGGGGCTGCACCTATTCCATTAGTCTAATGGAGGGTTTTTGCACATTAACGTACTTGATCCGCTGCTTCTCTACAAGATGGCGCTTCCCCACTCACCGATGGTAGACTGTCCCTCGGCGTCATCATTTCCTGTGCAGACCTATTTACCCCGCGTTTGGTCTTGATGACATCATAACAGAAGCTTGGAGTGTCACACCTAATGTTGAAATCCAAAAAGAGGTTCTATTCCAATGAAATGAACATAATAGCCACTTAGTTTCGGAGGCCACATTGTGCCCTCTTCATCAGGGCTCCTTATTGCCTCTCACGGCTTGGTCTTGATGACTTCAGGACTTTAGACTGTTGGAGCATGGGAGAGAAGACACTGAGGAAACCAGTTTATCAGCGCAGAGAAGCAGAGGATCAGGTGGATAGATCTTTCATGCCCCCAGACCTAAATGAGCAATTACCCCAGCAGTACAAATGGAGGCACAGACATCAATAAAAGCCTGATAGACTGTAAGTGTTGATTTCGATGAACATTCTCGTCAAACGCGGTGCTTTAAATTCGAACGCATTCAGCTGCGCTCAAATAATAAACACAGCATTTGACAAAAAAAGGGTAAGTTTGATCCTAAACACAATGCCGAGCAGGACAAACATAGTCTCTAACTGTCCTGTGTACTGTTCCTTTAATGTCAATGAGATTTCACTGGCCTGGTGTGTGTTGGTGTGTTTCAGGCTCATGTCAAACACAGGGAAACACAGGAATAACATGGCAGTCGACATAGGCCTCATTCACAACTGAGCATAGCAAGAACGCGCATTCCCAGACATTTTTTGAAGCGCTTCTGCTCGTTATGTATAGCGCAGATCATTCATTTGAATGCGCTACCATATGCCAAAAAAGCTCCAAAACTACTTTGGAGGAGAGTGGCGTATTTTTTCACTGCGTGTTTTGGCGCATTTTAGTGCATTTGCTGCACAACAAAACAAGCGTCTGCTAACATTATTTGGGATGCCATTTACAATTAATGACACCGCAAGCGCAATACACATTTGCAGTGCATTTATAGCGCATTTTTTGAAACACAAGGCAAAACATGTGCTGTGTCTTTGTTGTGCATCCAGAAGTGTCCAGATGTGATTGAAGCCTAACCCTCCCCTACTCTTTCCAAAACAAAAAAAAGAAAAAAACTTGTGCAAAAACAGTGTGCCATTACATATTTTTTATATAGAAATACGCTAATACACTATATTGCCAAAATTATTGGGATGCCTACCTTTCCACGCACATGACTTTAATGGCATCCCAGTCTTAGTCCGTAGGGTTGAGTATTGAGTTGGCCCCGCCCTTTGCAGCTATAACAGCTTCAACTCTTCTGGGAAGGCCGTCCACAAGGTATAGGAGGGTGTCTATGAGATTCTTCCAGAAGCACATTTGTGAGGTCAGGCACTGATGTCGGAAGGATGAGAAGGCCTGGCTCGCCTGGCTCGCAGTCTCCGCTCTAATTCATCCCAAAGGGGTTCTATCAGGTTGAGGTCAGGACTCTGCGCAGGCCAGTCAAGTTCCTCCACCCCAAACTCACTCATCCATGTCTTTATGGACCTTGCTTTATGCACTGGTGCGCATTCATGTTGGAACAGGGAGGGTCATCCCCAAACTCTTCCCACAAAGTTGTGAGCATGAAATTGTCCGATATGTCATGGTATGCTTAAGAGTTCCCTTCACTGGAACTAGGGGGCCATGCCCAACCCCTGAATAACAACCCCACAATGGCACAATGCAGTCAGGCAAGTACCGTTCTGTTGGCAACCGCAAAACCCAGACACGTCCATTGGATTGCCAGACAGAGAAGCGTGATTGGTCACTCCAGAGAACACGTCTCCACTGCTCTAGAGTCCAGTGGTGGCATGCTTTACACCACTGCATCCGACGCTTTGCATTGCACTTGGTGATGTAAGACTTGGATGCAGCTGCTCGGCGATGGAAATCCATTCTATGAAGCTCTCTATGCACTGTTGTTGTGCTGATCTGAAGGCCACACCAAGTTTGGAGGTCTTTAGCTATTGACTCTGCAGACAGCTGGCTACTTCTGCGCATTGTGCACGTTAGCATGCGCTGACCCCGCTCTTTCATTTTAAGTGGCCTACCACTTGGTGGCTGAGTTGCTGTTATTTCCAGTTGCTTCCACTTTGTTATAATCCCACTAACAGTTCAGCGTGGAATATTTAGTAGCCAGGAAATGTCATGTATGGACTTATTGCACAGGTGGCAACCTATCACAGTACCACGGTTGAATTCACTGAACTCCTGAGAGTGACCCATTCTTTCACAAATTTTTGTAGAAGTAGTCTGCATGCTTAGGTGCTTGATTTTATACACCTGTGGCCATGGAGATGATTGGAGGACTGGCCCAATACTTTTGGCAATATAGTGTATATAATTCACTAACATTATGGGCGACACAGTGGCTAAATGGTTAGCACATCTGTCTGGTAGTACTAGGGCCGCAGGTTCAGATCCCAACCATGGCACCATCTGCCTGGAGTTTGCATGTTCTCCCTGTGCCTGCATGGGTTTCCACCAGGTACTCCGGGTTCCTCCCACACTCCAAAGACATGCTGGTAGGTTAATTGGCTCCTGTCTAAATTGGTATGTATGTGTATGTTGGTAAGTATGTGTATGTATGAATGTGAGTTAGGGACCTTAGATTGTACACCCCTTGAGGGTTAGGGACCGATGTGAATGTACAATATATATGTAAAGCGCTGCGTAAATTGATGGTGCTATAAAAGGAACCTGAAATAAATAAACATAGGCAATGGTACTGTAAAGTTTGACATTTTGGGTCTCATTTATATTTCTGTAACTGAACAAGCAAGACTTACTTTGTTTACACATGAAATATGCCATCAGTGCAGTCACTGTTTTTTTACCATGTTAATTCCCCTATTGTGACCTGTGAAAAGTGCTCCATACATTGCCGGTCCTGAAAAAAAAGTCACCGGATACCATGTGCTATAGGTGATCTCGGGTCACTCCATTGAATCTCATGTGTGCCCTCCCACCTTCCCCAGGCTTCTGATCTGGTCTCATTGCTCCACTTACTGACAAAAACAACTCATGTCTACAACAATACAGTAAATAAATGGATAAGGCACTGTTTACAAAAACATGTTTTTCTTGTGCTGTGCTGCCATTGATTCTTATAGTGGCATTAAAGCCCCATTTTTTATAGTGTCCAACAGGTAAGCTTATAACAAGTCTTACTTGTAGGTACCACAAATATCTCTGAAACTGGCACCATTTAGGAGATATTCTCATTGGCTCCAGCAGATTACATCCCTTCTCATGCACTTAGGACACAGGGAACCTAGAAGACCGGGCAAGGATGGAAGTGCTGGGAGCAGGGACAGCTCAGTGCAGGAGTGCTCCATTTGTAAAGTCTGTCATAAGGTGCTAGCACACAATGGCCCCTTTTACGCTTTTTCATGCTTTTCCAGGGCAACAACAGAAATCAGGTAGGTAGGTCTTTTCTACAGGCTCATTCACACTTATTATGGAGTACAGTGGCCTCTGAAGAGTGATCTGTGCTCAGATCAGTTCTCAGAGGGTACTAGACAGGTGGAGAGGAGACAAAACATCACCTCCACACCATCTGATTTAACCCTAGAATTCCGCACTACTGCACCGCAATTGCGTGCATTGTACACAGATGAAGCACTGCCCTTATTGAACTTAATAGGCAAGTTTGACAATAAGTACTGCTTGTCAAATTCTGCAACTTGAGTTAAAAATGTCGTACATGTGGCATGTGAAGAACCCCATCTGACTGATATTTTACAGTTTAAGTGGGCACCCAGGGAAGGGGGGGCTCAACTGCCCATTTTTACCCCCCCCCGACCGCTCACTTAAAGAGACCTATGTACCTAAACAAGCAATTAGCCCTTGCAGTGCAGGTGCAGCCCCACTAAAAACTTTAACAATGCTTGTCTTTCCTCCTCATTACACAGACTCAATCATCATCACTCATGATATACTGATTAAAGAGCTGTTTATACAAACAAATGTGTTATATTCTATAGAACATTTTGTGTATTGTATGTAAATATCAAGGAGAACTGGTTTAATTTTCACATTGATGGTATACAAAAGAGATTATCTGCACAGATGAATCTTAGACAGCAGTGGAACAAAGGACCTAATTCATTAACCTGCAACAGCATATGTGGCATGATAAAGTGGCCTCTCAACAATATTAACCCATGGTGCATGAGAGGCACATTTAGCATGCCTTAAAGCTAAACTGCAGCCAAAACTATTTTCTAACATGTGCACTGTAAAAATTAAAACAAGGTGCTCTGTGACTGGAGGAGGAGAGATTATTACGTTAATCCACCAATCCTCAAATCACAGAGTGCCTTGCATTAGTTCAAAAGATGTAAACCAAATATCCCCTAAAGAGATATATGATCGTGCTCCTTTAACCTTTCCATTAAAGTGCATTCAGATCCACGTGTGACACAAAGTGCATAATACTGTAATTAATCCAGCTATGTGATCTTATGAAGTGACAGCAGAAGTAATAAGTGATCCTCCTCCGCACCCACTTACCAGAACATCTGACCACTTTGTTACAAGAAGTAAAAAACAGCTTAAACGCAATAGGTGACTTAACCCTCCTGGGGTGGTATATGGTCATCGAGCCCTTTTCAAGTAAACTCCTGGATCCTCGTACAAATAGTGCCTCTATACCTTTAAAATCCCTCCGTGCCTGTAAGATCCTCAATAGTACTCCAATGAACAAAGAGATAGGGGAGCCACCATAGTGTTGTATTTTTTATTATACTAGCCAAGAAGATAAAAGTGCACTTTTATAGACATGGCAGTTAAAAGCAGGAAATTAAACTAAGAAAACTGATATGCGTTCCACCAAGCGGAAGTTACATAAACCGGAAGCTCTTCCTACGCGTTTCATCATTTACATCTGCCTTCATCAGGAACTCCATATAGCACCCACAGGAGAAGTCACCTAATGTGTAGAGGTTTTTTTTACTTGTATCAAAGAAGTCAAGCGTTCTGATGAGTTCGGTGTGTGCACTGTGGGTGTGGAGAAGGATCACTTATTATTTCGGCTGTCACTTCACAAGATCACATGGTTGGATTAATTACAGTATTATGCGCTTTATGTCACAATGGATCTGACTGCCCTTTAATGGACACTGTGTAATGGTTAAAAGATGCAGTCATATGTCTCTTTAGTGGATATTTGGTTTACATATTTGAGATACATAATTCTTCTCATTTTGTAGGCAGCCCTCCCCAAGCCTTCCTATAAGCAAATGATAATGAACTATCACACTGAAGAACCAAATAGAAAGAATCACACAGTGGATAAGTTTGACTTTTAGGAATCACTTTACATCTGTGCATGTGCTCATGCTGGTGAGTTAAAGAGCGTTTTTTTTGTGCATTCACATGTGTGCCTTAAAGGGCAACTCCACTTGTGTGGAAAAAATTATAGCACATTTTTAAATAATCATATAGCATGTACAATTGCTACATAAGCTATACTGTAATTTAACATTATTTAAAATTGCCTTTCAATTTCAATCTGCAGGTGGTGTAATTTCCTGTAAAATTCAAAGCAACAGACCTGGAGGCATTCTGTACTCTGTTGGTGTACGAAATACACTCAGAAATTTCATTTCCTGCTTATGTGACTGCCTCACTGATTTTCTCAGTCTGCAGTTTGCACAAGTACAATTTCGGGCATCCCCTGCACTAGGAATTTAAGTTTTGGTGAAGTGCTCTCCCTAAGGATTAAATACCTTTAAAGGGATGCCGACATTGCAGCTTTTATGATTAGAACACTGAGAATGCACCAGCTGATTATAAGGACCCAGTGCCTTCCATTCAGAATCAGTCTGCAAATGATATGTTGAAACAAACAGCTATTTCTTCAGGTAGGAATAAGAAAGGCCAATAATACGAATAAATTGCAATGCACGCATACAACTCATTAATTTGCATTGCAGCAATTCATGTTACCGCAAAGCAAAGGCGTGGAGCTGACTTTACAGGCAAAGTTGAGCATCTGATGTAATTCTATCAGCCTCTATCTACAGATCTCTTCATTTTTTTCACATGCAGTTTTCACCTATGGTAAGCTCTGCTTATGCATTTATCCAGTTGGAATCGCCCATAATTGCTACAGGGATACTGTAAGTAACATTGCAGCTTTAGGGTCCTTGTCGTTTTGTGGCTCTTCTGTTAAGAGGACCATAAAGCTTCAGTATAAATAAAAAATGCCCATAATAGTCTTAAATTATAGTTTGTATGGTTTTCTTGCAGCACATCTATCAACCACACATGTCAGAGGTGCTGTCGCCCCTTCTGTGTTTATATCAGCCACAAAAAAAAAAAAAACAGTAAGACGGTAATAATTGTTTTATTTTAAAGCCAATGAGTTGGCATTTAAGAAAAGTATTAGCAGCAGCATTACCAAGAATTGTAACCACTGGCAGGCTGCAGTAGGTAGATCTGCTTCTGCTAGCGTGTTGTGGTTATGAAGCTGACTGTATGTTCTGCATTGGGAAAGGTCTTGCGGCTGCTTGTTCATACAGCACTGGCACACCCTTCTCTGTAGTTTTCACTCCTTCCGTTACACCCCTCAGTTTCTTCACAGTCCCACACCCGTGTACCATATGCTTCTCCCTCTCCTCTTAGCCGTAACTTCTCCATCTCAGAGGACCAACAATGCTACATTCAAAAGGGTTCTTTAGGTCACCCCAGCCATTCTCTGGTCCCCCCACACTTTGGTGCACTTCACGTGCATGCACATCCTAATAATGAACATCCCTTAAAGTTGAACTTCGAAGAAAACAAAAAATACCCTTGTAGTGGGGTTTCCCCGCATACTTCCAAGGGTTTAAATGTTTGTTTATACTTGGGGAACCAATAGGAAGGATGTTTATTTACCCAATCTCTCCCTCCTGCAGGCTGTCCCCATGCTATTAGGCTTGGTTCACACCTACAGGTACGACCAAGGGCAGGTGCGTTTCCATGGGTTCCGTGCATTTTGTTTAGGGCAAGCCATTGATTTTAATGGCTGCCCTATGTGCAAGAAACATGGAAAAGAAGTCCCTGACTCTTTTCCAAAAATGCACCACACTGAACTGCATGGCAACTTGTTTGTGTGCACGTTGGGAAACTGCGTGATGTGGATTAAGCCTTTCACTGGGTTCCACGGCCTCTTCCCCAAAGATAGCCATATAATGATCAAAATATGACTGGTCTCACTGGTATCCCCACTTGACAGAAGACAAATGTTTAATCAACCTTTTTAGAGGGGTATTGTTGCAAAATGTTCCATCATTTAGCAACTTTAAGCCACTGATTGACTTCAGTACAACCAGCTTGTCAAATGTTTTACATAAGATCGCTTCAGCCGCTAGTAGTGATTGTGTTCTGCCACCAGGGAAGGCTCCCAGCCTGCAGAACACAATAGCTCTGAGGGAGGGAATCCCTTATCAACACTGACTGTGTTGATGGGAGAATCAAGTGATTTAATTCCAACAACCAACAGGGGGAGTGATTGACTGATGATGTGACCACTGCAATTGGCTGTCACAGTGGTCACATGATTGGGAGCTGGTCTCCCTGGCTACCAATCATTATCGGGGACCAAGAACTGTCATTCACAGCCTGGTCTTTGTGCTGGGAGTAAGCAAGGAGTGTGCTCTCAGCACAGAAACACTGGCAGCACAACAACACATATGTGCAGCGTGTGGACGTTAAAGCCCATCCTTTTGCCACGGCACTTATGGGTTCAGTGGTCGTAAAGAGGTTAAAGAGATAAAACATCGGCTAATGTGCATTTATTGTAGAGATATACTGACTATGTTTTTTTTTGCCTCCAAACTTTTGACAAATGTGAAAGGGAACACAAAATGCTAGATGGGATTTGTATTATCGTCAGTGGCACTGGAACTGCATGAAAAAGTTGCACAGGTGTGAAAAGTGCATTTACCTGCACTTAAATGCATAAGTGTGAACACAGCCTTAGACTGGCCATACACGCTTTAAAGTTCAGCTGTTTTTTTCTGAATGGGTAAAAAATTATTTTGTGAGTGACCCAGTCAGCACCACCAAGCTTGACAAAAGTCAGTTTTCCTATCAATGTGCATAGCCAGCTCTACAATGGCATTACACGTAAAATGCCTACAAAGTGTAGGAAGCAGCAGAATCTGTTATAGTAACAACAAATCAGCTCTCTGCTGCCTAGATGCCTAAAGGATGGATGTGGTTGGCTTCCATGGACCAAATCTTTGTTTTTCCTGATGTTGTTAAAGGTTCTCACACAACAAAGACACATGTGGTGACCAGCAGTGTTGGTGTCATGACAGCAACAGTCAACATATTCTCCATAGAACAAATACAGCTGGATTGTCCTGATTTTGACATTGGCTGCAGATGAAGCTCTCACTTCATTCAACACAGTCTGATATTGCTGGTTTGTATACAGCCAGTGATGCTAGTATTGTAGAGAAACGTGTTGCCATTTAGCAGATGCGTGGTGGTGGCATTCATTTTTGATGGAACCCCCAGGCATCTGTATATACAAGCACCAACCATGTGGTTCAGTGTGGCAGTTTTCAGAAAAGAGTCAGGGACTTCTTTTCTGCGTTTTTCACACATAAGACAGCCCACTGAATTACCAGACTGCCATACACAAGACACAGGAATGTGCCTACTGTTGACATGAACCAAGTCTCACTGCTTTATTCCAGAGCTGCCTTGTGGTCAGGTGAGGCCTGAATATCAAAGCTGCCATGTGGCCAGTCCAGCTTTGAATGACAGAGCTGCCATGTGGCCCATCCAGGTCTGAATGCCAGAGCTGCCGTGTGGCGAATCCAGATTTGAATGCCAGAGCTGCCACGCGGCCAATCCAGGCCTGTATGTCAGAGCTGCCATGTAGCCAGTCTAGCTTTGAATGACAGAGCCGCCATGTGGTCAGTCCAGGCCTGGATGCCAGAGCTGCCATGTGGCCCATCCAGGTCTGAATATCAGAGCTGCCGTGTGGCGAATCCAGATTTGAATGCCAGAGCTGCCGTGCGGCCAATCCAGGCCTGTATGCCAGAGCTGCCATGTAGCTAATCCAGGTCTGAATGACAGCGCTGCAATGTGGCCAGTCCAGGTCTGAATACCAGAGTTTCCATGTGGCCAATCCATATTTGAATGTCAGAACTGTCATGTGGCAAGTCCAGACCTGAATGCCAGAGCTTCCATGTGGCCAGTCCAGGCCTGAATTCCAGAGCTTCCATGTGGCCAGTCCAGGCTTGAATGCCAGAGCTGCCATGTGGCCAGTCCAGGCCTGAATGCCAGAGCTGCCATGTGGCCAATCCAGGCTTGTATGCTAGAGCTGCCATGTGGTCAATCCAGGCCTGGATGCAGCACATTTCTGAACGTGCATGCATTTTCCTCCTAAATACATTTTGGACATGGGTACATGAGTAACATCTAAACAGAAAAACACAGTTGGTCACAACAGGAATTATAAATTAACTGCTCTTGTCTTGTAATATTCAGATTTATTTACTTCCAGGAGGTTGTTTTTGTTATGATATCATCCAGCGGCACCCAAGCACTCCTCTCTCTTGAATACAATGGGAATTGTATACATCTAAAATCAACACAGTCACTCCTATGATAAACATCTTATTAAATCACTGAAGTTTTGGAACAGGTTTGGGGACTCCAGACACAGGAGGACAACATCTGAACGTCCATCTGAAGCTGGACGTTCCTTAAGTCTGTTTAGGCTTGTATTACACAGACAACATACAGGAACAAATTGTGGTATTTTTCAGCATAACTGAAAATTGACAGCTACTTCCCACATCACCAGGCAGTAATTCCCTGGTAGGAGTCACAAATCCATGTGCTGTCTGTAGTGCCACCTACAGATGGAGCCAAGTATTGCAAAGAAGTATTGCAATACATTGGTGCACTTACAGGTTGATAAAAAAAAAGTTCCAGCAACTAAAAGCAAAATCACAGAACCCATAGAAACAGCAAATGATCACAACCCACCTCAAAACTGTTTTTTTTTTTTCAGGAAAGTGAATTCTGATGGATTGCTATGCTTTTTGCTTATTTCACAGCTTATTCAGTTTTACTGTACAGCAAATGCTGAACGCAGTCTGCCCTTAAATGTACAGTATGAAACAGGAAGGCTAAGCATTGATGGGCAGATGTTTCCTTGAGAACAATGGGTGGGGAAACATATGTCTATTGTTTGTAGCGCTGGGACCTTCTGGGTCACAAGACATGGCTAATTAAAACTGAAGTGGCACATGATCATTTAAAGCTGAACTCCGGGATGAACAAATATTCTCACAAGAGTCATGTGTATTTTTATATAAATCTTGGTGTGTTTTGTATATTCCTTCCAGATCTGTGCAGTAATCCAGCATGTAAGGTTGCCTCTGTGCAGGATCTTCCTGTGTAGACCTTTAACTGTAAAAACTGGCCATTGCTGCCTTTTCCCCTTGTGCAGGGTGACTGGTCTTGTATCCGCCCCCCTCCTCTAGTCGTTTATAATGGGTTGAGCCAGCTGAGTCCCTCCCACAGCTTTGCTCTCTGCACAAGGTATGTGCAGCACAGTGCTGATGTCACTGCTACTTTTACAAGATAATATCTTGGAATTTTGTGCACATAAAGTTAGATTTACATTCTTTGCGACTACTGAAGAATTATTATAGAAAAGTTTTTGTGTCCAGAGTTCAGCTTTAGCACCTTCCTTTCATCTCCTCAGGGCATATTACACAAAGGGGGAGGGGGAATTATTAAAACGGGAGCATTCAGAGTCTGGTTCAGCTGTGCATGGTAGCCAACCAGATTCTAACTTCAAGTTATTCAATTTAGCTTTGATATTAAAACCTGGCAACTGATTGGTTTCTATGCAGAGCTGCAGCAGATTTTACACTCACTAGTTTTAGTAAATCTTCCCCGGTTATTTTCCCAGCTTCAAATACCTTGTGCTCTTTACCTTAAACTACGGTAATCCCTAAGGGAACCCGTCTATCGACCCATTTGGGCCAGAATTATGCTTTTTATAGCTGACTATTAGATATTGTTGTTTAGAAAGGACTGTCGCAGAAGGGATAGCAGCAGCTCAGCAATAACCAGATAGATTTATGATTCAGCCAATAATGCTGTATTTCTGATGACTGTTTTCCATCTCATGCTGGAGGCTTATGGTGGCCTCAGGCAGGGGAAAGGCTGTTTGAATGACAATGGTAAAAGGAATTCATCTGTAGAAAGACATCTTCCTGCTGCAATCACAGCTTTACCTAAACTGTATCATTTGTATAGCACTGACAATTTACCCATTGGTTTACATATTGTGCATTCACATCCGTCTCTGCCCTCAAGGAGCTTACAATCCAAGTTCCCTAACTGAAATACATACATATACGTATATATTTTTTTCTTTCTGCTGAGCTTGCGATGTGCAAAACCGAAATACCATAGTGAACCAAAAAAGTGCATACGAACATGCACACAAAAAAAGTGCACTACGGTATGTCATTGGTTCCCCCCTCCGAAGAGGAAGGGCCCCTCCCTAGGGTGCAAGACTCCTGACAGGGGTAAGGCACACTCAGGTCTACCTAGCCAAAAAGCCTGGCAGACCCTGCTTCTCATGATCAAATAGTATTGGGTGGCAGGCTCTCCTGGAGAAAAACTACTCCCCAACACAGGAAAGGAAGGAACCTGATGGCCACATAACCTTCCTCCTAGACTTCATGGTAGGCCCAAAGACCCACACCCTACATTGCTCAGTGACAAGGTGACACACAAAAAAGTAAAGTTACAGACTCGTGGAAACAAAATAAATAAAAAGTACCAATGTGCATGACAATGCATCTAGATCAATGTTTCTCAGCATTTTTTTCAGTTGTGGCACCCTTCAAAATTTGGCACAATTTTGAGGCACCCCATTCTAAAATGTAAAAAAAAAAAAATAATAGTTTTACATAATGGAGCAACATCCACACATGTAGGTCACCCAGCGTCATCTATTCTTCCAAAGCAAATACACCTTTGCACACTGGTACTGACTAGGATTGCAATGTTTCTCTCCCTCCAGGGGCGGACTGACCATTTGGAAACTCGGACACTGCCGAGGGCCCGGGGTCGGTAGGGGGCCCCATGAGATGCCCCTGGTACCTTTTTCATAGGCTTTTTTGAGTTTGCGCAAGGACACAGGGGCCCCATGATCCCCTATTGCCCGGGGGCCCCATGAGTTGTCAGTCCGCCCCTGTCTCCCTCATTCCACTAATGTGACCCCAGTGTTGATGGAGAGGGGCAGGGGAATGGCAAGCAGGGGTGCTGTGTAGGTGCCCGATGTCCTCCTGATCAACCGATGGTATCAGTGGCTAGAAGGTTGTAATCGTGCACAACAGAACTCTGTGGTTATGTAACTACAAGGCAGGCTCGATCCACTTGCTGGTTTTAATACAATTTTTGTGCAATTTTTAGGCATTTTTCCAAGAAGAATCCTTAAGGCACCCTGGTTGAATAAAGGCTGACGTAGAGGAAACCCATGCAAGCACAGGGAGAACATGCAAACTCTATGAAGATGGTGTCCCAGTCAGAATTCAAACTGAGAACCCCAGTGCTGCAAGGCTGACATGCTAACCCCTAAACTACTGTGCTCACTATCATAAACCTTTCAAATATACTTATAACATTGTATAACTTTTCAAAACCTCAGATTGGTACTACATAAAGCCCTGCCACATAAATTCCCCGTAGGAGTTCACCATTATATATTCAAGAATTGAAACAGTCACTATTAAGAGGCTCAGCTTAGGTGCGTGCTTGCTCGGAAACAATGAAAAGAAAGCTGCTTCAACAAAGTTAGCAAAAAAATTTTTTTCAATAAGATATGAGTGATAAGTAAAATTGGTTGACGCCTACAGTGAGTGATGAAAACTGTGGGAATGACAAGAGATGAAACTGAAAAACCCATAGATTTGTCATCTAACATACCATAGTACTAAAAAAAGTAAATCCGCTCCTTCTAACGGGTTTCACACCAGATAGGAGTTGTGGTTTTACTCAGTAATATTTAAATGAACACTTACAATTGATTAATCAAAATGGTAATGGTCTTAACGTTCCATGCCATCTATATCTGAATCTCTAGCACAGGAACACATATAGAGGATGCAACCTACCTGCCCAGGGATTTTGTTTTGCATCATGGAGACTGCTGTGTAAAATCCTCTGATTGTTTGGGAAAACTCAATCCAAGGTCTAGAAATCTGTAGGGCAGAAAATGTCAGCCCCAGCCATCTGAGCATGTCTTTAGACTATTTAAAGTATATCTATAACCATTTTTTTCAATTGTTAATCAAGTGGGGAAGGGTTGAGCTCCCTGTCAGTTTTTACTGCCATCCAGGGCTCAGTTCAGCTCACCATACTGTAGTTCCCCATCATTGGTGTCAGTGGGAGGAATAGTGCCCTATCATTGGTGTCAGTAGAATGAATAGTGCCCCATCATTGATATCAGTGGGAGGAATAGTGCCCCATTTTTGGGTCGGTGGGAGGCATAGTGCCCCATTTTGTGTATCAGTGGGAGGAAAAGTGACCCATCATTGATGTCAGTGGGAGGAATAGTGCCTCATCGTTGGTGTCAGTGGTTGAATAGTGCCCCATCATTGATATCAGTGGGAGGAATAGTGCCCCATTTTTGGGTCGGTGGGAGGCATAGTGCCCCATTTTGTGTATCAGTGGGAGGAAAAGTGACCCATCATTGATGTCAGTGGGAGGAATAGTGCCTCATCGTTGGTGTCAGTGGTTGAATAGTGCCCCATCATTGTTGTCAATGGGAGGAATAGTGCCTCATTGTTGGTATCAGTGGGAGAAATTACGCACCATTGTTGGTGTCAGTGGGAGGTTTAGTGCCCCATGTTTGGTATCAGTGGGAGGAAAAGTTCCCCATCATTGTTATCAGTGGGAGGTTTAGTGCCCCATGTTTGGTATCAGTGGGAGGAAAAGTTCCCCATCATTGTTATCAGTGGGAGGTTTAGTGCCCCATGTTTGGTATCAGTGGGAGGAATAGTGCAACATCGTTGGTGTCAGTGGGAGGAATAGTGCCCCATCATTGTTATCAGTGGGAGGTTTAGTGCCCCATGTTTGGTATCAGTGGGAGGAATAGTGCCCCATCATTGGTGTCAGTGGGAGGAATAGTGCCCCATCATTGGTATCAGTGGGAGGTTTAGTGCCCCATGTTTGGTATCAGTGGGAGGAATAGTGCCCCATCATTGGTGTCAGTGGGAGGAATAGTGCCCCATCATTGGTATCAGTGGGAGGTTTAGTGCCCCATGTTTGGTATCAGTGGGAGGAAAAGTGCAACATCGTTGGTGTCAGTGGAAGGAAATACACACCATTGTTGGTGTCGGTGGGAGGAATTACACTCCATCATTGGTGTCAGTATGAGGAGTAATGCCCCAAGGGCCACATAAAGTCAAGCAAAGGGTTACAGTTTGGGGACGACTGATCTAAGGTACATTGTGCTATTGGACTGTAATGTGTGTGGTGAGCCTAAGAAATATTTCCCCTCACTTTATGCTTTGGGGACAACCTTTTATCAGACAGGCAGTAAGGAAAATGCTACAAACGGAAAACAGGCAACAATAATAAGCTGACAGGGGTTCTCCTTAACCTGTACTTTACGGCAAGATTGCCATTATAACAGATCTGCTTTAAGGAATACACCTGTATTTATTGTTTGTAGTGAAATCATTTAAAACATGCTGTACAGTACCTAACAAGCAAAATGAATTAAAATAAAACAATGAACCTTAGATTATGCTATTTCTTAGTAAAAATATGGATCAAAGGATGGAATTAATCAAAGAACATCAAGGAATTCATCAAAGAACAGTATCCTGTTCCAATGTTTAGCCACAGAGTGGCAGCAGAGCAGCATAGAGGAATGGGAATGACATTACTGGCATTAGAGGGAGAGGCAGGGAGGACAATCACTGTCTCCACACATTCTGGCAATGGATCTCAGTGCAAGTCAGCCACCCTTGGAACAATGGGTCACTGACCACTATGATAAATTGACCGATCATTCATTTACACTGATATTTTACAGCGAGATACAACAGATACAGTAGTTTAAAAAGTACAGCTGAAGAAATTGGTGTAGCTCATGTTTCAGTAACCAACCTTCAAAATGAAATCATATACTGAAATGCTCAAAGCTTCCAAAGTATCTCAGACAAGTACAATCACACGCCATTCAAAGGGTAATCACAATGAATCACATTCTGGTGGGCTTTATAGTTTATATACAGTATACAGCTTTAGCTAGATATACACTTTTAAAGAATTTTAAATGTGACTTTTAGATTTTTTTTTATTTGTATATTAGCCTCTTCTCTAGTCCTGACCTTTTTAACATGGAGGAACCCTTGAAATAGCTTTCAGGTCTCAGTAATCCATGCCAATATTTACATCTACAGCTCACGTACATCAGTGGGGTGGTCAGTGGGAAAATCGCTCCTTACATTGGTGGTAGTGGGAAAATTGCTCCTTACATTGGTGGTCAGTGGGAAGAATGTTCCTTACATTGGTGGTCAATAGGAAGAATGGTGCTTACAGTGGTGGTCAGTGGAAAGAATGTTCCTTACACTGGTGGTGAGTGGGCAGAATGTTCCTTACATTGGTGGTCAGTGGGAAAGATGCTCTTACATTGGTGGTCAATGGGAAGAATGTTCCTTACATTGGTGGTCAGTGGGAAAGATGCTCCTTTCATTGGTGGTCAGTGGGAAGAATGTTCCTTACACTGGTGGTGAGTGGGCAGAATGTTCCTTACATTGGTGGTCAGTGGGAAAGATGCTCTTACATTGGTGGTCAATGGGAAGAATGTTCCTTACATTGGTGGTCAGTGGGAAAGATGCTCTTACATTGGTGGTCAGTGGGAAGAATGTTCCTTACATTGGTGATCAGTGGGAAGAATGTTCCTTACATTGGTGGTCAGTAGGAAGAATGTCCCTTACATTGGTGATTAGTGGGTAGAATATCCCTTACATTGGTGGTCAGTGGGAAGAATGTCCCTTACATTGGTGATCAGTGGGAAGAATGTCCCTTACATTGGTGATCAGTGGGAAGAATGTCCCTTACATTGGTGGTCAGTGGGAAGAATGTCCCTTACATTGGTGATCAGTGGGAAGAATGTTCCTTACATTGGTGGTCAGTAGGAAGAATGTTCCTTACATTGGTGGTCAGTGGGAAGAATGTTCCTTACATTGGTGGTCAGTGGGAAGAATGTTCCTTACATTGGTGGTCAGTGGGAAGAATGCCCCTTACATTGGTGGTCAGTGGGAAGAATGCCCCTTACATTGGTGGTCAGTGGGAAGAATGTCCCTTACATTGGAGGTCAGTGGGAAGAATGCTTCTTACATTGGAGGTCAGCCCCGCTAACCCTTCAAGAAGCCGAAAACCCAGTACCTGGAAGTAGCCCAGGATGAAGACGACAGCAGCGTGTTAGGGATGTAGCCGTCGCATTCTTGGAAATTGGAGGCATTTTGTAGGTTTTAGTTCCATTTTAAGTATGAGGGTCCAAATTAGGTCTTAAAAAGGTTCTATCATTATAATTTTTATTTTAAAGCTCTGTTCCCTACAGGACATAGTACATGTAGTAGTTTGTCCTATGTTTCTACATGCTGTCCAACCCTAGTTAGTAACCAACCCCCCCTTTCCTCCTGCCATAGCCAACAGCTTTGAAGGAGATGGTTGATTTATAGATGCAGATTGTCTCAGCTGTGAACACTTTCTCAAGACAAGTAAATTCAAGAGAAATGCAGAGGGAAGGTCATGTCAGTTTCTGCATTCCCTTTTTCATTGCATGGGCAACCTTCTCCTTAAAAGCTGTTGCCAGATCAACCACAGCAGGAGGGGAGGAGGCAGATTGGTACTCATAACTAGGGTTAGAAAACACTTAGTCCTCATGCACACTGGACATTTTTACAGGTGCAGTTTTTGGCTTTTGACATTTTTTGCTGTTTTTTTCTACAGCTAGTAAACCCCCCAGCATGTTATCCTATGTGTCCATGCAACGTTGTAATCAACGTTTTTTGGCAGGGACGTTTTTTTGGCTGGAAAAGAACCCAGGACTAGTGGGTTTCTAGAAGTTTTTTTAGCTGTAAAAATGCTCTAACACTGAAAAACGTGGCAAAATGCGGTAAACCACCGCAAACAGGCGTTTTCTGACTTTTTTTGACCAAAAAAAAGTTTTTGTGGTCAAAAAAACTCTTAAAACTGCAGACTCGGGAAAACGCTGCTAAATGCGGCAAAACACCGCTAAACGCTAATGCAAAAATGCTGAAGAAAGCTGAATATATTTGACTTTACACAGCTAACGTTACCAGCGTTATAAAAAAAAAAACAGTGTGCATGAAGCCTTAAAAACATGGGACAAAATACTTTATGTACTTCTTATTCAATATTTTCTTTAAGGGTTCATTTAAAGGATAAGTTCACATTTTGACTAAAAATAACAAATGCACATTTTTTTGCAGGTAAAAAAATGTGCATTTATTATTTTTGGTTGCAGGAGCCTGTAAAGCATTGCACCAGTGATCAAAAGATCATTGGTGCCATGAAGGTCTCCTGCAGACCTGTCAGTATATCTGCTTGTTCATACAGGATCTACAGGCAAGCAGATACACTGACAGGAAGATTCAGAGAACTATCATGGCGCTGTGGTTCATTGAGAACTAAAAGCCGACAGTCGCTAAGGCTGTCGGGACTTATAGTTCATGCATTGACCAGGGGCGGACTGACAACTCATGGGGCCCCCGGGCAATAGGGGATCATGGGGCCCCTGTGTCCTTGCCAAAACTCAAAAAAGCCTATGAAAAAGGTACCAGGGGCATCTCATGGGGCCCCCTACTGACCCCGGGCCCTCGGGCAGTGCCCGAGTTTTCAAATGGTCAGTCCGCCCCTGGCATTGACAGAACACGACACTAGTATGGGGAACTTCTGCCCATACTTCTCTCTTTAGTTACTTCCTGGTTCCCATGCGTAGGCAAACTATGTCCTACATACCAGGAGTCAGTAGGAGGGAAGTCATTGCACCATCCCCCCTAATACTCACCTAAGCTCCCTCTCGATCCAGTGATGTGCACAGGAGTCTTAGCTAGCTTGGGACTCCCTCTCCTCATTGGCTTAGACAGAAGCAGAAGCAATTGGCTCCCATTGCTGTCAACCACAGCCAGTGGGCCAATGAGAAAAGAGAGGGGGCAGGGCAGAGCCGCGGCTCTGTGTGTGAATGGATACATGGAGCAGCGGGTGCCCCCATAGCAAACTGCTTGCTGTGGGGGCACCCGACAGGAGTGAGGGGCCAGGAGAGTCTGCGGGGGACTTGAGAAAAGGGACGCTCCAAGCTGCTCTGTGCAAAACCACTACACACAGGTAAGTATAACATGCTTGTTTTTTTTTGTTTTTGTTTTTTTTAATTAAGCCTTTAGAATCACTTTAGGATGACTTTTAAATGGGAATTAGATTACAAATTCCGATTTGGAAGCATTGTGATGTATCTTTTTTCACTCATTTCACACCTTGTATGATCATATTTACTTATTTTTCCTTTCTTTATTCTGTACCCTATTTTTTTATAGTTCATTTTTTGGAGAAGTAACAAGTACAAGTAGACATATATTTTTGATATTTTATTTAAATGAAGATATAAATTGTATTACTACAAAATGTTATGTATATCTAATGATATATTTTTTATGTATTACACCTGTTACCTCTTATGTAAAACTTTTTCCAATAAAAAAGTTTGTAAACAAAAAAAAGAATCACTCTAACTGCTTTTTGCGGCCTCGGCTGTCAATCACTGGGTCCCGGCCGATGATTACTTGCCGGCACCCAGTGATCGCCGAGTATTACCGATGGGGGAAAGAACTGTATTTTGACAATACAGTTCTCTCCCGTCAGCTCCTGCACAAAGCAGTGTGCTTACAGTTGACAGCACACACAGCACATAACGTGAAACAGCACACAGTTAACCCTTTGATCACCCCACATGTTAACCTCTTCCTGCCCATTGCCATTAGTGCAGTGTCAGTGTTTTTTATTAGCACTGATCACTGTATTAGTGTCACAGGAAATGTCAGTGACACTAAGTCAGTTCCCCCCAGTGTCAGAATGCACGCCACAGTACCGCTATAAGTCACTGATCGCTGCCATTACTAGTAAAAAAAAAAAAAATTCCAGTATATATACCGCCATTTGTAAATTCTATAACATTCACGTAAAGCAATTAATTTACACGTATTGGGATTTTTTTTTTAGCAAAGACGTAGCAGAATACATTGTGGCCTAAATTTATGAAGAAATTTGATTTTTAAAAATTTTTATTGGACATGTTTAATAGCAAAAAGTCCACAATATTGTTTTTTTTCTCAAAATTGTCTTCTTTTGTTTATAGTGCAAAAAATAAAAACACATAGGCAATCAAATACCACTGAAGGAAAGCTCTATTTGTGGGAAAAAAGGACATATATTTCATTTGGGTGCAGTGTTGCATGACCGCGCAAATCTCAGTTAAAGTAACGCAGCGCTGTAAGGCAAAAGATGGCCTGGTCAAGAATGGGGGGGGGGGGTAAATCCTCTGAAGGGCAAGTGGTTAAGATGGCCATGGCCAGATATGCTAGGGGACTGTCACTTTCAAAGTGATTTCTCAGCAAAATAAATCATGGAAACATGGATGGATGAGGAGTTTGCTTTGAATATTAAAAATGAATTAAATTGTGTTCTTGGTTTATGCTCTTTAGATGCACCGCAGTTCCACTTTAAGGATAGTGTTTGATACAGCAACTTGTTCATGGAGCAAACATTTTCACCTTGAAAACAAACAGTGCTATACCCCCCAGTGCTAAAAACAAGCAGACCACGAATTATGACAATCACATTGGACCTACCACTTCCAGTGCCCATACCCCATGCACAGTCTGTTTTAGAATTTCAGCCGTTGTGCAATGAATAATATGAATTTATTATCAAGAAGAATTGCATGTAATTATAACAATCAGAGCTATCATTCTCTACAAACTGCATAATTACAGGCTATATAAAGCTCTTTATACATGTCATCTTCTCCATTACTCTGTAAAGTTTTTATATTTGCTACCTCTGAGGCATATATAAACAGAAACTTTCCCCAGTCAGGCAAGAATGTGCAGTGATATCATCGCTCGGTATAGCATCAGGTGAGATGCAGTTCTAGGAAGATATGAACAGCGATGACAAACAGGATGTAGAGATTGTGAAAAACACAGATTTGTTTTTTCTGTTTGTTATGGTTGCCTGGGAACCTATATGCTAAATGCGCCTTTGGGATTGACTGGGCTTGGCACGTCTCCTGCTTTTTGTTAATTCTGCAATTTTCTGAAAAATGTAGGTTGAGAGAAATTCCCAGGATACAGCATATTTTAGATATAAATTGGGGGGTTCAACTCATAAGCACTCATTTATACTGAAAGGAACAGTCGGTCTTAGGAGAAAATCTGCTCAGCCCAAACCTAACTCTATTCTTTGCTGTGTCAAACAATCATTTTCATGTGAAAGATCAGTTAAAGCTGAATTCCCGGCAGATATAAAAGACACAGATAAATGCAGCCCTGTAATCATGAATATATCATTAAGGCCCCATTCACACCTTGCATAGCAGGCATCTGCATTCCCGCTTGCGATTTTTTGGGGGAAGAATTTACATAAATTTCCACATGTTACACATAGGGCAGCCCATTATTATTATTATTATACAGTATTTATAAAGCTCCAATAGTTCGCTCAGCGCTGTATATTACAAAGGGGGACAGAACAATAACAATACAATGCAAAACATGAGGGGATCGAGGGCCCTGCTCTTTCGAGTTTACAATCTAGGAGACCATTCATTTGAATGGACTGCCCTGTGTGCGTTTGTCTCACAAAAGATGCTCCTGTACATTTATGGGTGAATAGCTTCTTGTGATTTTTTTCATGTGCATTTTGCCGCAATTTCCTTGTGTTTTTGTTGTGCGACAATTGCTGTAAAAACGCACCACGTTTAGGGTGCCACGAAGAATGAATGAGTCTTGCCTTGATTTTAGCATGATTTGGAATCGCAGCCAGAATTGTGCCAGCGATTCCAAATCGTTAGGTATGAATGGGGCCTCAATGCATTTTTGAAAGTGCAAACACTGCAAGTCCCTGAACATAACCTGGTATCAGCCTCTTGGATGGAATGTGAGGAGAAGAAGCAGCACAAGGAGACAATCAATTCATGTGCTGACAAGAAGCATGATGAAAGGAGGAGAGAGCAGAGTGACAGAGGTGAGCTCATCACTGTGCTGCTTCTTCCTTTACTGTCCAGTCACAGGCAAGGGCATGTTCAGGATGACCTGGGCTCAGAAGATGTTTGTTGAACATCAGAGTGTGGCCATCTAGTAGCACACAAAAGGTACTCTGGGGGGCAGCACAGTGGCTAAATGGTTAGCACTTCCACCCGCCAGTACTAGGGTCCTTGGTTCAAATCCCAACCACGGCACCACCCGCCTGAAGTTTGCATGTTCTCCCTGTGCCTGCTTGGGTTTCTCTGGGTACTCTGGTTTCCTCCCACACTCCAAAGCCAGTAGGTTAATGGGATCCTGTCTAAATTGGCCCTAGTATGAATGTGAGTTAGGGACCTTAGATTGTACGCCCCTTGAGGGTTAGGGACTGATGTGAATGTACAATATATATGTAAAGCACTATATAAGTACCTGTAATAAATAAAATAAATATTCTTTGGATTAGAAGCAAAATATTGCATATACAGTTGCAAGAAAAAGTATGTGAACCCCTTGGGATTACGTGGAGTTTTGCATGAATTGGGTATAAAATGTGCTCTGAACGTCATCTAAGTCACAACAATAGAAGAACACAGTCTGCTGAACATAATACTACACAAACATTAAATGTTGCCATGGTTTAATTGCACATAACATGTAAACATTTACAGTGCAGGGAGGAAAAAGTATGTGAACCTTTGGACTTAATAACTGGTTGACTCTCCTTTTGCAGCAATAACCTCAACCAAACGTTTCCTGTAGTTGCAGATCAGACCTGCACAATGATCTGGAGTAATTTTGGACCACTCCTCTTCACAAAACTGTTTCAGTGTAGCAATATTCTTGGGATGTCTGGTGTGAATCGCTCTCTTAAGGTCATGCCACAGCATTTCAATCGGGTTGAGGTCAGGACTCTGACTGGGCCACTCCAGAAGGCGTATTCTGTGCTGTTGCAGCCATTGTTTTGTTGAATTACTTGTATGCTTTGGGTCATCGTCCTGTTGCATCACCCATCCTCTGCGGAGCTTCAGTTGGCGGACAGATGGTCGTACATTTTCCTGCAAAATGTCTTGATAAACTCTGGAATTCATTTTCCCATCAATGACAACAATCCGTCCAGGACCTGAGGCAGCAAAGCAGCCCCAAACCATGATGCTCCCTCCGCCACGTTTTACAGTGGGGATGAGGTTTTGATGTTGGTGTGCTGTGCCTTTTTTTCTCCAAACATAGTGTTGTGTGTTCTTCCAAACAACTCAATCTTGGTTTCATCTGTCCACAGTATATTTTGCCAGTAGTGCTGTGGAACATCCAGGTGCTCTTTTGCAAACTTCAAACGTGCTGCAATATTCTTTTTGGACAGCAATGACTTCCTCCGTGGTGTCCTCCCATGTACTCCATTCTTGTTTAATGTTTTCCTTATTGTAAATGTGTCAACAAAAATGTTAGCATGTGCCAGAGATTTCTGTAGGTCTTTAGCTGACACTCTGGGATTCTTCTTTACCTCATGCAGCATTCTGCGCTGTGCTCTTGCAGTCATTTTTACAGGACGACCATGCCTAGGGAGAGTAGCAACAGTGCTAAACGTTCTCCATTTGTAGAAAGTCTGTCTTACCGTGGACACATGAACATCAAGGCTTTTGGAGATACTTTTGTAACCCTTTCCAGCTTCATGCAAGTCAACAATTGATCGTAGGTCTTCTGAGAGCTCTTTTCTGTGAGGCATGGTTCACATCAGACAGTGCTTCTTGAAACCAGTAAACCCAAAACAGGTGTGTGTTTTTTAAGGGCAGGACAGCTGTCAGCAACACATCCAATATCCTCACACTGACTGGAGTCAAAGTTGGCTCACTCTTGGCTCCAATTAGCTCTGGGAGAAGTCATTAAGCTAGGGCCTCATATACTTTTTCCTCCCTGCACTGTGAATGTTTACATGTTATGTGCAATTAAACCATGGCAACATCTAATGTTTGTGTAGTATTATGTTCAGCAGACTGTGTTCTTCTATTGTTGTGACTTAGATGACGTTCAGAGCACATTTTATGCCCAATTCATGCAAAACTCCACGTAATCCCAAGGGGTTCACATACTTTTTCTTGCAACTGTATTTTATTGGATTTGCATTATTATGTTGCTGGAGTTCTGCTTTAGAATGACTGAAAAGTATTGAAATAAATATACATTTCCTTCGGGCTACTCATAGATATGAGCGGACAATGACCCAACCATTTAAAAGGCCTGCAGGACCATTGGCAGATGATGCTTAGGAGTAAGAATCAATAAGGAAGTCCTTCTCAAATTGCTACTGTCCAGCCCACAATGAGCCAATGCCTCTATCTGTTCTTTATTCATATGAAAGTTTGCCTGGGGTTTATGAACTGCCCTCTCTCTTTCAATAGACTGAGACCTCCGGCCAGCCTAAAGGAAGGAAACTGTATGAGTATTACCATTGTTTTACAAGTGCCCATTTGTTCTACTTTCTTCAGGACAGACACCAGGCACAGTGACAGTATGGTGAACCTTGTATCACAGACAGCGCTATCCCCTTTCATTATTATTATTATTATTATTATTACATCGAGTTTATATAGCGCCAAAGGGTTTGCTCAGCGCTGTACAATAGAGGGGGGGACAATACATGAAACAGTACAGCAACTACAAACAGCACACGAGGGGTTAGAGGGCCCTACTCTTTCGAGCTTACAATCTAGGAGGGAGGGGGTAGTGGTACAGGAGGAAATGGCTGTGGGGAATGGAGTGGTAGGAGGAATGAAGGAGAATGTCTGTTAGGTGAGGGTGGGGTAGGCTTCCCTGAAGAGGTGGGTTTTCAGGGAGCGCCTGAAGGTGAGGAGGGAAGGTGACAGTCTGATGGATTGGGGTAGTGAGTTCCAGAGGATGGGGGAGGACCTGGAGAAGTCTTGCAGTCGTGCGTGGGAGGAGGAGACCAGGGAGCAAGTTAGAAGGAGGTCCTGTGAAGAGCGAAGGGTACGGGTAGGGTGGTACCTGGGAATCAGGTTGGTGAGGTAGTTAGGGGCAGTGTTGTGAATGGCTTTGTAGGTCAGAGTGAGCAGTTTGAATTTGATGCGTTGGGCAATAGGGAACCAGTGGAGGGATAGGCAGAAGGGGGTGGCAGAGGTGGAGCAGTTGGTGAGGTGGATGAGTCTAGCCGCTGAGTTCAGGATTTAATTTTCCAGACTTTAAAAAACAGCCTTTCTCAATCATTTTACCCCAGTGGAACCTTTGAAATAATTTTCAGATCTCAGGGAACCCCTTCTAAAACCAATTCATTGGTGGTCAGTGAGACAAATGCCCCTTAAATTGGGGGCCAGTGAAAAAAAATGCCCCTTACCTTCAGCTAAAAAAGGGGTGCATGCAGCTGGGTCTGCTACGTGGTGTTGAACCCCCTAACTATGAAGGTACCATCAAATGAGAGGTCAATCAGCCACAGCTCAAGGAAACCCCTGGCAAAATATGTGTCTGACATCTGTAGTTAGTAGTAGTCATATTCAACTGGACATGTTCGGTAATGTTGAAGATGTTTCATAGCTTACCAAGCCACATCTTCCAGTTCAGTGAGCGTTAGGAAGGTACCTCAGCATGTAAATCCAGATATAAGATCTGGGGTATCTTTCTAACCCTAGTTAACAATATAGTATTACGTGAAACTGTAAAAACAGTGACATCATAAAAAAAGGGGAAAATAGATTTAGCCAACCGGCTTCTATCCACTAACTTACCAGTGGGGTGTAGGTTACTGTACCTTATAAATATAGAGCAAAAAGAACATTTAAGGAAAGACCCTTAAACAAAAAGAAGGTACCACTAGTGACCCAAGTAGTTTAAGTAAAAATCAGCCTTCATTATGGATTCATTTGGCTAATGGCCAGTACTGTGTGCAGACAATGATTATCTCTAATGCTGTGCCTCTACCCTGCTTCTATATTCACAATTAGATTACTATCTCATTACACTCAGTTTTTTTGACATAGCATCGAGTGTTGTTTACTTGAGTATACAGCCACTTAGGGAACCATGTGTGTCCGGACTCCCTATTTAATTGACAACGTTGTCATGATTTTAAAGGTGATGGGTGGAGACTAATTTTTTCAATGTGAGTTCTCCCGATTTTTGATTTTCAAATTGTGTTCCAATAAAGGTAGATTTTTAGTTGAACTACTTGGGTCACTAGTAGTACCTTCTTTTTGTTTAAGGGTCTTTCTTTAAATTTTATTTTTATTTTCCTAACCCTCACTGGGGCTTGGACAAGCTATGAAACACTTTTAACAGTTGAATAGAACTAATAAACAGTAGTGGAACTACCAGGGTCGCAAAGGTCGCACGTGCGACTGAGCCCTAGCATTCCACCACCGTCAAGAACCATAAGGCTCAGTTCACATTGCTGCTACCTCACAGTCATGCAACTTTCTTGCTATTTCTTTGCAACTTTTGTGATTTAACATTGCAGTCTATGGCACTCAAATCTCATCAAAGGTGCAGAAAAGTAGTACAGAAACCTTTTTTTTTTGTCACTACAACTTGAGTCACGTTGATTACGATGGTAGCCATTAAAATGAATGTGTTTTGACTTGTCTTGCAACTTTATGTGTTGCAAGTCACAGCATTATGAACCAGGGCTTAAAAAGGGCCCCATGGCGGAAGTAAAGGACCCTGGGATTAGTGTTAAGGATCCCGGGCTTAGAGGGAAAGGCCCCAGTGGTCGGGGGTGCCCTTCATAGTTTCTTGCATTGGGGTCATGAAGGTTCTAGTTACGCATCTGCTACTAGCTATTATGACCTAAAAAACTTCCTAGACATGTCTGCTATCTATAATACTTCAGATAAACGTAGGAAGCAAAATGTTAACATTCTTAGCTAACAGTAAAGAAACACACCACTAAAAAAGAAAAGGTTTCCATTTTATCTTCAACTGTGCAACCTTTCCATTCTTTAAAACTGCATAAAAATGGAGGGACTGTAAAATCATATCAGTTCTGTAAAGGCTGTTAAAGTTAAGGAAAAAATATTTCTTGAGCTATTTATTCAGCAGTAATGTAAATCATAGAGACCTTCAGAAATGAATGATCGCCAAGGATTATGCACAAGAATGCCCAGATATTTTTTTTACCTGTTATAGTATGTACTATATATTAATATAAACTCGATCACAAAATTTTGTGTCCCCACTGGGACAATTTTCCCTCACCTCCCGTGTGGTCTTCAAGGCTGGAAGTGAGCAGATGTTCCTCAGCAGAGTTTAAACCTTCCCCACTTTATCCAAAACTTAAAATAGACAAAAATGTTTTGGTTGACATTGCAATTTTTTTCATGTGAGACCAGGGGCGGACTGACAACTCATGGGGCCTCTGGGTAATAGGGGATCATGGGGCCCCTGTGTCCTTGCCCAAACTCAAAAAAGCCTATGAAAAAGGTACCAGGGGCATCTCATGGGGCCCCCTACTGACCCCGGGCCCTCGGGCAGTGCCCGAGTTTCCAAATGGTCGGTCCGCCCCTGTGTGAGACTAACCTACAGCAGCAAGGGATCATACTTTTTCCAGTAATGGTTTTTGCTTTATTAAAGGACTTTTAAAGGAAATATGTTGCTGCCACAGCTTATCTTCATCTTAAAATGGTAGTTGCCTGGCTTCAATACCTTCTGGGATGGAATGGACCTAGAATAAGCATGCAGCAAGTGAACACCTGTTCTGCATATTTGTTGTGGGTAGCAACTCAGATCGAGAATGGACCCACCTCCCAAGCCTCCCTTGTTTTTTAATTGGATGGGAAGAACTACTAACCAAGAGGGAAACTTGGCAAATCAGAGGGCAGGCCTGAAGCATGGCTTTTACAGGAAAACTCAAGTGTATATACCTTTAGCTTCCTATATGTCTGGATCTGCTGATATGACATGCAATTTTTACTAAAGGTAAACTTTTATGTTTCATTTTTTTAACTATATCCTTTAAATTGCCTTCATATTTTAACACTCCTCCCCCTTAAGCTTTACAAACAATAACACACCAAGCAATCAGAACTAAGCAAATAAACACTTTGCTTTTGACAATCAGGGACTGCCAGTATGTTTTGAGGGCATCTTGCAGGTCATTACTACCAAAGGAAATTTCACAGCAACCATACTTCACAGCTGTACATAAAGCGGTATTAAACCCAAAACAAAAAACGTAATATATGGCAGCTTACCAATCATTAGATGTAATGGCTGCATTAGTTTTCTTTTTTAAGCTTTCTTCCCTTTGTTCTCACCTGATGATCTGACCAGTAACACACCCCCTGTACTAAAGTGACCCCACTCTGGATGAAGGAGCACAGGGGCACCTTTGGACAGCAGCATTGTCATTCTGGGGGAGAGGAGTGTTAGATAGAGTATACTATCAGATTTAAATACAGTAACAAATTGAGGCCATACTCCTACTGTGCGAGCAGTTACAGCAATCATTTTTTTTCCTTTTGGGATAAATTGTTTACCTAAATAAATAAAAGCTAATCATTGTAAGTACCCCTGCTAGTGTTAGATGGTTTGTCTAATCTCTGCAACTGATACATTCTGCTGCAGAGCGTGTTCATTAAATAAAAAACAATCAAAAACAACAGGCTCACTGACCGGAATACCAGATGAAAGTAGAAGGAAGAAAGCCTAAAAAAAGGAAACTAATGCAGCCTTCACATCTAGGAAATGGTAAGTTGCAATATAATAAATGTTTGCTTCCAAGTTTAATACCACTTTAGTATTATTATGCCTACATGGCAATTCCAGCCCTGCAAACACTGTATACAGCACTAAGTGTGGGTCCTGCCGTTGTGTATATAGGGGGCTATTGGGAGACAAGTTTATATGAATGGAGTTCCAAGATTACCCTTCAAACTTCAAATCCTTTTCTTTAGGACATGATGATGGTAAAGTCAATTTTAAATACATTGACAATCCACTGTGAAAGTTATATATGCGTAACATCCAATTTCATCTCCGTTTTTGTGCGTGAATCCTTTGCATACAAAGCTTTGTGTTATACTTGGCTGCATTGCAGAGCTCAGAACTTTTATGTCCAAGAGGAGGAAATTACATGAGTCATAGAGCTGTGAGCAAGCATCTGCTTGTTCAGCTCCATGCTGGACAGACACTGGGCACTGTGACAGACTAGTGAAACTCATCATTGTACGGCAGACAATGCTATTCCCTTTCATTCTCCAGACCTTAGAAAGAAAGCAGTTTAGAATTCCGCCCCCAGGTAAAAATAAAAAGGGAGGTTATTATAATACCAGAGTGCCAGCTAATACTTAAAAAGGCACAAAGGCTTTTCAAGCATTTATAGTATTTAGCACTCCTGTGCAGGTAAACCCTGAAGCCTGTAAAAACAGCATGTGCAAAAGACGTGAATGGGCCCAAAATGACTCACTGATCTGCTCTTAGTTCATCAAATTTGTAGCTGATTTATGACTACAAATCAGTTACAAGTCTGAATCTGTCACTCACCCCATTGTCTGTTACTTAAAGCCTATGTTTAGTCAAAACCAAAAAACATACATCAACAC
The DNA here is from genome assembly GCF_062004578.1 of Staurois parvus. Lineage (NCBI taxonomy): Eukaryota > Metazoa > Chordata > Amphibia > Anura > Ranidae > Staurois > Staurois parvus. Next base: position 507,002 of record NW_028317936.1, on the reverse strand, counting down.
CAGGGATGGTACTCACAGTCCATGCAAAGTGTCCCTTGTGCTGCTGCCAGCAGACTTAGGTTAATATTGGCCATGGGACCTGTCACCAGCATTTATAAACCGTCCTGTTTATGCCTACCCTTCCTGCTTCCCTTCACAGACGCTGTACTACAGCTCCTATCATTAAAAAGTGATCTATAAATGGACGACGGGCAGATGAATAAAAGGTCCTCTCCCCCCAATTAAAGTGGAAAAAAAACGCAAACCTTTTTTTTTTAATCTTGGCATTAAACACCCGTCCGTTGTTATTGTTGTCTGTTACCCCATTCGGTAGAATTACCCTCTCTATTTCTCCTGTTTACTGTAATTGTCGAAAGTAAAATTAACCACTTCCAGACCGGACACTTTTACCCCCTTCCTGACCAGGGCAATTTTCAGCTTTCAGCGCTATCACACTTTGAATGACAATTGCGCAGTCATGCAACACTGTACCCAAATTAATTTTTTAACATTTTTTCGAGACAGATAAAGCTTTATTTTGGTGGTATTTATTCACCACTGGGATTTTTATTTTTTTTGCTATGTAAATGAAAAAGTTCAAAAATTTTGAAAAAAAGTGTTTTTTTTATAACATTTTGCAAATAAATAATATTTAATCATAAATCTTGGCCAAAATTTATTCCGTTATCTCTTTAGTAAAAAAAAAAAATCCAAATTAGCTTATAACCAAAAATTATAATTTTTAAACATTTTTTTTTACATTTTTATTTTATTTTTTTATATTATTATTATTATTTTTTTTACATACTGTCACCCTAGCAGTACAGTGTCACCATCGTGACACTGTACTACTTGTGGGGGCTGATGAAGATTTTTTTTTTTTTTTTTTTACACTGATTGCTTTTACACCCACATAGGATGTAAAAGCAATCATTTCTCTTTCTCCCTGTCTGCATTCTTGCACTCATTGAGAAGTACTGAGTGAGCTGTGATTGGTCACAGCTTGTCACATGGTACAAGGCTGTTGTGAATAGCCTTGTACCATGTGACCTCTGTGATCATTCACAGATTTCACACGTAGTAAGCAATGATGTCACAAGTGACATCTTGCTTACTACTTTGCATGTGATCACTGATTGGCCAATCAGTGATCACATGATCGAGACCTCGCACAGAGGTCCCGTCCGATAATTGGTGTTTCACTGTGTCCGGAGGACACAGCGGGCACCAGATCGCGGTGCTGCGCGCTCCCAGGGAGCGCGCAAAAGTAAGGTGCGGGGAGGCCGTTTAAAAATCCAAATTTGGGTTGACATCATAACAGTAATAGAGAAGAAATCTTCCATTGGAGACACTAGTTCTGAATATACCCCAGGATTCCCTCACTTTGGAGGGATTTCCTCTCACTTCCTGTTTTGGCTGTAGGACAGGAAGTGAAAGTAAATCTCCCCTATGGGACACAGATGGCAAAACACACCTGACAGGGGTTATAATCTTCCCTTACTTTATCTAAAGTGAAAAAAAAGCTTTGCTTTTAGTTAGCAATGTAAGAGTGTAAGCAGTCTGATAAGTGACATGTCGCTCAAAGGGGTCTGCCGATTAAAAGACACCATGTAGTCTGTGTTCAAGTTCTCCAATTCCAGGGAAGTAATCTCACCATTGGACATGCTTCCCATAGAAAGTTGTCACCTCCTCTTTGAAGCTGAGGTGAGTAGAGACTTGGTCCTCCATGCAGAGTAAGGGACGCTCAAAGAAAGTTATTTTGGAGTAGCCAACATTATGATGTCACCCTGTGAAGAGAGAGTGCCCAGGGTCTGTGCCATTGAAAAGAAATCTTCCAGAAAGAAGTCTACTACAACTGGGTGGACACTTTTCACTGCATTCACACCAAAAAGATCAATGCACAAAAGTAAGAGGTTTACAGTGGTTGGAGAGGGACTGGAGATAGAGAGACCTTTGCGATAAGAAACTGTGTAGTAAAGAGAGTTTGGGGAAGAAGTCCACCAGATATGGTAACCATATTTGAATGAAAGTTAAGGGTCCCCCCCCCCACACACCTTAAGGCCTAAAGAGAAAAAACGGTGGTTAATTGCTGTCCACACCTGGAGAGGCACAAGTGGAACACATGGTCTGGTAATGTCCTATCCATCATGAACATGAGAAACACTCAAGGAGCGATGGTTATTCTGAGAATAAAGGAGAAATTCTGGCGCACAGAGGTGAAGTTATTCCAAAATAATACAGAATGGATTATGAACAAAATGCCTGTAGAAGGAGCTAGAGGCTCAGAGCGCATAGCCTGTGTCCTTTGCCTGTGTTCCTGGTAACTTTTGTGTTCTACATCCAGCCCTCCGCTTCTTCCGGTGATATCACTTCCGCCGGTGCATTCCACACTGGTCAGCGTAGAGTCTTTCTAGTCCAGACAGCATTGGACCTGCTCTGCTGCACCCCATGACATCGGGGTGGTCTCCCAAATAGCATACATGGCTCCACACTGTCCCAGCTTACATCCATGGCACCCTAGGTGTATGACCGGCAGTACTTGCAAGACGGAGCGGAGTGGCCAAAAAGGAGCTTGTTATTTTCTTTTGAGAATTTTTAATCATATATTATTCCATACAGCACCTAATTACTGCACTTAGACTGGCGCTCCTGTTCTTCTCTTTTTTGGTGGTCATTCTGAAACCTACAGAGAGGCACACTGAGGGAAAGGCATAGTCCTGGGGTGGACGGTGCTCATCTGCAGCTGATAAGTGAGTGCTGGAAAACAGCATTTGCCATACTACATCACCGACCTAATATCCAAGTACCACCCAACACGCACACTCCGCTCCTCACAAGACCTCCTTCTCCCTAGTTCCCTGGTCTCCTCCTCCCATGCCCACCTCCAGGACTTCTCCATGCTGTCACCCAGCCTCTGGAATTCCCTGCCCCAACCCATCAGATTATCACCTACTCTCCTCTCCTTTAGGCGCACCCTGAAAACCCACCTCTCCAGGGAAGCCTACCCCACCCCCTGCTAACTTGCCGACCTCCTCCACTCTTCCTACCACTCCATCCCCCACAGCTTTCTCCTCCTGTACCACTATCCCCTCCCTCCTAGATTGTAAGCTCGAAAGAGCAGGGCTCTCGATCCCCTCATGTTTTGCATTGTATTGTTATTGTTCTGTCACATGTTCTGTCCCCCTTTGTAATGTACAGCGCTGAGCAAACTATTGGCGCTTTATAAATACTGTATAATAATAATAATAATAATGCTAGACATTCCTCTCTGCCTTAGTAATCTCTATCTTTATACACGTGTTACACAAAAAATTGATACACTACATGATTTGCAGGTGTGAAAGTGACAGCATGTTTCGCATTAAAAGCGGAAGTGATGTAACATTATTTTGCTTCTGCTGTGTGATGAGACACCTAGCTAACAGGTGGGAAGCCTCATTTTCCTTGTTCACTGTGTGTGCTGCTTGTAATATGGAGTCATGTCAGAGCTCAGTGAGCTTCAAAAAGAGAACATTGTTCGTACCCACTTAGCTGGTGCCTCTAACTGAGGTTGCCAATTTATTTGCCATGTCACGAGGTACAGTTATGACGGCATATACAGTTTCTGTGAAAACATCGTCTGATAAGCATAAGTACGGTCAACATGGTCAACTGACCGAAAGAGACAAAAGGACATTGCGCAGGATTGTGACCCGGAATAAGAAAACAACATCTGCAAAATTGACTGCAGAGCTCAATCTCAGTGAATATATACAGTATATATTTGCCTGAAGTTCCCTATAGGAACACAAACACTTCCTGTGTTGGCCAACATGAACAGCATGTGAAACCCAAGAAGAAGAATGACTTCATGATGAAAGTAATTAAACCCAAAACAAACAAAGAATGTGCGCCAAGTTTTATAACAAATACTTCTAGAGGTTCTTGTAAGTAGAGCATGAACTGATAATCCGAATACACCTTCCTACTTGTAACATTTTCTATGTATGCCTTATTTCTTTAGTTTATTAAATGTTTTTGCTCCACGTTTTATAGAGCATGAACAAATAATGTGAGTTTAGAACGCAGAGAAAGGGACTTTACTAAATGCATTGAAAATACCTTCTCAGATCACATTTTGACACAGCTAATATAAATGTAATTATAAGATGTGAACATGTTTTTCGTTCTAAAGTATATTGTTCTCATCAGTTATACGGTCAATAGAAACACAGATCTTAGATGCTGTCTGGCTGGTGAACATCCTTTACAAACTGTTGCACACAGGGGCGGACTGATCATTTGGAAACTCTGGCACTGCCCGGGGTCAGTAGGGGGCCCCATGAGATGCCCCTGGTACCTTTTTCATAGGCTTTTTTGAGTTTGGGCAAGGACACAGGGGCCCCATGATCCCCTATTGCCCGGGGGCCCCATGAGTTGTCAGTCCGCCCCTGGTTGCATATGTACTGGCCCTGGCCATGATAGCTATGTCTGTCACCCCAGCCATCCAATGAGTGCACATGAATAGGACCCGGTGGTGGAAGCAAAACTGTTAGGCTGCATGCAGGGCAGCACACTGAAGATTACTGAAATTGTGAAATAGAAACAATTATTATACAGGATTAATGGTAAGTATTGGACAGGATGGGTTGCATTTAAGGGGTGGGGGTATGCCTTAAAGGACAAATTGAACCAAAGGTACAGTTATCCTTAAAGGCAAAGTTCACCTAAAGGAACCTGTACTCTGCTAGCTCTGTTTAACCTGCATTTGCAACACTCCCACCTAGAAAGCAGTTAAAATCAATAAGAGAGTGCAAAGACCTCTTTTTTTCACAATCCCTATATAGCCTTGGCCATATAAAAATACTGGACCACTTAGCCTATAATAATCTTGTCTCTTGTGTATCTCTTGCTTCTCCATAACTGCCACAACCTGGACTCATTTCTAAAAAGTGAAATAAAAATGTTTCTGGTATTCTAAGAAGCTAAAATGTACCAGGACACATAACATATGCACTTTGTGGTTTGCACATTTCTTGTGCATAGGACAGTCCATTAAAAATTAATGTGCTGCCCTAAAATGCAACGCACAGGAACGTGCAAAAAGCGTGCAGCTCAGACACACCTTCTAGTGTGAACGAGACCTAAAGAGTCTCTGTTACCACCTCAAAAAAGTGTTTTTTTTTATCCCCAGTAGTAATTCAGAGGCCAACGAGAGCTGTCAAGAACTCTTCAAGGGAGCAAAGATTTGACTCTCCACCTGTTGGAAAGGTATAAAGTATACTATATATAATCAACGGCCACTTTATTAGGTACCCTCTGCTAGTATCGGATTGGACCCCCTTTTGCCTTCAGAACTGCCCTAATTCTTCGTGGTATAGATTCAACAAGGTGCTGGAAACATTCCTCAGAGATTTTAGTCGATATTGACATGATAGCATCACACAGTTGCTGCAGCTTTTTTGGCTGCACATCCTGGAACAATTGATACAAGACAGGATGGATCCATGCTTTCATGTCGTAATTAGCAATTTGTGTTACCAAGAAATTGAACAGGTGTACATAAAAAAATTGGCCGGTGAGTGTATACTACAGTTGTGGCCAAAATTATTCAACCCCCAATGCTGTAAAGGGGTTTAGGGACTATAGTGTACATTTGGAATTGTATTCAGAATCAAATCCTACAAGGACGTTGTAACTACCCAAATGCAACTAAAATGACATCAATTGTTTATGTAATACAGTAGTAAATGGTTCTTATGTGGTTTCTTCATTGCCACAATTATTCAACCCCTTAAAGACTACCACTCTGAAGAACAGAGGTTCATACAGGTGCTTTCCATCAGGTATTGAAAACACCTGTGGATGTCACCGAGCAGCAATCAAGCATAATAAGCACCAATTAGGCAGCTTTAAAATGACTGTGATACTCAGCTCCTTCTAGACATTTACTGGTGTGGTTACAAACATGGTGAAGGCAAGAGAATGGTCCAGGAAGACAAGAGAAGAGGTGATTTCTCTTCACAGGAAGGGCAATGGCTATAAGAAGATTGCAAAGATGTTAAACATACCAAGAGACACCTTAGGAAGCATCATTCGCAAATTCAAGGCAAAGGGCACTGTTGAAACGCTACCTGGTCGTGGCAGAAAGAAGATGCTGACTTCGACTGCTGTGCGCTACCTGAAGCGTAGAGTGGAGAGAAGTCCCCGTGTGACTGCTGAGGAACTGAGAAAAGATTTGTCAGATGTGGGTACAGAAGTTTCAGCCCAGACAATAAGACGCACACTGCGTAATGAAGGCCTCCGTGCCAGAACTCCCAGGCGTACCCCCTTGCTGTCTCCAAAGAATAAGAAGAGTCGACTGCAGTATGCCAAAAGCCATGTGGACAAACCACAAAAGTTGTGGGATAGTGTTCTGTGGACTGATGAAACAAAATTAGAACTGTTTGGGCCCATGGATCAACGCTATGTTTGGAGGAGGAAGAACAAGGCCTATGATGAAAAGAACACCTTGCCTACTGTGAAGCATGGTGGAGGGTCAATCATGCTTTGGGGCTGTTTTGCTTCTGCAGGTACAGGGAAGCTTCAGCGTGTGCAAGGTACCATGAATTCTCTTCAGTACCAGGAGATATTGGATGGAAACGTGATGCAGTCCGTCACACACCTGAGCCTTGGGAGACGTTGGACCTTTCAACAGGACAATGATCCCAAGCATACCTCCAAGTCCACTAGAGCATGGTTGCAGAGGAAAGGCTGGAACATTTTGGAGTGGCCATCGCAGTCACCAGACTTAAATCCGATTGAGAACCTCTGGTGGGACTTAAAGAAAGCAGTTGCAGTGCGCAAGCCTAAGAATGTGACTGAACTGGAGGCCTTTGCCCATGAAGAATGGGCGAAGATACCCGTAGATCGCTGCAAGACACTTGTGTCAAGCTATGCTTCACGTTTAAAAGCTGTTATAACTGTAAAAGGATGCTGTACTAAGTACTAAGATTGAATGTCACTTGGGGGTTGAATAAAACTGATAATGCTGTGAGCACAGAAAAGACATTTGTGGTTATTTCATTATAACTGTTATGTTATATTTGTCTGACCTACAAGTGCCTCTTTAATGTAAATGTAAGCAAGATGACTGAATGATCAAAAGCAATGTCAAACTGGCCAAAACACTCAATTTCAGTGGGGGTTGAATAATTTTGGCCACAACTGTATATACACTATATTACCAAAAGTATTGGGCCAGCCCTCCAAATCATTGGATTCAGGTGTTTCAATCACCTCCATGGCAACAGGTGTATAAAATCAAGCCCCTAGGCATGCAGACTGCTTCTACAAACATCTATAAAAGAATGGGTCGCTCTCAGGAGCTCAGTGACTCCAAGCGTGGTCCCGTGATCAGTGGCCACCTGTGCAATAAGTCCATCCGTGACATTTCCTGGCTACTAAATATTCCACACTCAACTGTTAGTGGGATTATAACAAAGTGGAAGCAACTGGGAACAGCAGCAACTCAGCCAAGAAGTGGTAGGCCACGTAACATTACATAGCGGGGTCAGCGCATGCTAAAGACCTCCGAACTTGGTGTGGCCTTCAGATTAGCACAACAGTACATAGAGAGCTTCATGGAATGGGTTTCCATGGCTGAGCAGCTGCATCCAAGCCTTACGTCACCAAGTGCAATGCAAAGCGTCGGATTCCGTGGTGTAAAGCACGCCACCACTGGACTCTAGAGCAGTGAAGAAGTGTTCGCTGGAGTGACAAATCACGCTTCTCTGTCTGGCAATCTGATGGACATGTCTGGGTTTGGCTGTTGCCAGCAGAACGGTACTTGCCTGACTGCATTGTGCCAAGTGTACAGTTTGGTGAAAGGAGGATTATGGTGTGGAGTTTGACTTTCAGGGGTTGGGCTTTGCCTCTTAGTTCCAGTGAAGGAAACTCTTAAAGTGGAGTTCCACTCGACCTATAAAAAAAAAAAGTCAGCAGCTACAGAAACTGTAGCTGCTGACTTTTAAAAAACACTTTTTTCACTTACCTGTCCCTCGGTCCCGTGGTGTGTCCCCTGCAGGTCGTTTCACCGGCTGTCCTGGATTATAGGAGGCCGGCATCTTCAGTGTGGGCACCCGGCTGTGATAGCTTGCGGCTTCATAGCCAGGTACTCACTGCGCATGCGCGAGTAGCGCTGCGCTTCGTGAATGGTCCTGTAGTCTTCTGGGACCTGTCACATGTCCCAAAAGACTACAGGGAGGGAGGGAGGACACCTTCCGTTTCCAATCGCCTAGGCAGTAGGAGCGGGTACCTGTCAGCCCCCCCCCCCCGCTCCTTAATGGGGAGCGGGGGACATTGTGGACAATTTCATGCTCCCAACTTTGTAGTAACAGACATGGATGAGCCAGTTTGGGCTGGAGGAACTTGACTGGGTTGCACAGAGTCCTGACCTCAACCCCATAGAACACCTTTGGGATGAATTAGAGTGGAGACTGTGAGCCAGGCCTTCTCATCCGACATCAGTGCCTGACCTCACAAATGCACTTCTGGAAGAATGGTCAAACTTTCCCATAGACACCCTCCTAAACCTTTAAACCTTCTGGACAGCCTTCCCAGAAGAGTTGAAGCATTTATAGCTGCATAGGGCGGGCCAACTCAATATTGAACCCTACGGACTAATGCAGGAATGCCATTAAAGATCATGTGCGTGTAAAGGCAGGTGCCCCAATACTTTTGGCAGTATAGTGTGTGTGTGTATATATAGAGAGAGAGAGAGAGAGAGAGAGACAGTATATAAATTATATATAAAGCCTTTTTTTACAAGGTGATTGCAGTTTTTATGTTAGGGTAGCAACAAGGTCACAAGACAGCATACCTGGTACTTCAGGTGCAGCCTGGCCAGACTTCAGCAAATCTTACTGTCAGGTCTGACTACATCTGACTATTATACCAAACTTTAGCACAAAATTCTCTCATAGGGAATCATTGTTTTTTTATTATTTACATGTATTCCTTGCCAATCAAATAGGACATGCACAGGCCTGAGTTGCGTGCTGATGGCAGACACTAAAAAATGTCATCTAACAAAGCTGCCATCAGAATGACATGAAAGAAAAGCTTTGTTAATTGACTGTTTTATCATCCACCGGCAGTCTGGACCATGTCAGATATCAGCCCTGAGCTGAGCCAGGAGAAATGTCAGCCTGTATAACGGGACCTACAGCCTAACACTGCGATGACATCTCTACTCTGACAGGAGGACACTATCAAGTGAGTAACATGCTGTATCTACGCCAAGATACATCCATCTTTTATCATAATGAGAAAGAACGCCTGAAGCTCTTGAAGGGCCTGTAATGTATAATCTCTCCCAGTGTAGAGGAGACGATTAGAGAAGGCATGCAGTATGAATACAAGTCATACAATTGAAATACAAAGAAGTGATATGATGACAATTGCGTGATCATGCAACGTTGCACCCAAATTAAGTTTACGTCCTTTTTTTCCCACAAATAGACCTTTCTATTTATTTGATCGCCTGTGTGGTTTTTATTTTTTGCGCCATAAACAAATATTTTTGACTTTTTGCTATTAAACATGTCCAGTAAAAAAATTTAAAAAATCAAATTCTGTAATTTTAGGGCAAAACGTATTCTACTATATGTCTTTGCTAAAAAAAAAAAATCCCAATACATGTAAATGAATTGGTTTACGTGAAAGTCATAGCGTTTACAAATGGGGGTATATATACTGGAATTTTTTTTTCTTTCACTAGTAATGGTGGTGATCAGCGACTTATCCAACACAACAAACACTCTACTCCTGCGCTAGGGAAAGGACTCAGTAGACCCAATAGGAATGTTCTGGAATTTTCTGGAATATGCACTGCTTGCTGCCCTCAACAGACCGGGGTGGTCCAAATACACTAGATGCAAATGGAGAAACAGAAAAAGGGCGCACCGACCTAGTGCATTATCGTTTAAAATATTTATTGAAGAAACAAAGTAAGTATCATACTCACAATAGACATAAAAACACAGGCATGTCAAACTGAAGAACCCAGGGCTATGAGGAAGAGGTTGTGTCCTCGAAACGCGTTAGCCAGTTGGTCATCCAGGGTTCCGTCGTATGGACTCAGATGTTGTTTGGATCATACATCTTGTTCAGTTTGACATGCCTGTGTTTTTATGTCTATTGTGAGTATGATACTTACTTTGTTTTTTCAATAAATATTTTAAACGATAATGCACTAGGTCGGTGCGCCCTTTTTCTGTTTCTCCATTTGCATCTAGATCAGCGACTTATAGCGGGACTGTCGTGGGCATTCTGACACTGGGGGAACTGACTTGGTGTCACTGACATTCCCAGTGACACCAATACAGTGATCCATGCTAATAAAGAAGCACTGACACTGTAATAATGACACTGGGCAGGAAGGGGTTAACATCTGGGGTGATCAAAGGGTTAATTGTGTGCTGTTTTACTGTGTGCTGTTTGTGTGTGCTTTACATTGTAAGCACACTGATTTGTATGGCTCTACTATGCAGTGTGCAAGAGCTGACAGGGGAGAGATCTATATTGTATACATACAGGTCTCTCCCCCATTAGTGATATTTGGCGATGCTGGTGGGGAATCACCGGCCGGGACCTGGTAATCGACAGCCCAAGCCGCCAGTCCCCTACCCGCAAATGCAAAATCACGTATATATACGTGATTTTGCACAGCCCTGCTGCCCTGTAGCAGTATTTCTGCTACAGGGTGGCGGATAAGTGGTTAAAGAGCCTGTAAACCCTTACATATACTTAATGAAGTGACTGGCCTCAGGTGATACGCAGAGATGAAACAAATCCTACTACATATGTTGCATCTGTTTATCTACTGCAGATTTTACAGACGAAGTGCTGAATTTACACAGGATCCCTCAGTTCTGAAAAGCAGGGGGTGGGGAGCTGAAGTTACATCAGTAAGAAGAGCTCTGAGAGCTGATTGAAGGGAAGGGACACACCTCCTTCACACAGCACATTGGAACAGAGATGAGACTGTCAATCACAGGCTGTGCCCTCCCGTCACTATATTTCTTTTGGTGTCAGGAAAATTTGTCAGAAGTGATTCAGCTTATGAGGAAGGAATGAGGCAGCAGACAGAAATGACACTTAATGCTCTGGATTGAGACAAGTACACACAATAGAGGGATATGCTTTGTTCATTTCATATCTGAGGTTTACAACCACTTAATTTCTCAAAGAAACCACAAGACCAATGCCTCAGCACTGTATGTGACTGAATTAACGATAGAAACTCTGGATGATTCTGTGGCTCTAAATTGAATCCCAAATACCCTTCAAAAAATGTACTTTTTCACATTTCCTAAGCTGCTGTGCACATTACACTAATTATTTACTCCATTGCTTGTTCTCCAAACCCCACTTTCATTCAATAAATGTTAAGCCCTGATGATGAGGACACCCTTTGTCTCCCAAAGTTCACTGGATAATTGTTTAGAAAATATTCAACTGTTTTAATGGAATAAAATTTGTGTTTAGACTCTAACTTTGGGTGTGGTGTTCCATTCTTGTTTTGTTGGTTCTTATCGGAAGCGTTCCTACGTGATCTTCAGTATTGGTGATCAGCCTAATAAACTGAGCGCATTTTAAGATACTCAACCACACACAAACCAATAGGAACTGATGTTTTTTTGGGACCCAGTGGAACCTGCCCTCCTTTAAAAAAAAATTTCTGTCTGTGTCCACATTAGGAAGATTCACTCTACTTTCACTTTGTCCAGATGACCTTGACCACTGGAACAAAATTTAAGGTAAAATCTAAAATTTTAAGTTTTCCCCTTTTTTTCCCCCTTTTTTTTCTGGTTAACTAGGACATGACACTAGTGTATTATAGAATTGGGAAGAACAGTCTGGATAAAAGCACACAGATGTGTCCCAAAGGAAATGAGTGAATGGTATATGTTAACTGTGATTGGTGGGGAAAAAACTCACTGCTGCCATGGTAAAAACACATCGGTTTGTGGGAAGTATGAACAGGAGCCAGGCGCTGTGTAGTTTTGTGATAAAAGTAATACACCCGACGTCCCAGCGTCCTGGATGACGTCACCACGATGTGGAGAGACGGAGGGGGGGAACTCTTGCTGGAGCCGCAGCTGTAGAACGAAGATGCCGGGACAACATGTTTCGCGCACATCGTGGTGACGTCATCCAGGGCGCTGGGACGTCGGGTACACGTGGTCCCTGCACTGACAGGTATTCTACTCCACTGCTTCCCTCTGAGCGGGCGGGCCGTCCATCTTGGAACCTGGCTTCTTAAAGTCACAAGCTGGTTATTTATTTTTTACCGTATGAATTATTAAAGGCACACTTCCATATAAGGTGTATTACTTTTATCACAAAACTACACAGCGCCTGGCTCCTGTTCATATTATAGAATTGGGAGTGACCTGACACCCGACTACGCTCCAATATCCCCTCCCTTCTCTTGTCTAAAATTTTAAGTTGTCACCAGAACAGGCATACAGGGGAATTCTTCCAATGGGGTCACTTGTGCTGATGAAACAGTCTGAGAGGAGAATTCCTTTCACATTGTAGATATTTCCTCTTATGTCTTTTATGTCTCCGAGACAAGAAATTAGGAGAAAGATATACAGTAAAAAAAATAGACCAAGAAGAGTTTTAACTATTACCCAACTCTATCCACAAATATTGCCTATATATATATCGGCTGTACCAAAAGTAATGCAAAACTGGGTATAATGTTTTTATTAATTTACCTAGGTTCTTCTAATTCCACAAGTTGGTAGAGTTAGGCCTAGTTCACAATGGCAAGGAAAGCAGGAGGGGTGTTTTTAATGCTCATCAAATGCAGACTTAAATGATATTATGGACATATGGTTCACATTATCAAAACAAGAAGCGTTAGCATTGCGTTGCTGCACATTGGAAGCCTCATGTTGAGTCTGAAAGACAAAAGTCTTTCAGCGCCTCCCATTCAAGTCTATGGTAGCACTCCGCAAATGCCCTGGCAAGCATTTGCAGTATGGTTACGGTGCGATTGTTAATAAATTTATAGTTTATTATAAGCATTTGTGGTGTGGTCTTAACATGTATCAAACACGCAAAAAATGCACATACGGCATTTGGGGAACATTTCTAACAAGCGTTAAATACGAGTCAAACACACCTATTAACGCGCATTAATGCTATATGTGCATTTGTTAAGAGTTAGTATTTTGAGTCAAGTGTGAACAAGCCCTAACTCTTCCTTTATAGTAACTCTTCTTTTTTTGCAATGCAGGTAAATAATGGATTCCAAGCAGAAGCAACATGCCATCATTGAGTTCTTGACGGAGGAGGGGTGCAGGCTGTCCAAGATCCACAAAAGGCTATAGAATGTTTATGGAGATTACACCATTGACAAGAGTCACCAGTGACAAGACATTGCTCATCAGTGGTGTAATCTGTAGCCTTCATTGGATGATGGACAGCCTGCACTCCGCCTTCGTCAAGAACTCAATGACGGCATGTTGCGTCTGCTTGGATTCCATTATTTATTTGCAATGAAAAAGAAGAAGAATGAATCGACCATCATGGGAAATTTGAACAATCAATGTAAGTCAATAAAAAAGGTATGCCCACTTTTGCATTACTTTCGGTATATATGCACTCATACATACTTTAACCATGACCGTTGCTGAGGACTCTGTAAAGCGGAGCTCCACCCAAAAGGAGAAGTTACGTTTTAATGACTGCTCCCCATTAAGGATTGGCACCTTTGGGGGGCGGGGGGGGAGAGCGGGTACCCGAATTTGACAGGTACCCGCTCCTACTTTCGGTCCGATCGCCTAGGCGATTGGAAACAGAAGGTGTCCTCCCTCCCTTCCTTCCTGTAGTCTTTTGGGATACGTGACAGGTCCCAGAAGACTACAGGACCATTCATGAAGAGCAGTGCTTCTTGCGCATGCGCAGTGGGTACCCGGCTGTGAAGCCGCAAGCTATCACAGCCGGGTGCCCACAATGAAGATGCTGGCCTCCTGAAATACAGCATGGCTGGTGAAACGGGCTGCGGGGGACACACCACGGGACCGAGGGGCAGGTAAGTGGCTGTTTTTTAAAAGTCAGCAGCTACAGTTTTTGTAGGTGCTGACTTTTATTTTTTGACAGGGTGAGTGGAACTCCGCTTTAAGGCTCCATGCACACTTGACTTTTTAATAACGTTGGTAACGTTAGCTGTGTAAAGTCGCATCAAAAATGCAAGTTTTTCAGCGTTTTTGCATTAGCACTCACCCGTGTTTTTCCGCATTTGTGTTTTTTTAGTATTTTTTAGTGGGTTTTTTTTTACACAAAAAAAATAAATAAAATTTTTGCAAAAAAAAAAACGCCCATAAACACTGGTTTGCCGCGTTTTACAGCGTTAGAGCATTTTTACAGCTAAAAAACTCCTCTAGAAACCCACGAGTTCTAGTTTTTCTACGCCCCTACCAAAAAACACTGATTAAACCCTCTGTGTGCATGGACACATAGGATAACATGCTGGGGGGTTTAGTGGCTGTAAAAAAAAAGGCCAAAAGCCAAAAAACAGCAGCTGTAAAAATGTTCAGTGTGCAGGGGACTAATTCCCCCGCCAGGGGCGGACTGACAACTCATGGGGCCCCCGGCAATAGGGGATCATGGGGCCCCTGTCCTTGCCCAAACTCAAAAAAGCCTATGAAAAAGGTACCAAGGGCATCTCATGGGGCCCCCTACTGACCCCGGGCCCTCGTTTCCAAATGGTCAGTCCGCCCCTGTCCCCCGCTAATTGCAGAGTGTGGGCAACCCTTAGGTAACCTACAAGATCTGTACTTATTATGTACCATACAAGGAAGAAAACAGACACTCATCTTCATCCTAGCAGCAGGAATGTGTTGTGTCTCTGCCAAACATTCCCAGTACAATATTGCAAAAAGAATAATTAGGAGACACTAGAATTTGACACAGCAGCAAAACATCTTTCCTTCCAAGCAGAAAGCTATCAAAGCCTAGCAGCACTTAGTCTCATGTGGTGTTCCTGATATACAAAGCTCCAGTTAATTGCCGCATATTATTAGAGAACCATAACATTTCCTCCAGGAAAACGCTGACTTCATCACTCTGACAGAACTTAGAAGAGGTCAGGCCTGGGTGCAGCCAGAACATGGAATTTTAGGGGAGGAAACTCAAACGGGAACTCGAACTCAAGTGCTGAAATGTTCTCATTGCAACATGACTATTTAAAGCTTGGAAAGGACGTATTAGAAAGGAGGCTTTGAAACATTAGTCTTTGATTTGTACATGAGTAAAAGCGTTGCACACAGGAGTCTTAAGTTTCACGTTTTGATCCACTTTTATTCCTTCTTTTATTTCGATATTAAAAAGAAACAGATCTTTTATTTGCCTCTTTCTCCTCTTTCCGTTTTTTCCCACTTTAAAATACTTGTTGTAGCTGTAGTGCGCTCATGTGAATGAGGCCTTAGAGGCTGAGTGCACTTCTGGCAAATCAACGGGTAATATTATGTACCAGCAGGATATTTAAAGCAATTGTAAGCCCTTGTTCACACCAATGCAATTTGTCATGCGATTTGATGGTTCAAAATCACATGAAAAGTTGCACCCTATTTGTGCCTATGGAACCATTCAAATCGGTGCAACTCCGACTTGCTCCGATTTTGAAAAAGGTTCCTGCACTATTTTTAGGGAATTCATGTGCAACCTGCATTGACATCCGTGCATAGAGTCGCAGATATCGGCAAGCTGCACATGAAATCACAGTGACCATTGGCTTTGAAATCGCGCTACTTCAGGTATAGTAGCACAATTTCAAAGTCGCATTCGGTGTGAACCAGGGCTAAATCCTGATGTTATATATACCGGCTCTGTGTAATAGTTTTGTAAACAGCAGCACTGATCCACCTCTTCTTGGGTCTTCCAGGCGACCCCACCACTGATTGCCCACCATAGCAAGTCGTTTACCAAAGGCGTAACTAGAACCTTCAGTGGCCCCGGTGCCAGAAACCACAAAAGGCCCCCCTGACCCTGTCCTGAGGCCCTTTCTGTCAGTCATGGGGCCCTTCTCACTGATCCCAGGGCCCTTCACTCCGGTCGTGGAGCCCTTTTTTACAATCCTGCAACGGGACCCTTTCTGCAGAAGGCCTTCTTCCTGCATAGTTGCCAACCTTTTTTTTTTTGCTATGTGCCAGCCAGCTATTGTAGGAAGAGAATGTATCTTAATTAGCTGTGGGCCATTTAAAATGGGCTTGCTTCTACAAGAGCCACCTAATGCCATACCCCTTTGCTCATCTCTACACCCTCCGGAATGCCTCCGTATCCCTCTGCACCCTATAACCCCCGCACATCTCTGTACCTCCCAAATAAGCCCTGTACCCCTAGCACACCCCTGTACCTTCCAGCACACTTCTGTAAGCCCTTGCACCATGCTGCACTTTCTACACACACTTCTGCACCTCCCAGCATCCTTTATCCCCCAGTATGCCTCCATACACCCAGCATCCTCTGTATACCGTCAGTACATCCTTGCTGCAAGTGCGACCTTTGTGACTCTGGTAGTTCACTTACTGTGGGGGCAGTCGTGTGTGCTCGCTCCCGAGCCAGCTCTGTGTGTCTACAAACATTGTGGCTCAGCCCCACCCCCCACTCCCTCCTTACTGGCTTAGATTTTTCAAGCACAAAACAAAGAAAATATACCAACAGTCCCATTCGGGAGGAGTCGATTACTAGATCAACTCGTCTGGAACAGGAGCAGCCATAGTTGGATTGAAATTTTGCTAGTTCCTGCTGAATTGAATGAATTCAAATTCCGATTCATCTACGGCCAGCTTAAAGCAGAACTACACTGCATCTGAGCACCACAAATCTGCATGCTTTTTTTTGCTGAAAAATCAGTTTGAAAAACACCCTCTAACATTTCTAGAAGTAGCCATCTTAAGTAAGGGCAGATGATTTATGTAGCTTTTCTTCCTAGGATCATTTACCCTTAGCTCAGGCATGCAAGCAGGAGGATGTGTTAAGCTGAGAAAGCACCTCCTCCCCTCCTGAAAACCCCTCCTCCACCCCCTCCTGTGATGTATGACATCATTTGCCTAGGCATTGAAACAAGGAAGTAACTGAAGAAAAACAAAGTTTAAAACTCATAAATATAATATACTGTACTTTCCTATCTATTTACTAAAACTAGCAGCATAAAAATAGTGTTGACTGAGAGAGTGAAATCCCACTTTTAGACAAGTAGGTCATAAATCATTGTCATACGCTTCATCTGTTTCAAGGGCCCGTTCACACCAGCCCATTGCAGTAACGCATGGCAAACTGCATGCATTACCACAAGTGGTAATGCAACATAGGTGCATAGCCATTCATTTTAAACAGGACCCCAACACACCTGTGCTGCAGCGCATTGCACAACGTGCTCTGCGAAAATATGCAGTAACAACCATTTTTCAATGCACTGAAGTGCGTTACAGGTTATTAATTTTAAATGTGCCACAATGTGCTTCAACACACAAAAACACTAGTTGCTGGGCAATGCCATGAGGTGTGAACGGAGCCTGCAAGATGCAATAATTTCTTCCACAAAAAGAATTACAACATATTTAGCTCCACCACTGTCACTGACTGTGGGGGCAGGCGTTTGTGCTCGCTCCTGAGCCGGCTCTGTGTGTGTTTTCACAGAAGCACAGTACATCACAAAGCCTAATTTAAGGGTAAATGTTGATAATTACAAAAATTGTGACCTACTGTTACAGTAAATCCGGAAAGTCTGAATGACCCGCAAAGGGCGGGTCCTGCGATGAGCTTGAATTGCGGATTAGCAGACCTAAAACTATTTTCTATACCTTTACTCTCATATTTCTTTTTTTGTTAGCCAAGTTCAGTTCACTTCTATGTCATGCAGTGACATAATTCAATCTCACACAGTGCAGCTGGATTACGCAGTTATAAACATTGGCCTTTTGTCACACTTCTTGTAAGGTAAACTAACCTCCTCTGTATTTCTTGCAGCACAAGTATTCTCCTCTAGGTCAAGAAGGGTGTGCAATGTGTTTGAGCATGGCTACACTGCAAACTTTCTAGGTACATGATGGCGAACCTTTTAGAGACCGAGTGTCCAAACTGCAACCCAATACCCACTTATTTATCACAAAATGCCAACACTGCAATTAAACCTGAATACTGAGGTTTTAGTTTAGAAAAAAACAACCCCATACATTTACATCTTTTGCCTTAAAAGAAAAACACAATGACAGAGCTTCCACTGACCACCAGCACAAGGGGGCAAAGTTCCATTGACCACCAGCACAAGGGGGCAAAGTTCCACTGACCACCAGCACAAGGGGGCAAAGTTCCACTGACCACCAGCACAAGGGGGCAAAGTTCCACTGACCACCAGCACAAGGGGGCAAAGTTCCACTGACCACCAGCACAAGGGGGCAAAATTCCACTGACCACCAGCACAAGGGGCAAAGTTCCACTGACCACCAACACAAAGAGGCAAAGTTCCACTGACCACCAAAACAAGGAGGCAAAGTTCCACTGACCACCATCACAAGGAGGCAAAGTTCCACTGACCACTAGCACAAGGAGGCAAAGTTCCACTAACCACCATCACAAGGAGGCAAAGTTCCACTGACCACCAACACAAGGAGGCAAAGTTCCACTGACCACCAGCACAAGGAGGCAAAGTTCCACTGACCACCAACACAAGGAGGCAAAGTTCCACTGACCACCAGCACAAGGAGGCAAAGTATCATTAACCTCCAACACAAGGAGGCAAAGTTCCACTGACCATCAGCACATGGTGGCAAAGTTCCACTGACCACCAGCACAAGGGGGCAAAGTTCCATTAACCTCCAACACAAGGAGGCAAAATTCTACTGACCATCAGCACAAGGAGGCAAAGTTCCACTGACTACCAGCACAAGGGGGCAAAGGTCCACTGACCACCAGCACAAGGGGGCAAAGTTCCACTGAGCACCAGCACAAAGGGGCAAAGTTCCATTAACCTCCAACACAAGGAGGCAAAGTTCCACTGACCACCAACACAAGGAGGCAAAGTTCCACTGACTACCAACACAAAAGGGCAAAGTTCCACTGACCACCAGCACAAGGGGGCAAACTTCCATTAACCACCAATACAAGGAGGCAAAGTTCCACTGACCACAAACACAAGGAGGCAAAAATCCACTGACCGCCAACACAAAGGGGCAAAGTTCCACTGACCACCAGCACAAGGAGGCAAAGTTCCACTGACCGCCAACACAAAGGGGCAAAGTTCCAATGACCACCAGCACAAGGGGGCATAGTTCCACTGAGCACCAGCACAAGGGGGCAAACTTCCACTGACCACCAGCACAAGGGGGCAAAGTTCCACTGACCACCAGCACAAGGGGGGCAAAGTTCCACTGAGCACCAGTACAAGGAGGCAAAGTTCCAATCACCACCAGCACAAGGGGGTAAAGTTCCACTGAGCACCAGTACAAGGGGGCAAAGTTACACTGACAACCAACACAAGGGGGCAAAGTTCCACTGACAACCAACACAAGGAGGCAAAGTTCCACTGAGCACCAGTACAAGGGGGCAAAGTTCCACTGACCACCAACACAAGGGGGCAAAGTTCCACTGACCACCAGCACAAGGAGGCAAAGTTCCACTGAGCACCAGCACAAGGGGGCAAAGTTCCACTGACCACCAACACAAGGAGGCAAAGTTCCACTAACCACCAACACAAGGAGGCAAACTTCCACTGACCACCAGCACAAGGAGGCAAAGTTCCACTAACCACCAGAACAAGGAGGCAAACTTCCATTAACCACCAACACAAGGAGGCAAAGTTCCACTGACCACCAACACAAGGAGGCAAAGTTCCACTGACCACCAACACAAGGGGCAAAGTTCCACTGACCACCAGCACAAGGGGGTAAAGTTCCACTGACCACCAGCACAAGGGGGCAAAGTTCCACTGACCACCAGCACAAGGGGGCAAAGTTCCACTGACCACCAGCACAAGGGGGCAAAGTTCCACTGAGCACCAGTACAAGGAGGAAAAGTTCCACTGAGCACCAACACAAGGGGGCAAAGTTCAACTGACCACCAGTGTGGTGCAGCATCATTCACCTGATCAGTAAACCTGAATACTGATGTTTTAGTTTAGAAAAAAACAACCCCATACATTTACATCTTTTCCCTTAAAAGAAAAACACAATGACAGAGCTTCCACTGACCACCAGCACAAGGGGGCAATGTTCTATTGACCACCAGCACAAGGGGGCAAAGTTCCACTGAGCACCAGTATAAGGGGGCATATTTCCACTGACAACCAGCACAAGCGGCCAAAGTTCCACTGAGCACCAGCACAAGGGGGCAAACTTTCACTGACTATCAGCACAAGGGGGCAAAGTTCCACTGAGCACCAGCACAAGGGGGCAATCTTCCACTGACTACCAGCACAAGGGGGCAAAGTTCCACTGACCACCAGTGTGGTGCATTTTGAATAGGACACCAATGCACCTGTGCTGCAGCGCATTGCACAATGTGCATTGCACTGCAAACAAAATGCAGTAGGAACCATTTTTCAATGCACTGAGATGCGATACAGCCCATACATTTTGAATGTGCCAAAATGTGCTTCAACACACAAAAATACATGAGTTGTGGAGCAATATGATGAGGTGTGAACAGAGCATGCAAGCTGCAGTAGCTTCTTCCACAAAATGAATGACTACATACTGTATTTAGTTCACATTTCATCCCCATATTATTTTGAAGTTGAAAGGTAAATAAAGTGTTTTCTTACACTAAAATGCTGCAATAAACTCTTCAAGTGAGTTTCTAAATATTTGGATTGTGTTTCAAAAATATATATTTTAAAATATAACATAAAAAATATATTATAAAAATACAATATAATAAATGTAACACATTATTTTGTAAATATATTTTGAAGTTAGGCTGTTCAAAAAATGTTTTCTTACACTTTTATTGTTGCTAAAGTGGTGAATCTTGCTCTTACAGAAAATAAACGACTAAACGTAAATTCAAAAATATAATTAAATATTGGGATGTTGTGCAGTAACGCTTTTCTCCACTTACATACGTTCAGACTCCAGTGTAACTATTTATGAAATAATTCCACACAATTGTGCAATCGGTTAAATTTGATAGTAACATTTCTCTACTTTATTGATGTTTATCTCTTTGCATTAAAGTAATACCAAACATGGCCAGAACGCAGCAAAAAACTGATACACGATTCTTTATTTTTTCCACTTCAAAAATGACAGTGTTTGTCCAGCCAAAATGTATCTTTATACTTTTGGGTAGTATCTGGTTTTATTGCTATCTGGGGTTCCATTAGAAAGATTTTGCCTCATTTCCTGTCCTGGAGGAACTAATATTTGTCCACCATATTTCAATTATATAGTCATAAACATTCATCTTGGACCTGTTTATAAAGTTTTAATTGGAATTCTTGGACCGTACAGCCATCTCTCGGTCCCACTTCTAAATAGTAGAGAAAGAGAGAGCCACTCTAGGAAGCCGGTGACCTCACATACAGGCAGGGAAGTACATTCCTTGTCTATGCGGAAGCAGTTGCTGTCAATCAACACAGGCAAGGCTAGGCAGGGGGTGTGGTCAAAAAATGACTATGGGAAATACAGGCATGTCATGCCTCTCTACAGCATCCTGTAAGCTCAGTTGTTATTCCAGGGACGCAAACTGACCATGTCAGCATGGATCTGCTTCTGAGCTTGACATAGTCAGTTTGAAAAAGGAACCAAATGGCAGGATCACCAGTTTTTCAGTACAAACAAATGTAAAAAAAAATGACAGACAAAATTTAGAAAGACCCATAACAGCAAAACAATATGGATATTGAATCTTATTCTTTGAGTAACATTCACTTAAAATAGTCTCTATGTCAGCCCGAAAAGAGGGACAATGGAGGAGGAAAGAGGAACCAGAGGGAGTTGGTCCCAAAAGAAGGATCTATGCTAAAACCCCTGTCAGCATTTATTATTATTTATTTATTTCAGGTACTTCTATAGCACCGTCAATTTATGCAGCACTTTACGTATTTATTGTACATTCGTATCAGTCCCTAACCTTCAAAGGGCGTACAATCTAAGGTGTCTAACTCACATTCATACATACACATACTAGGGCCAATTTAGACAGGATCCAATTAACCTAGCAGCATGTCTTTGGAGCGTAGGAGGAAACCGGAGTACCTGGAGGAAACCCACTCAGGCACAGGGAGAACATGCAAACCCCAGGCAGGTGGTGCCGTGGTTGGGATTCGAACCAACGACCCTAGCACTGCCAGGAGGAAATGCTAACCATTTAGCATTTTATTTGTCCCTGTTGCAGATTTTCACTCACTTTCCATTTTCTGAAAAAGTGTTCACTAAGACCAAAAGTAAGGGAAACTCCTTCTGATAGAGCCATGGCCAGCACCAAAAACCTGGTGGTGGTCCTAACCCATCCCCATTCTATTCAAAACTAAAAAAGATTTGTGTGGGCATTCCTTTTAGGGAGATAAGGTCTCTGCCCTTCAGTTCCTAGGTCTGCCTATCTAATGTTCCAATTCTGAGAGGCTCCCACTCTGCTTGTTTGCTTTATTTATTTTATAATGTAAAGAGGGGGTTGCTGAAACATGCAAAGGTAGGTGGGAACACCTAAAACTCCCACACTGTCAGGAAATTTTAGCAGGGAGTTTTCACTGTTGGAGTTTCCAGGACATATAAGACGCCAGGGTTGATTTGGCTCAACCTATAACTAAAATATCACTTTAGTGTGGACTGATCTTTTAAAGTATTGTACAGAATGTAAGAAAAAAGAATTCATTCTTAACCTATAATTAAAACACACTACCCTCCCCTGGTAACAACACCTGGACCTTCATACTGCTGCATTTCACATTCTCTCAACAAATTTAAATGGTCATAGAGGGAGTATCTTGTAGATAAGAACAAGATCCACATGTTCACAAAATGATTGCGCTCTAGTACACACTGAACAATTGTAACCACCTTATTATGACATTATGTCCAGCATGTGCACAATGAAACCTTTCAAAATCAATAACAGGACATTTTTCACAATGCTGAAAATTCTTTCAAAGTGACCCTGTTCACTTCACGTTCCATATATGACTTATTTAGACTACACTCAGTCGATACAGGAAATCTGCCCATCTATAGCCATTCAATATCTTGCTACAGAATTATAACTGTGTATATTGATGTACAATGCAATACCAGGTTTCACCATCAGTGGCACTGTGGAAAAATCTAACACTCTAGAGCCTGGTCCTGAAGGAATAGGGAGCAAGCAGGAGACAGGGTCCCTCTATTCTGCCACACAAAGAGGGGTCTCTATTGGAAAACACATTGAATAATCCTTTATTTTAGGTCATTTTCACTCGTAGCATCTAGTGCTGAATCAGAATTGCTATGAAATGTGCATTATTTTGATTTACTTTATGTTCACATTATATGTTATTTGGTGGTGCAGATTCTAGGAAAGAACATCTTCCATGGGAATGAATGTTCAGGTAAACCTGACTAAATTCCATCTAAAGCACTGCACAGATCTGAAAAAAGGTATAAGAAGTACTTAATGAAGTTCTCATTTCAAGTCTCTAGTTTTTTTTTCAATTTATCTATTCTTTAACACAGACTCCGCTTAGCTACTGTAACAAAAAGTCGCACCCTTCGGTATAGGCTAGAGCAGTGATGGCAAACCTTTTTGAGCCCGAGTGCCCAAACTGCAACCCAAAACCAACTTATTTCTTTCAAAGTGCCAACACTGCAATGAAACCTGAATATCGAGCTTTTGGTTTCGAAAAAACAACTCGTACAGTAGTGCAAACTAATTAACAGTACAGGGATGACCAGAGACTGCGGACACAGTACAGGGATGACCAGAGACTGCGGACACAGTACAGGGATGACCAGAGACTGCGGACAGTACAGGGATGACCAGAGACTGCGGACACAGTACAGGGATGACCAGAGACTGCGGACACAGTACAGGAGATGACCAGAGACTGCGAACAGTACAGGAGATGACCAGAGACTGCGGACAGTACAGGGATGACCAGAGACTGCGGACAGTACAGGGATGACCAGAGACTGCGGACACAGTACAGGAGATGACCAGAGACTGCGGACACAGTACAGGGATGACCAGAGACTGCAGACACAGTACAGGGATGACCAGAGACTGCAGACACAGTACAGGGATGACCAGAGACTGCGGACACAGTACAGGGATGACCAGAGACTGCGGACACAGTACAGGGATGACCAGAGACTGCGGACACAGTACAGGGATGACCAGAGACTGCGGACACAGTACAGGGATGACCAGAGACTGCGGACACAGTACAGGGATGACCAGAGACTGCGGACAGTACAGGGATGACCAGAGACTGCGGACACAGTACAGGAGATGACCAGAGACTGCGGACACAGTACAGGGATGACCAGAGACTGCGGACACAGTACAGGAGATGACCAGAGACTGCGAACAGTACAGGAGATGACCAGAGACTGCGGACAGTACAGGGATGACCAGAGACTGCGGACAGTACAGGGATGACCAGAGACTGCGGACACAGTACAGGAGATGACCAGAGACTGCGGACACAGTACAGGGATGACCAGAGACTGCAGACACAGTACAGGGATGACCAGAGACTGCAGACACAGTACAGGGATGACCAGAGACTGCAGACACAGTACAGGGATGACCAGAGACTGCGGACACAGTACAGGGATGACCAGAGACTGCGGACACAGTACAGGGATGACCAGAGACTGCGGACACAGTACAGGGATGACCAGAGACTGTGGACAGTACAGGAGATGACCAGAGACTGCGGACAGTACAGGAGATGACCAGAGACTGCGGACACAGTACAGGAGATGACCAGAGACTGCGGACACAGTACAGGAGATGACCAGAGACTGCGGACACAGTACAGGAGATGACCAGAGACTGCGGACACAGTACAGGAGATGACCAGAGACTGCGGACACAGTACAGGAGATGACCAGAGACTGCGGACACAGTACAGGAGATGACCAGAGACTGCGGACACAGTACAGGAGATGACCAGAGACTGCGGACACAGTACAGGAGATGACCAGAGACTGCGGACACAGTACAGGAGATGACCAGAGACTGCGGACACAGTACAGGAGATGACCAGAGACTGCGGACACTGTACAGGAGATGACCAGAGACTGCGGACACAGTACAGGAGATGACCAGAGACTGCGGACAGCACAGGGGATGACCAGAGACTGCGGACACAGTACAGGGATGACCAGAGACTGCGGACAGCACAGGGATGACCAGAGACTGCGGACAGCACAGGGATGACCAGAGACTGCGGACAGCACAGGGATGACCAGAGACTGCGGACAGTACAGAGATGACTGCTGACCTTTGGGGAGGGAGGGGGAGCGGGTACCTGAATTTGACAGGTACCCGCTCTTACTTCCGCAGAGTTTTTTTTTTATCTTACCTGTTCCTCTATCCAGCCGCGCGCTGTCTTCCCGACTTCTGTAGTGTGGGCGCTCGTCAGACAGCCGGATGCCCAGTGCGCATGCGCGAGAAGCGCTGCGCTTTGTGATTGGTCCGGCGGCTTCTGGGATCTGTCATGTGTCCCAGGTACCGCCTTACCATTCACAAAGAGCACTGCTTCTTGTGCATGCGCACTTGGGACCCGGCTGTCACGCACACTACAGCCGGGAAGACAGCGCGCCGCTGGATTCTCCTGGCGTGCCCACAGATAAGGCTCGGCGTGCCGGCTGTGGCACGCGTGCCACGGGTTCGCCATCACTGGGCTAGAGCATCCCTGCTCAAACTTTTTCCCCAGGGCAACCCCTGTAGTAATTTTCAGGTCTTGAGGAACCCCCAGTTAAACAAATTCATCCATGGTTAGTGAGAAATATGCCCCTTGCATGGGCGGTAAGTGGGAAGAAAGCCCTTTACATTGGTGGCCAGTGGCAAGAATACTCCGTAGATTGGTGGTCAATGGGAACATTACTACTTATATTGGTTGTCACTGGGAAGAATGCTCTGTACATTGGTGGTCAATGGAAAAAATGCCTCTTATATTGGTGGTCAATGTGAAGAACACTCCTTACATTAGTGATCAGTAAGACACTTGTCAGGGGGAAGGATGCTCCTTACATTGATTGTCAGTGGGAAGATTACTCCTTACCTTGGTAGTCAGTGGGAAGAATGATCCTTACATTGATTGTTAATGGGAAGAATACTCTTTAAATTAGTTGTCAATGGGAAGAATGTTCCTTACATTGGTGGTTAGAGGGAAGAATGCAGTTTATCTTGGTTGTCAATAGAAAAAATGCTCCTTACATTGGTGGCCAGTGGGACAAACACAACCCTTACACTGGTGGTCAGAATGCTACCCTTATGGTCAGCTTAAAAGATCACTGGAGTCATACAGTTGGCTCTGCCAAGTGGTACTGACCCCAGACCTATGCAGATACCATAAAATAGGAGGCCAATCAGACACAGATTAAGGAACCCTTAACAACCTCTGGAAGAACCTTAAAGTTCCACAGAACCTTGTTGAGAATGGCTGGGTTAGACGACATCTAGTGAAGGTGACAGCATTATTAGTACAGTACAAGTATCAAATTCACATTCCACGAATTTGTACCTGAATGATAAATAAATTGTTAGGTTTGCTTGTAGATACTACAGGAAAAGTGTCTGTGTTGCTCGTTGTAGCCAAATTACAGTTGTCACTTTTTACTAAAACGTTAGGAGCTTTTTGGTTGTTGCGCACAACTCAGAGGCTGCCCTTCCATCTTTTCAAATGATTGTTAATTGTACTAGGATCAGAAGATCTTCCAGTTCAAAGACACTAACTTCTGAACTAAGGCTTATTATTAACTTAGATTAAAACAGGCGCTATTGCTCTTTTATTTTCAACAGCAGAGCTTTTGTCCTCATCACCCAATCAGATTTTAGCTTTTTGTTACCTGTGCTTGGAAACCCAAATCAGGAACCAGTTCAGATTCTGTGGGCAGCAGCTGAACTTCTATTGATTTTCCTGTAGTTCTCACATAGCAGCCAGTGATTGCGCTCAGCGTGGTACACTGTTGTGTTAAGACAGTGAATGAACAGACTACATTCAAGAATATAATGCAAATACAGAGCACTCATGAGTCATGGATCAGGAATTGTTAAGGTTCTTGCAACATTTGCCAAATCCTGCACACTGTTATAGGGAGAGTCTCCAATGCTTTCTTCTAACTACACGAGCCATGACTGGATGTAGAGATGACAAATGAGATATGTTAAAAATTAGCAGGGTTCATTTTTAAGAAATGTAGCAAAAGTAAAACCATTACCCATAGGAACCAGACTGTCTCATTTTACCAGTGAATTAGAGAATAAAATAATTACCCTTTGAAAATCTCTATCATATAAAGTTCAGACAAAACAAGAAAACACTGAAACCCCAGTACATGACATCAGCGTGGGGTAATCTGTCTTTTTCTAGCATATATGCCTCTAAAATACTGTCAAGCAATCCGCGGCTCACAGGTAACTGTGGGACTATGAGATCAAGCATGAATGATTACCCACATATCACAGATGCTAAAAAGACACATCACTAATGTAAATCACCAAAACTACAGGTTGTCGCCTCCAGCAGTTTTAAGGGTTAGGAGAGGAGCCACAAGACGCTGTGTTAGTCTTACTGTATATAACCCAGCATCTTAAGCCTGGCACAAAGGTGAAGCTGTTACCCATAGCAAACAATGATGTTTGATCATAGAACTTGTCTGGAGAAATTAAAAAAAAAAGGTTTCTTTGGAGAACTGCTTCACTTCACTCCAGCTTATAGCAAAAAGTAGCCTGAGGGTCAGACTAAAGGCTAAGCATTTTTAGTTTACATTGGATTTTCTAACCTAACCTTGTACAAGAATGGTGACAAATGTCAGAAAGCAAGCGTCTTCTTAAAGGCTGCTTTACAGAACATGGCAACCCCTGGGATGTGATCTGAGCTGCTGTATGGAGCATGGCAATCCAGCACCTCCTGAGATGTGATATGAACTGCTATATGAGACATGGCAGTCCTGCATCTCCTGAGATGTGAACTGAGCTGCTGTAGGAAACAGGGCAGCCCTGCATCTCCTGAGATTTGAACTGAGCTGCTGTAGGAAACATGGCAGCATTGCATCTCCTGAGATGTGAACTGAGCTGCTGTAGGAAACATGGCAGCCCTGCATCTCCTGAGATGTGAACTGAGCTGCTGTAGGAAACATGGCAGCCCTGCATCTCCTGAGATGTGAACTGAGCTGCTGTAGGAAACAGGGCAGCCCTGCATCTCCTGAGATGTGAACTGAGCTGCTGTAGGAAACATGGCAGCCCTGCATCTCCTGAGATGTGAACTGAGCTGCTGTAGGAAACAGGGCAGCCCTGCATCTCCTGAGATGTGAACTGAGCTGCTGTAGGAAACAGGGCAGCCCTGCATCTCCTGAGATGTGAACTGAGCTGCTGTAGGAAACATGGCAGCCCTGCATCTCCTGAGATGTGAACTGAGCTGCTGTAGGAAACATGGCAGCCCTGCATCTCCTGAGATGTGAACTGAGCTGCTGTAGGAAACATGGCAGCCCTGCATCTCCTGAGATTTGAACTGAGCTGCTGTACGAAA
The DNA here is from genome assembly GCF_062004578.1 of Staurois parvus. Classification (NCBI taxonomy): domain Eukaryota; kingdom Metazoa; phylum Chordata; class Amphibia; order Anura; family Ranidae; genus Staurois; species Staurois parvus. The sequence continues at coordinate 478,315 of NW_028317936.1, read as the reverse complement.
CATGGCAGCCCTGCATCTCCTGAGATGTGAACTGAGCTGCTGTACGAAACATGGCAGCCCTGCATCTCCTGAGATTTGAACTGAGCTGCTGTACGAAACATGGCAGCCCTGCATCTCCTGAGATGTGAACTGAGCTGCTGTACGAAACATGGCAGCCCTGCATCTCCTGAGATGTGAACTGAGCTGCTGTACGAAACATGGCAGCCCTGCATCTCCTGAGATGTGAACTGAGCAGCTGTACGAAACATGGAAGCCCTGCATCTCCTGAGATGTGAACTGTGCTGCTGTAGGAAACATGGCAGCCCTGCATCTCCTGAGATTTGAACTGAGCTGCTGTAGGAAACAGGGCAGCCCTGCATCTCCTGAGATTTGAACTGAGCTGCTGTACGAAACATGGCAGCCCTGCATCTCCTGAGATTTGAACTGAGCTGCTGTAGGAAACATGGCAGCCCTGCATCTCCTAAGATGTGAACTGAGCTGCTGTATGAAGCACAACATCCAAGCATCACTTAGTATGTGAAATAACCTCCTATATGAATCAAGGCAACCCAGTATCTCCTGAGATGAACTGAGATGCTGTATGGAGCATGGCATCCCTGTATCTACTGAATTAACTGAGCTGCTATATGAAGTCTGGTATCCCAGCATCTCTTGGGATGTGAATTAAACTGCTGTATGGAACATGGCACCCCAGCATCATCTCAGATATGAATTGAGCTGCTATATATAGCAGCTCAATTCATATCTGAGATGATGCTGTGGTGCCATGTTTCATACAGCAGTTGAATTCACATCCCAAGAGATTCATGGCATCCCAGCATCTCTTGGGACGTGAAATGTGTTGCTGTGTGAGGCATGCCATCACAGCATCATCTAAGATGTGAACTGAACTGCCATAAAAAGCATTGAATCCCAGAATCTCTTAGGAGGTGAACTGAGCTGCCGTATAAATCTTGGCAACCCCACACCCCCTTATATGTGAAACAAGCTGCTGTATACAGCATGGTGTCCCAGCATCTCCTGAGATATAAACTGAGCTGATATAGGAAACAAGGCATCCCAGCATCTCCTTGAGATATGAACTGAACTAGTATCACAGTAAAAGTAAGCAAATCTACAGCTAACCATTACCTGACTACAAATGAGAATCTAAACCTATGATGTCCCTTTTAAGAGGCTGGGTTTGGAAAATGATCATATCTTGCTGTGGCTGCAGAACCAAATCTACAACTAATCATAACCTGGGTGTAATTGAGAACCTAACCCTAAAATGTCTTCTCTAAGAGGCTGGGTTTGGTAAAGGATTATGCCCTGCAGTCACGATGAAAAGCTAACCCAAAGAGCTAACATTTATAAAATACCAGGGGTGCAGCATTCCATACAACTGGAGGAGTAGATGGCTGGAGTCAGTTATAATCTGCCAAGGAGGCAGTGGCTCAGGACTCTGGGGACAATAAAGTGACAGCTGTGTAGTGACATACAGCTCCCCAACCCCTCTGACACTGATCAAGCTGTCAGGGACATCTCCAGGCACACATTGCTGTCGGTCCACATAGCTAACCTGCAGGCAGCATGCTGCTGTCACTTTTCACATGACTTGTGTTGTCTTAGCAGCCTGACAACCAAGCTGAAGTCATTCCTCAAAAGTGTCGTCCAGGTGCCTGATGACATTGATGGTAGTGGGCTCATATGCACACCATTGGTAGGATAGGGGCACAGTGTGCGTTAATACGCATCTTCTTGGTGCACTCCACAGTGAAGTCCCATGCCATGGACAGATCAGTCTGGGTGTTCTATGTTCCTGCCAGGGACTGGGACAGTGCGGGACCATCAGCTTACCTTTGCAGGAGCCTTTTCCACAGTAGACTTTAGCAGAGAGGATGGAGCGCTGCTACTGCTGCGTGTCGGTGCGTTTCCCTGTTCGCTCTCCTACGCGCAGGGGGGAATGCCTTCCAATCGCCCTGTCAATAGAATGACACCCCCTTGGTCTCCCTCTCCTCTCTCTCTCTCCGAGATTGAGAAAGCCTTAATTGGTAAAATAGCAAAGTAAAAAAAAAGAAGGGGGAGTTTATGGCAGCCTGTAGAGGAGCTGGGAACCCCGCCCCCCGAGCATTGGATGAGGTCAGCCTTCATTTTCTCAGAAGCCTGAATTTCTGCACAGCCTCAAGGCAAAAAATGGGATGCCTGCTCCTAAGGAATGTTAACCCCTTCAGAGTGAGGAGGAGGGATGGCCATGTAGTGATGGCCACGATCCAGCGCTGCAGGGAGTGCGGAGAGACCCCCAGTACAAGCAGAGGCACCGCAAGCCCAGGGAGGCTGCCAGCAAAAAGACTCCGCAAGCAACTCAGAACTGCTGCAAGACTAGAAGTGCAATGCACAACCCTGAGCCTGTGCAATCCAAGGGACACTGCAGGCAGCTCAGTTCTATAGCAAACCCTGATTTACAGCAAGCAGCTCAGAGCCATGGTAATCCCAGATTATCAACAATCAGGTCAGAGCCAGGGTAATCTTTGATTTACAGCAAGCAGCTCAGAGCCATGGTAATCCCAGATTCACAGCAAGCAGGTCAGAGCCATTGTAATCCCAGATTCACAGCAAGTAGCTCAGAACCATGGTAATCCCTGATTTACTGCAAGCATCTATGAGCTATGGTAATCCCAGATTTACAGCAAGCAGCTCAGTTCTATAGCAAACCCTGATTTACAGCAAGCAGCTCAGAGCCATGGTAATCCCAGATTTACAGCAGTTTAAAGCCATGATAATCCCAGATGTACAGCAAGCAGCTCAGAGCCATGGTAATCCCAGATTTACAGCAAGCAGCTCAGAACCATGGTAATCCCAGATTTACAGCAAGCAGGTCAGAGCCATGGTAATCCCAGATTTACAGCAAGCAGCTCAGAGCCATGGCAATCTTTGATTTACAGCAATCAGCTCAGAGCCATGGTAATCCCAGATTTACTGCAAGCATCTATGAGCTATGGTAATCCCAGATTTACAGAAAGCAGGTCAGAGCCATGGTAATCCCTGATTTTTAGCAAGCAGCTCAGAGCCATGGTAATCCCAGATTATCAACAAGCAGGTTAGAGCCATGGTAATCTTTGATTTACAGCAAGCAGCTCAGAGCCATGGTAATCCCAGATTCACAGCAAGCAGTTCAGAGCCATGGTAATCCCAGATTCACAGCAAGCAGGTCAGAGCCATGGTAATCCCAGATTTACAACAAGCAGCTCAGAGCCATGGTAATCCCAGATTCACAGCAAGCAGTTCAGAGCCATGGTAATCCCAGATTCACAGCAAGCAGGTCAGAGCCATGGTAATCCCTGGTTTACAACAAGCAGCTCAGAGTCATGGTAATCCCTGATTTTTAGCAAGCAGCTCAGAGCTATGGTGATCCCAGATTTACAGCAAGCAGGTCAGAGCCATGGTAACCCCAGATTTACAGCAAGCAGCTCAGAGCCATGGTAAACCCAAATGTGCAGCAAGCAGGTCAGAGCCATGGTAATCCATGATTTACAACAAGCAGCTCAGAACCATGGTAATCCCTGATTTACTGCAAGCATCTATGAGCTATGGTAATCCCAGATTTACAGAAAGCAGCTCAGAGCCATGTTAAACCCTGATTTTTAGCAAGCAGCTCAGAGCCATGGTAATCCCAGATTATCAACAAGCAGGTCAGAGCCATGGTAATCTTTGATTTACAGCAAGCAGCTCAAAGCCATGGTAATCCCAGATTCACAGCAAGCAGCTCAGAGCCATGAGTAATCCTAGATTCACAGCAAGCAGGTCAGAGCCATGGTAATCCCCGATTTACAACAAGCAGTTCAGAACCATGGTAATCCTTGATTTACTGCAAGCATCTATGAGCTATGGTAATCCCAGATTTATAGAAAGCAGCTCAGAGCCATGGTAATCCCTGATTTTTAGCAAGCAGCTCAGAGCCATGGTAATCCCAGATTATCAACAAGCAGGTCAGAGCCGTGGTAATCTTTGATTTACAGCAAGCAGCTCAGAGCCATGGTAATCCCAGATTCACAGCAAGCAGTTCAGAGCCATGGTAATCCCAGATTCACAGCAAGCAGGTCAGAGCCATGGTAATCCCAGATTTGCAACAAGCAGCTCAGAACCATGGTAATCCCTGGTTTACAACAAGCAGCTCAGAGTCATGGTAATCCCTGATTTTTAGCAAGCAGCTCAGAGCTATGGTGATCCCAGATTTACAGCAAGCAGGTCAGAGCCATGGTAAACCCAAATGTGCAGCAAGCAGGTCAGAGCCATGGTAATCCATGATTTACAACAAGCAGCTCAGAACCATGGTAATCCCTGATTTACTGCAAGCATCTATGAGCTATGGTAATCCCAGATTTACAGAAAGCAGCTCAGAGCCATGTTAAACCCTGATTTTTAGCAAGCAGCTCAGAGCCATGGTAATCCCAGATTCATGAGCCATGGTAATCCCAGATTATCAACAAGCAGGTCAGAGCCATGGTAATCTTTGATTTACAGCAAGCAGCTCAGAGCCATGGTAATCCCAGATTCACAGCAAGCAGTTCAGAGCCATGGTAATCCCAGATTCACAGCAAGCAGGTCAGAGCCATGGTAATCCCAGATTTACAACAAGCAGCTCAGAACCATGGTAATCCCTGGTTTACAACAAGCAGCTCAGAGTCATGGTAATCCCTGATTTTTAGCAAGCAGCTCAGAGCTATGGTGATCCCAGATTTACAGCAAGCAGGTCAGAGCCATGGTAAACCCAAATGTGCAGCAAGCAGGTCAGAGCCATGGTAATCCATGATTTACAACAAGCAGCTCAGAACCATGGTAATCCCTGATTTACTGCAAGCATCTATGAGCTATGGTAATCCCAGATTTACAGAAAGCAGCTCAGAGCCATGGTAATCCCTGATTTTTAGCAAGCAGCTCAGAGCCATGGTAATCCCAGATTATCAACAAGCAGGTCAGAGCCATGGTAATCTTTGATTTACAGCAAGCAGCTCAGAGCCATGGTAATCCCAGATTCACAGCAAGCAGCTCAGAGCCATGAGTAATCCTAGATTCACAGCAAGCAGGTCAGAGCCATGGTAATCCCCGATTTACAACAAGCAGCTCAGAACCATGGTAATCCTTGATTTACTGCAAGCATCTATGAGCTATGGTAATGCCAGATTTATAGAAAGCAGCTCAGAGCCATGGTAATCCCTGATTTTTAGCAAGCAGCTCAGAGCTGCGGTGATCCCAGATTTACAGCAAGCAGGTCAGAGCCATGGTAACCCCAGATTTACAGCAAGCAGCTCAGAGCCATGGTAAACCCAAATGTGCAGCAAGCAGGTCAGAGCCATGGTAATCCCTGATTTACAGCAAGCAGCTCAGTGCTATAGCAAACCCTAATTTACAGCAAGCAGCTCACAGCCATGGTAAACCCAAATTTGCAGCAAGGAGCCCAGAGCCATAGCAGTCCCATAGTTACAGCAAGCAGCTCAGAACTACTGCAAGCCTAGAAGCGCATGTGCATCCATGAGTCTGTGCAATCCAAGAGACACTGCAAGCAGCTCAGTGCTATAGCAAACCCTGATTTACAGCAAGCAGCTCAGAGCCATGGTAATCCCAGATTTACACCAAGTAGCTCAGTCATAGCCAGCCCAGAGCCACTGTAAACTCAGGTCAATAGCAAGTCCAGGTTTACAGCAAGCATCTCAGAGCCATAGCAACACAAAGCCACTAGCACAAGCAGCTCACAGCCACAGAAAACCCAGATTTACAGCAGACAGCTCAGAATCATAGCAAGCAAAGAGTCACTGAAAGCTCAGAGCAATAGCAAGCCCAGATTTGAGCCATAGCAAGCCCGGAGTCAATAAAAGTAGCCCAGAGTCGCTGCGATCCCAGATTCAACGCAAGCCTCCCAAAGCCACAGCAGGCCCACAGCCAGAGCAAGCTCGGAGCCAAAGCAAGCCCACAACCTCTACAATCTCAAGAGTCAATGCAAGCAGATAAGCACCACAGTAAGCCCACATTTACAGCAAGCAGCTCAGAGCCATAGCAAACTCAGAGTCACTGCAAGCTTAGAGCCATAGCAAGCCCAGATCATCTGCAAACGCAGTGCAATAGCAAGACCAGATTTACAGCAAGCAGCTCAGAACCATAGCAATCCCAGAGTCAATACAAGTAGACAAGAGCCACTGCAACTCCAGATTCAATACAAGCCTCTCGGAGGCATAGCAAGCTCACCGCCTCTGCAATCCCAGAGTCAATGCAAGCAGCCCAAAGCCACTGCAATCCCAGATTCAGTGCAGTCATCTCATAGCCATAGAATGCCCAGATCAACTGCAAACGCAGTGCAATAGCAAGACCAGATTTACAGCAAGCAGCTCACAACCATAGCAATCCCAGAGTCAATACAAGCAGCCAAGAGACACTGAAACCCCAGATTCAATGCAAGCCTCTTGGAGCCATAGCAAGCTCACCGCCTCTGCAATCCCACTGCAAACTCAGGAGCATAGCAAACCCAGAGCCTTTGCGAAATTATAGCGCAAGCAGCCCAAAGCCACTGCAATCGCAGATTCAATGCAATCATCTCATAGCCATAGCAAGCCCAGAGCCACATCATGGTCAGAGGCTATAGCAAGCACACAGCCACTGCAAGCTTGGAGTCATAGTGAAGCCCAGAGCCACTGCAATCCCAGAGTCCGTGCAAGCAGCTCAGAGCCAAAACATGCTCATACCCACTGCAAGCTGTCATGGTGTGTTGGAGATCACGCTTCTGGCTTCTAATTCCATAATACTAAGGAAACTATCCTCTAATTAGTTACAGTATTTAAATTACGTTGGCTACAGTAAAGTACTGTAAAGCTATCTGCACACACAATACATTATATTTTGGCCATCTAATGTGGTATTTTTGTAGCATGAACTTTCAATGCTAATGAAATACACACATAAAAAAAACAATCTGGTTGTTGGTTGATAAAAAAAAAAGAAGTCCCATGAAATCACCAATATTCCATAAAGAATGATTTTGGAAAAGTTGGTTTGACTACAAAATTGGATTGCATTTTTAGTTAATTTTTTTCCACTTTATGTTTTTCTCTTCCCATAAAAAAATTTAAATATTAAGGCTGGTCTCGCTTTGGTCCCTAGATCTTCCCCCCAGCCAGTTTTACTCTAAGTCTGGGCCCGGTGATTCTGCCGCTGGAATAACGGGTGGTGGGTTTCTTCCAGGTTCTAGCTCCTGATTTGCCCCTCTCCTGTTTTGCCCCGTGCGTCGAGCCCTCAGATCTGTGCTGTTATCCTTTTTTTCATCTGGCCCTACGAGGCCTCTGCTCTTCTTTTTCTCTTCTCTTCTCGCCTTTTCTTTCCTTATCTTGTATTTCTGTGTTTTTGCCATCTCGCATATGAGTGCTGGGTTTCAATGCAAGTGCCCTACGTGCTATTTATTGTCACTTCTAGTGCCTTAAGTTTGAAATGTGGAATGTTACGGGGGGCACGTCTGATCTATCGCCCTGAGACTGGCTGGCCTCCTGCAGAGACATACAGTCATGGCCGAAATTGTTGGCACCCTTGATATTTTTCCTGAAAATCAAGTATTTCACACAAAAAAGGTATTGCATTAACACATGTTTTGCTATACACATGTTTATTCCCTTTGTATGTATTGGAACAAATATAAAACAGAGGCAGAAAAGCAAATATGACATAATGTCACACAAAACCCCAAAAATGGGCTGGACAAAAGTATTGGCACCCTTAACTTAATATTTGGTTGCACACCCTTTGGAAAACATAACTGAAATCAGTCGCTTCCTATAACCATCAATAAGCTTCTGACACCTCTCACCCGGAATTTTGGACCACTCTTCCTTTGCAAACAGCTCCAGGTCTCTCTTATTGGAAGGACACCTTTTCCCAACAGCAATTTTAAGATCTCTCCACAGGTGTTCAATGGGATTTAGATCTGGGCTCATTGCTGGCCACTTCAGAACTCTCCAGCGCTTCTTTGCCATCCATTTCTGAGTGCTTTTTGACGTATGTTTGGGGTCATTGTCCTGCTGGAAGACCCAGGATCTTGGACGCAAACCCAGCTTTCTGACACTGGGCCCTACAGTGTGACCCAAAATCCTTTGGTAATCCTCAGATTTCATGATGCCTTGCACACAGTCAAGGCACCCAGTGCCAGAGGCAGCAAAACAACCCCAAAACATCATTGAACCTCCACCATATTTTACCGTAGGTACTGTGTTTTGTTCTTTGTAGGCCTCATTCCGTTTTCGGTAAACAGTAGAATGATGTGCTTTACCGAAAAGCTCTATCTTGGTCTCATCTGTCCACAAGACGTTTTCCCAGAAGGCTTTTGGCTTACTCAAGTACATTTTGGCAAACTGTAGTCTTGCTTTTTTATGTCTCTGTGTCAGCAGTGGGGTCCTCCTGGGTCTCCTGCCATAGCGTTTCATTTCATTTAAATGTCGACGGATAGTTCGCGCTGACACTGATGCTCCCTGAGCCTGCAGGACAGCTTGAATGTCTTTGGAACATGTTTGGGGCTGCTTATCCACCATCCGGACTATTCTGCGTTGCAATCTTTCATCAATTTTCCTCATCCGTCCACGACCAGGGAGATTAGCTACAGTGCCATGGGTTGCAAACTTCTTGATAATGTTGCGCACTGTGGACAAAGGCAAATCTAGTTCTCTGGAGATGGACTTGTAACCTTGAGATTGTTGATATTTTGCCACAATTTTGGTTCTCAGGTCCTCAGACAGTTCTCGTCTCCTCTTTCTGTTGTCCATGCTTAGTGTGGCACAGACAGACACACAATGCAAAGGTTAAGTGAACGTCTCTCCTTTTTATCTGCTTTCAGGTGTGATTTCTATATTGCCCACACCTGTTACTTGCCCCAGGTGAGTTTACAGGAGCATCACATGCTTGTAACATTCTTATTTATCCGCAGTTGTGAAAGGGTGCCAATACTTTTGTCCAGCCCATTTTTGGAGGTTTGTGTGACATTATGTCGAATTTGCTTTCTTTCCTCCCTTTTTTTGTTTTGTCCCAATACACACAAAGGGAATAAACATGTGTATAGCAAAACATGTGTTAATGCAATACGTTTCGTGAGAAATACATGATTTCCTGGAGAAATATCAAGGGTGCCAACAATTTCGGCCATGACTGTAGCTCCTGCGTGGCAGCTGGGTCCCTTGGTGATGAGTCTTGTGCTGGTTCTCGCTGCCCTGACAGTGGGCGGGGGGGGGGGGGTACGTAGCTTGACATTTGTATTGTACCTTATGCTTGATCTGCATTTGTATTATATCACTGTATGCAGGGCCTGTTGTGGGTCCTGCTTGCTTAAATATGCTTTCTCTTCTCTGTGTTACTACAAGTTTTTGTCTTCACAATTGCCTTATCCTTTGTTATGAAAATCTTTAATAAAGACAGATTATACAAAAAAAATAATGAGGCTGGTAAGAGGCATATTTTTTTTGTACAAGAACAGGTCAGAATAGTTAAAGGGAGGTTTGTTACTCTCAGGAGCTACTTAAAGCCCAACTCCGAAGAAATAAAAAGTTATCCCTTGCAGTGGGGCTGTGACTGCACTGAAAGAGTTAATTGCTCATTTATGTCTAGGGAAACAATAAAAGGAGATTTACTTACCTGATCCTCCACTCTTCCCTGCAGCTTCTGCACCCCTGCATTCTACTGGTCTAGGGTCCTGACATCATCAAGACCAGAGCTGGGTCCATAGCCCTGTCCTGGACAAGAGGATACGAAAGGATTGTTGGGAGAGCAAACTCCTGAAAGAGCAGAGAAGCATGTAAGATAAAATGACTCTCTTCTCCCTTGGACAAAATGAGTTATTAACCCTTGAAGTGTGGGTACAGCCCCACTACAAGAGATAATTTGTTTTTGCCCAGATTTGGACTTTACATTCTATTGCCTTACAAACCACCAAACAAGTCATTAAAGAAGAGTACTCTACTAAAAGTAGTCATTATTTAACCTGAACCCAAAGTGTTACTAAACCCTGGACCCTGAATTCACTATATCTGGTCTCCCACAGTACACGGAACATGGAAATGCAATTATTTTAGTAAATATAAACTGCTAAATACCTTTTCTCATCAGCAGTTAGAGCAGTCTTGTGACTTCTATCAGTGTCCAGCCAAGCACTGGTTAATCTTGTAGGAGGAGTTTTCAATCTCATTCTGTCTGGACAGCACTGATTGGCCCTGTGCCAATCACATGCACCCTCCCCCCGAAAAACTCTCTAGCAATAAACACCAAACAGAGCATGTGCAAACTTGTCACAGCTGCTCTAACTATGGCAGATGGATTGGGGACAGCCAAAGAAGGGGAAGATCATAGAAGACAGAATCAAACAGCCTTTTTACACAATGCAGAGGACTAACCCATTAGGTTCCACAGTGAGTATAACAAGCATGCTTTACTGCATATACAGACTTTACTGACTGCATATACAGATTTTACTGTTGTGGGTTTAGTAACACTTTTACATGTTACTAAACCCCAGACTCTGCATTCACTATATCTGGTCTCCCACATTACACAGAAAATGTAAGTGCAATTATTTTAGTAAATATACACTGCTAAATACCTTTTTTCATTAGCAGTTAGAGCAGTCTTGTGACTTCTATCAGTGTCCAGCAGAGCACTGGTTAAAGCTTGTAGGAGGAGATTTCATTTTGCTCTAGGAGGATGCAGAACCCCTGACAGTGCTGATTGGCCCTATGCTGATCACATGCACTCTCCCAAGAAAAAAAACCTCTCTAATAATACACACCAAACTGAGCATCTGCAGAGTGACTCCACACGATATATCTTATCAGGAGATAAGAGGGGTACACTTGAAGACGGGGAGGATCAGAGAAGTCAGGATCAAATAGCCTTTTTACACAATACAGGGAATTAACCCCTAAGGTTCTACAGTGAGTATAACAAGTATGCTTTACTGCATATACAGACTGATTTTACTGTTGTGGATTTAGTAACACTTTAAGTATAAAGTAGCTCCCAACCCTCACTGCATGGCATTTAGTTTTCAAAAGCACTGTGTATTATAAACCTATTTAGATTATATTCTCATATTGTTGGCATCACACGGTATCATACACTTACAGTATGTGGGCAGTTCTGCAGGGACTTAGAAAACTTTTTTTTAGTTCCATGAGGTCTTATTTCTGATTACATAATTTTCTCTTCTGGACTTAGTATGGACCCATTCAAGGAATTTTGCACTTAGTTCAATCAGCCAGCCTACAGAAGTTTATAGGTTTTGCCCATTTTTATAAGGTTTTTCATATTTTTATAAGGTTATAAAATTTCTCCACCCCGATTGCCCATCTGACTGATCTTATCTACAATGGTGCAGACCATGGCCACCCAAGGCAGTCCCAGCCATTGCAGCCTTAAAGAAAGCTTTCAACTCTGCACTCATTCTAGTGCATTCCAACACCAGACAGTTTATTGTAGTTGAAGTAGATGCTTTGGAAATTGGCAGTTGGGAGCTCTTGGCTGTTCAATTGGCCTTTGAAGAGAAAAGACATTGGAGCTGAATTACTAAAGACAAATGAGATGTAAACTTTGCAAGAGAATTTTCCCTTAGTTTAGTGAATGAGGTGAAGCTCTGCTGACTTCCATCAACCAATCACGTGCAGGGAAAAATATTGTTTTTTTTTTCTTTGCATATGATTGGGTATTCTTTGCAATGTTCACTAAGCTAAGGGAGCATTTCCTTGCAAAGTGAACAGTCTATTTGCATTTAGTAAATCAACCCTCAGTGCATAAAAAAACATATAAAATGCACAAAAACACACATTAACCTCTCTAGCGGTCTGATTATGTCCATATTTCTGTGCTGAAAGCGGTACTTTTTTTGCATGGAAATATGTATTTTTTTTATTGTAGGCCTGTAATTCTTAGGAATAACTCACTGAAATCTGTCCGAACAAGAGTCTAGTAAACATCCCGGGTAGGATAAAACTTGAAACACGAAAGCATAAATTATAATTTAATAAATAATCATAAAAAATAATAATATAATAATAATACATTTAATTCAATAATATAATCAAACCAAAAATACTGAAATTTGAAATATAGCGCCAAGTTCGCACATCACTGATCAAAGTCGCAGAATCGTTTTCAGTGTCTGATGACGAATCATTATCACTCAATTCTGCAAGTGGTTCTGATTTACTATCGCTGTTCTCTAGCCGATCTAAAATCGCTTTTGACCTAAAGGGACTCTTTTTGGACACCATGGACGTTTCTCAGTTTCCAGGCAGAAAGAACAGTAAAAATGCAGGCAGGGCGCCGGACAAAGCAGTAAGGACAAAATGTATGTGAAATGGTTTGCTACAGTAATGGAATACTATGTGATTTTAGTGTATTTATTGAATGTCACTTTTTGACATTTTCAAATTTCCCGCCGTTTAGTCCCCCGTACGTCCCGACGCTCGCAGGGGACGGAACCCAGATGACAGATGCCAGCTTCCGCCGGATTACATTGCCGGGGACACTGCAGGAGGGACATCGTGGGAGCGCAGGACAAGGTAAGTGTTGAACAGATCCCAGATCAGTGCTGCAGGGTATTCCCGAGTGTAGCTCGGGGTTACCGCTTGTGGTACTGAAACTTTACCCCAAGTTACACTCGGTAATACCACCAGGGGGGTTCAAGAAATCACTTAAGCACAATTGCAGCAATTGCTTGATAGTATTGTTCATTGACTGGTTCTCTTTTACCTGGAATTCCTCTTAGAGGGTTAGGGTATATAAGCACCAGGTTCAGTAACAATTCAATCCCTGTGCTTGCGTGGGTTTCCTCCTGGTGCTCCAGTTTCCTCCCACACTCCAAAGACATGCTGGTAGGTTAATTGGATCCTATCTAAATTGGCCCTAATATGTGTATGTATGTAAGTTAGGGACCTTAGATTGTACACCCCCTGAGGGTTAGGGACTGATGTGAATGTTCAATATATATGTGTAAAGCGCTGCGTAAATTGACAGCGCTATATAAGTACCTGAAATAAATAAATAAATACAGAATGCTTTGTAGGTAAAACAGTTTTCCTTTGTGATGTATTTTGTAATGTGTGGAGATATGTATTAACAATATAAATAATGTCTTTAGAGCAATGGCATCACTTCTAGACCATCTTGAGACTTAAGAATGTAGTGTCTATTGGCTGGCATGCATATGGTTAATTCATATACAGTAATCCTTTAGCTATCTGTTACTTGTAAAACACTGTTGTCTGGTGCACAGTGGAATTCCTGAAAGATTTAAACATGACTAATAGGTGTTTTTTTTTCCTATGGAAACCAACTGTAACTAGAGCTTAACAGGGAGAATCCCATTCCATGTATTGTCCTCAAGAGAAATCCCACTGCACTCAAGATACAACTTGCCAAGTGTCGTACTTGGAAATTCGCTCACTGCGGTTAACGTGTCAGATAAGTGACATCACAACAATGCACGTTGCAAGCTAAATGCTGTGAAGGATGATAAGAGGAAAGGTAGATACTTTCTTTGGTGCATCAGTTGATTAAGTTTCTAATAGACAGTTCAATAAAACCGGTTTCACTTGTGACTATAAGACTCTTTTTGATGTATTGGAGGGTGGTAATGAGCACCTAAGACTTTTGGAAGTGATTGATGAAGAACATACCTATGATAAAGGTCAGAAGCTAAGAGAAAGGAAGGAAGCCATTACCGGCAGATGTGCCACTACGAGGTTCAGGCAAAGATAGACATGTGTAAGAACATGCATATATGCTTCTACCCATTGTTCTTTGAGAAATAAACTATAAATGAATACATTTTGTGGACATCTGACAACTCAGCTTGTCGGACATCCCATTCCAAAACCGTGGCCATTAATATAGAGCCCCTCATTTGCATCTTCTACTCTTCTTTTGCTTGCTTAACCCCTACACGCCAGATCGTCCCGGCGTAAAGAGGAGTTCCTGCGCCGGGAGGTGGGCGGGACGGGGCAGGGCTTAGTGTCATGTGGTCGCCGTGACGGCACGGCCGGTCACATGATCGGGAAAGGTCCCAATCGAAAGAGCGGACCAGGACCTTTCTGTGAATGCAGGGCGCGCGCTCTCAGCACATATGTTTTTGTTACATGAACGCAAATGTACAGCCACTCGGTGTCTAGGCCCAGACGCCGGGAGGCCGCACATTTGCGCACGGCCGGTGTGAAGGGGTTAAATTACCTCCTTTCCTTTAGAACTATAGGCATATATTTTGTCGTAAAATTACCGTTATTTCTCATTTTGGTTTTCTCTGTGATCCTGTGATAGGCAGTCAGCTCATGAAACTTCCATGTATGCATTGTTTGCTTGCTGCTCTACACTCTCCGGCCACTTTATTAGGTACACCTGTTCAATTGCTTGGTAACACAAATTGCTAAAAAGCCAATCACATGGCAGCAAATCAATGCATTTAGGCATATAGATGTGGTGAAGATGACTTGCTGAAATTCAAGCCGAGCATCAGAATGAGGGAAGAAAAGGAATTTATATGACTTTGATTGTGGCATGGTTGTTGGACAGGCTAGTCTGAGTAATTAAAAAACTTCTGATCTACTGGGATTTTTATGCACAACCATCTCTAGGGTTTACAGAGAATGGTCCGAAAAAAAGAGAAAATATCCAGTGAGCAGATGTTGTGTGGACGAAAATGCCATGTTGATGTCAGAGGTCAGAGGAGAATGGGCATTCGATTTCAGCTGCGACATTCAGATGGTAGGGTCAAACAGCATGAGAGTATGGATCCATCTTGTCTTGTTCAGGCTAGTGGTGGTGGTGTAATGGTGTGGGGGAGATTTTCTTGGTACTAGCAAGGTGTACGTAATTAAGTGGCCAGTGAATGTAAATGACATACATTGATAGTGTGCTAATCGGCAGCCATTTCTGCATACATCTGGGTATATTCCCAAAAAGATGCAGCGCAATCAGCAACATTTTAAGGGTTACTGAAGATCCAAAAGCTTGGATCCCCACCCATTAAAATTTGTAGATTGAATTACAGTGATCAAATGCAGAGAATGATCTCCTAGTTGTCCCGGTCAAACAGTGTCTGTATCACTCTATAATAATTTCTGTATGCCTTTAAGGGATAGAGAAACAATTGGAAGGGTACGCCTTGCATATGTGTACTGCAGCATGTGTTAAAGCAGTGGTCTCTCCAAACTGTGGCCCTTTGCCTGCCTTTATCAAGCCCTTTGGAGCACTATTTCTCCCGCTAATATGAGACACTATTTCTCCTACTGACACCAGCAATAGGGCACTATTCATCTCGCTGGCACCAATGATCTGGCATTATTCATTGCACTGATACCAATGATAGGACACTATTCATCCCACTGACACCAATGATGGGGCACTATAACTCCCACTTACACCAATGATGGGGCACTATTCCTTCCACTGACACCAATGATGGGGTACTATTCCTCCCACTAATACCAATGATGGGGCACTATTCCTCCCACTAATACCAATGATGGGGCACTATTCCTCCCACTTACACCAATGGTGGGGCACTATTCCTCCCACTGACACCAATGATGGGGTACTATTCCTCCCACTAACACCAACAACGAGGCACCATTTTTTGCTTTCTTAATGCCAAAGATGCACTGCTTACTCCCACTGACACCAGAACATTTTCTATTCCCACTGGCCAGAGTCTAGGCCCCTAAAGTCTGAAGGCCTGTAAAATGGCCCTTTCTTTAGAAAGTTTGGAGACCCCTTTGTTAAAGCATGCATGCCTGTAAAACATGCTTTAAAGTCCAACTCCAAGAAAATTAAAGTTAGTCTTGATGACGTTAGTACCTTAGATTGCTGGAGCAAGGGGAAGTACTAGGGTCGTCGTTCGAATCTCAATCATGGCACTACCTGCCTGGAGTTTGCATTTTCTCCCTGTGCCTGGGTGGGTTTCCTCCGGATAATCAGGTTTCCTCCCACACTCCGAAGGCATGCTGGTAGGTAAATTGGTTCCTGTCTAATTTGGCCCTAGTATGTGTATTTTTGAATGTGAGTTAGGGATCTTAGCTTGTACACCCCTTCAGGGTTAGGGACTGATGTGACTGTACAACATATATGTAAAGTAATGCGTAAATTGACGGCACTATATAAGTACCTATAATAAATAAAATAAAGAAGACACTGCAAGAACTTTTCTAGCAACATGGAGGATCAGGTGGGTAAATCAACCATTCCATGTTCCCTAGACCTAAATGAGCAAGTTTCCAGGAGTTCAGTGCGTTTGTCAAGCAATAGAATTTATCTTTGCGGGAGGAACTTATGCAAGTAAACACGCCTAGGCATGCATGTATTAAAGGACCCTGACTGGGTAGATATAATTAGTTGCAATGCAGGAATATCTGCAGTTATGATTAAATAAAAGGCACAGATAATATTCATATAGGCGTGCCTGATGTTGTATATAAGTAGAATTCTACCTACTTTGAAGGGATGTGTTGAAAAGCTTATCAAGCTTTTACCCTCAGGTATTCCTATAGCATTCTCAATGAGTATTAAAATACAGACAATGGAATACATTTAGCAAACATATCAGCATGTTAAAGCAATAAATATTATGTAACAGCGTAGGAGGGCAGGGATGTTGTTTGGGTTGCTCAGCTTTCCCAGGAAGCAGCAGTGAGGTCCAGTGATATTACAAGCACTTACAAAAGCAGCCAGAAGCCATGGTCCAAGGCAAAGTGACCCTATAACATACTCAAATATTCTCAACCAAGCATATACAGCGGGTAAAATAAGTATTGAACACGTCACCATTTTTCTCAGTAAATATAGTTTTAAAGGTGCTATTGACATTAAATTTTCACCACATGTCAGTAACAACCCATGCAATCAAATTATGTGTAAAACATGCTACCTGAAATGTATTTAATACTTCGTACAAAATCCTTTGTTGGTAATGACAGCTTAAAGATGCCTCCTGTATGGAGACACTAGTTGCATGCATTGTTCTGGTGTTATTTTGGCCCATTCTTCCACACAAACAGTCTTCAAATCTTGAACATTCTGTGGGCCTCTTCTATGGATTTTGATCTATAGTTCTTTACATAGATTTTCTACTGGATTCAAGTCAGGTGATTGGCTGAGACATTCTAGCAGCTTTATTTTCTTTGAAACCAATTGAGAGTTTCCTTGGCTTTGTGTTTGGGATCATTGTCTTGCTGAAATGTCCACCCTCCTTTCATCTTCATCATCCTGGTAGATGCAGTAGATGTTTATCAAGAATGTCTTGGTACATTTTTCTTCATGTGTTCAATACTTTTTCCGTGTCATTCCATTTTATTACACATAACTTAATTTCAGAACTTGTTTTGGTTTCTTTGTATGCATGGATTGCTTGGGTTGTTGCAAACATGTGGTGAAAATTTCATGTCAATAGCACCTTTAGAAATATATTTACTGAGGAAAATGGTCACGTGTTCAATACTTATTTTACTTGCTGTACATGTAAAGACTGAATGTTTACTTCCCCTGCTGCCAGTGCCACTCCAATCACTAGAAATGAGCCCCCAAAGTCCACTGGGAAGGAAACACCTTTGGCAATGCATGCCTCACTATAGGACACAGTGGTGATGTGAAGATCAGCAGAAGGAACAAGTGAGTGGTGCAATGGACCGTGCAGATTGACACTCCTGGAAGTGTTGGTTTCCCAGCTTATATCTGGGGTAGTAGGAAATGAAAATATTAATTTCAATTTGAATAAATGTTGGAAGGATGAATATTTATTGATTACAGGTATTTGTATAGTGCCATCATTTACATTGTTCTTTACATACTGTACATTCATATCAGACCTTGCCCTCAAGTAACTTACAGTCTAATGCCCCTATCTCACATACATTTACTATGGCCAATTTTGACAGGAGCCAATTACCCTAAGAACATGTAATGCATGTCTGTATCTGCTTTCTCCCATAGTCTCATGTTTTTTTTCTTCACATCACGATGGGTCCCTTTGAGACGCCCAGCACTAGGCACAGCTCGATAGAAATAAGAATCAAGACTTCTGTATATAGAGTTAGCTTCATGAGTTAGCATATACAACAGAGAAAAGAAACATAATGACGAGGTACTGTATGTGACAAGGATACAAAAAAGGCCACCAAGGGCAAAAAACACAACACATTTCACACATTTCAAACAAATCACATTTAAAGGTCATATTGACAAAGTCACACTTTAGGTGCTCTGATTAGTCAGATAGCATATTCTTATAGATACTGTTATAGATACTGTTTTTTGTCTTGCAAGTATACAGTATCAACTACAATTTGACAATAGTTTTCAAAAATAAGGATACAACACTTCATACTAAGGTGATCTTGGAGAGTTTGAATGGAGAAGGTTAAGCTTTTATGACCAAATAAAATAGAAACGTTAAGCAGGCTTAATGTGCACAGTCACCCACACAGCTAAAACCTCTACACCAGGGGTGGTCAACGTTCTTGAAATAGGGGCCTCAAGTGTGGCCATTGACATCACCAAAGAGCCACATATAGTATTCAGTGAAGGTGATGCCTCAGAAAGCTGTCAGAGACTGCAGATATGCAACAGGTCAGAGCCTATGGGCTTGCTATAAGAGATGGTCAGAGACAACAAATAGACTAGTCATTCTCAACTAGAGTCCTGTGGAATCCTAGGGTTTCTCTGAAGTTTGCTAGAAGTTCCTTGAGCTATGGCTGATTGATCCTCTATTTGATGGTGCCTACAAAGCTCCAGGACTAATGCATTTTTATCTGCCTGTGAGGATTTCATTCTTCATATTGATTACCAGTGTAATAAGCATTTTCCCATTGAACCCTGATGAATTGGCTTTTCTAAGGGTTCTCCATGACCAAAAAATTATTTAAAGGGTTTCTCTGCGGTAAAAAGTTTTTGAAAGGCTGAAATAGACTATAAAAGTTAAAGCCTAAGGACATGCTTCAGGAGACATAGATTGTTGACATTGTTGAGATGGCCAAAAATTCAAGGGCACTAGGAAGACAGACTACTGACTGCAGAGGTCCTAAGGGCCACACAAAACAGTGCCAAAGAATCAGATACAGTCCCTGGGACACAGATTGGACACCCAACTTCTACACGCACTTCACACTTGGGTCTTCCTGCCTAGCAAAGTGTGTCTCAGTGCTGACTTGCACTGTATGTATATAACAACCTCCATTCACTATAAAAGTGGACAGAGGATCTCCACCACCTGCTGATGTACATATATGTCACATATAAGTCACTTAAAAGTAATGAAAAATTACTTATTAATTTGTATGCACCTATCCAAAGCCCAACTGCAGCCAAAACCTTTTTTAGTTTTGGATAGAGTGGAGAAGGTTTAGAACTTCTAGCAGGTTTTAATTGTGGTCCGTGATTTCACTGGGGATGTTTCTCCTTACTTTGTGCCTCAATGACACACCTGTGGCACTAGGAAATAAGGGACTGGGGCTCACTGGGACAAGATAGCACAGTGAGCAACAAAAACATTAAATAGGCTCAAACCTTTTCCCACTGTATTAGAAGCTGTGTTTTGTTTATTTCCGTGGCCCCACTGGTAAGATTTCCAATCACTTTCTGCTTTATTGCACCCTTAACCAGAACAGGGAGTAAAAGGAAGCCTTCTCAATTGGGGCACAGACAGAGAAGAGCCAAACACCATAAAATTCAGAGTTGGACATTTTAGCCAGGCTCCAGAGCCAATTAAATCAATTCCAGTAGTTTTTTTTTATCTTTATGTCCTCTTTCTTGTGTGGGGAAAAAAACTATTCACTCCTTCCATGATCCAGCACTGCTCTTCACGCCCTGGTCTAGCCACCCTTTTTTCAGATTAAATGACAGCCAGTATCATTCAACCACTTCCTGTGAGCCAAGGCTGCCAATGACACACCCTCTGGGCTCAGCATCATCTTGTAGCCTAGGCTCACAGCAGAATGCTGTATAGAACAGCAATTACACATTACAATGTGAGCACTATTCTACCAAACTTTAAAAATCACCCACCATTAATGCAGGAGAAAAGAAAGAGGACAATACCTGACGTCCGACCCAATGGAATTTTTTGGGTATTTAGATATGATAATTTTAATGTATGGGGCTAGAGAGGGATTTTATGCAATTGCCTTTACCAGTTTAGATCAAATACATTAGATCACTAGATCAATATGCAACCTCTTAGTCTACCAGATATTGCCTCTAGTCTACCAGATATTGTTGAAAACTATTGCATCTGGTGCAGATGGTTTGCCCGTGGCCCATAACCCACCCCATAACATTGACCTGGATTGCAGTGGATGCAGAGGGAATCCTCAATTTGCATTTTCCATACTGGCATGACCCTCGCCATCAGATACCAAATGCTGATAATTGCCCTGACCTTCTGGTTTACTGCAGGAGATTGTGGCTGGGTCCCCCTGAGGGTCCACAGGGCCCAAATGCTCCTGTCTAGTTTTGCCTTTCAGATGATCTGGTTTTGCATATGTGCCCTAACACAAGCTTAGCTTGTTATGTCCTGAGTCCATCTTTGAATTCTTGGACAGTTTGTTACCAATGTTTGGTTAGGATTTTCTGAAATTTACAGTATGTTAAAAATAAATAGAGGAGGCTTTTAGGCAATAGTCAATATATTTGCCAGCTGTTCTGTGATAGGATCAATTAGCCTTCAAGCACAACTGCTGAGAAGTCAGCTTTGACCAATCCATCACTTAAATTACAGCTCTAAGTCTTCTGTGGACCTGGGGCTGCAGACATCACATCCAAGATGGAGATACCCATCAGCAATCTCAGGATTTTTAGACGTCTACACAAGGGAAGCTTTTACAGGTAAATAACGATCATAAAATACATTAAATATACATATAATCTTATAGCAAGTCTGCTGTTGAAATGAATTGTCTGAAAATAGGGTTTCTTCGAAAGCATACATAAATGTTGGGAAGAGATAAGGTTTTCAAATGTGCTTAATAAATTCACTAAGACACACTTAGCAGACTTTGCCTGCCATTTCACTAATGGTATAGGAATGCATCACAAATAAAGTAAAAAAGGTGGATGGCCAACAATTTACACTACTATTTATACCAACTGATGCTTTATGCTATGCATGCAATATGTTACAAACACATCTATTGCTCAGGTGTACACTCACTCTGTATGGGCAATACAATTTGATGGTAGTCACCAGGGGCGGACTGACAACTCATGGGGCCCCCGGGCAATAGGGGATCATGGGGCCCCTGTGTCCTTGCCCAAACTCAAAAAAGCCTATGAAAAAGGAACCAGGGGCATCTCATGGGGCCCCCTACTGACCCTGGGCCCTCGGGAAGTGCCCGAGTTTCCAAATGGTCAGTCCGCCCCTGGTAGTCACTGTAATGTTCCTGAACTCTTCTGGAAATCACAACAAAAGCATAAAGATACCCAGCAGCACAAATAAATTTCATCTTCAAGAGGGACTCTAATTAAAGCTTTTCATTATAAAGAGGAATGGTTTCAGATTTGCAGAGTGAATATATTTTCTCCAATGGAATACAGAAAGAAAAATAAGAGCAGGGGTTTAGAATCTCTCCCAGGCCTTTATTGCTTTCTGAAGTCAGTATTTCTGTGCCCGCTATTCTGTAGTTTATATACTTTTGAATGATTTTTAGGCAGGATCCACATTGTTGTGTTGCAGTAATGTGGGTTATGCATGTTGGTGGGATGCAGTGCCATTTAGTCCACAACACACCTTACCAACTCACCTGTGTGGCAGAGCACTGCAGCACACAATAACACACTACCATGCCTTGTGGGGCATTGGATTGCTAAAAAAATAGTGTGCGCATCTTGTTCTTAGTTCACTGTGGTGCACTAGCAGCCCATTTAAGTGAATGGACCGCTTTAACACAACACATATTAACATACCGCAAAGATGCAAATATGTCCTAAATATTTTTTAAGCAATAATGATACATTTCATTTGTAAATTCAGTCATATCATTACATTTAGGGCAGTTCAAATATTTTTTTTCTCATCATATCCTGTGCTTCCAATAACAAATAACACATCTCCATGTCTAAAGAATCCTAATGCAATTTAAACTGATTTTTTAATTGACAAAATGTCTCCTGTGGTAGGCGATTTGCAGTTAACAGATCTGACCTTTTTTAACTCATAATAAACAGTTACTTTCTCTTTCTCACTTTAAAACTATTAGATTATATTCTTGAGTATATTAAGAGGGCAATGCAGGGAAGAAGAGT
The DNA here is from genome assembly GCF_062004578.1 of Staurois parvus. Taxonomy (NCBI): domain Eukaryota; kingdom Metazoa; phylum Chordata; class Amphibia; order Anura; family Ranidae; genus Staurois; species Staurois parvus. Next base: position 456,037 of record NW_028317936.1, on the reverse strand, counting down.
ATTAGGCCTCCTTCACACAGCTGTTTTGATCCATCCACTGCATTCCAATGGCAATAATCAGAGGATTCTAGTTGCTGGAATGATCAGAGCATGCAGATAGCAGTGGATGCTCAGCTATATAAACTAATGACAGGCTAACAGCAGCCGCCATTGTTCGCATGTAGCCGCATACAAAGCGGTTACCTGCGGTTACGGACATTTCAGCTGTGTCCAGACTTGAACATACATCCCTAACCACAGGTAACCACTCTGTGTGTGGCTACATGCCAACAGTGGCGTCCGCTATCAGCCTGTCATTAGTTTATATAGCATGAGTGGCTGTTGCTATTCGCATACCCTGATCTATCGAGCCGCAAGAATTCGCTGATTCCTGGCAATGAAAACTGGTGCATGCATGAAAATGGAGGCCTAAGGTTAATTACTCCTGTACTTTGTTGTTGCTTTAACCTTTGAAGGACATGTATATGGGGTTATTTACTTAAACTGCATAGTACAAATTCTGGTGCAGCTCTGCATATAAACCAATCAGCTTGTAGGGTTTATCGTCAAAGTTTAATTGAACAAACTGAAGTTAGAAGCTGATTGGCTACCATGCACAGCATACCAGATTCTGAGTGCTCCAGGTTTAGTAAATCTCCCCCCATAGTGTTTTTGGATATATTATCTTTCTTTCTTTTTTGTTTTTAAAAAGAGCTGAATGCATTCCTAAATACACAAAATATGTTTGGATATTATTATGTATAACACCAGGGGCAGTTGAGCCAATGAATATTTGATTGCCTCCTGTGGGATCAGGAAGGCTATTTTTCCCCTGCTGGAGCAAACTGGGTCATGCTTTACTGGGGGTTTTTTCTTCTGGATCAACAGTGTATTTTTGTGTTTTGGAGTTAATGGAAGATGTGTGAGATAGTTGATTATATTATATAACTTGCTTTCTAATATTTCTTTACACAATTCTTTTCTCTCATTCTTTAAACAATATGTAAGTGGTTTGAAAGTCCTGTTCTAGCAGCAATTTATAGCATGTAGAGAGTAATTTGACAGAGGTAACCCTTGATACACAAATAGTTTCAATAGGTGTTAAACAATCCCCTGATCTCAACCTGCCCCCCAGACTCCACACAAATTCATGAAGTTGGGTGTATTTCCAACTATCCAATGGGACATGATCCCTTTCCTTCCTTCAGTCTGAGAGGGATTTCAAACGTGTGCCATCTAGAAACATGAACCAGCAAATTTTTTTTTTACCTTCTTTGTGGAAAAAAAAAGCCAGCCGTTCCCCTGGGATGAACCACAGAGGGCTCGTAAAGGTGTCAGGGAGGATGGAAAGGGTGCTAGTTTTCCCCCCTTGCTTAGGGAGTTCTATGATTTCAAAGTTTTTTTTGTTAGATGGGGTACTGTGTCCTCCAGACCCCTGTGTTCCTTTGGCAACCAAGGGGCAGGTGCCAAGTTACAGCCAGCCAGCATTTTTCCCAAAGAGACCTGCAGTTTACCATCTATGCTTCGGGTCAATTTACAGTTCTTGTTGATGCAATGGCCTGGTGATATAGTTAGAGGTCAGGAAGACCCTGTCCCCCTATTTCTTCAATTCTACGCAGCAGTGTTTACAAAAATCTGGGCATCTTATTTACCCAAACAAATGGTGTTAACACTTTCCTCAGATGTAAAAAGTATGACTTGGTTATGGCTATAGGAAGCATATGAAAAAGGAACACAATTTTGAGTAACACAGTCATTTTTAAATGCTGATTTTTCCCAGCCATGTAAAGTGGCCTTATCCCTGTCCCTTAATTCCTCCTTTATGGCCTGTAAAAGTGTTGGAAAGTTGACACGAAACAGGTCCTATGCCTTAGCTGTAATCTTAGTCTCTAAGTAAGTAATGGAAGTGCTTTGCCATTTTAAAGGAGAGGATCTTTCTAAACTTTCGTGTTCTTTGGTGGATATGGAAATAGTTAAAATCACTGACTTTCTTGGGTTTATTTTTCAGTTAGAAAGGTCGTGGAATTGTTCCAGTTTTTTGTAAGGTTAGGTAAGGGCTGCCATGGTTTGCTTAAAAAGAATAATAGGTTGTCTGCAAATGCAGCTAATTTATGTTTAGTCAACCCTATGGTGACCTCCAAGATATTCGAGTTCAACTTAATCTTTCTTATTAGGGCCTCTGAGTAAGACTGATTTAAGTTCAAACCCCAAAGTAGGTTCTTCTCTAAACAGAATAGGAGTTTATTTCATCTCTGTGAGTTTTGCCATCTCTGAACCACACCCCACCAATTAGGTTCCATTGTGTCACGGCTAGACTTTAGTAGGTGTGGGGAGGGAAGAGGGGGTGTTAGCTCTAATAACTGGATAAAGTATGAGAGACTTCTAGTGACTTCATTGAGAATGTTGAAACTTGTTGATATATGGGGACCAAATTTTGTGAAAGGATTCTAATTTGCATAATAACGCATAGGAAATGTGTTCAAGTTAATGGGTACATTTGAGATGTTCTACAAAAAGTGGTGGTTGTTCCAAGAAAATGCGACTCCTGCATTTACACATCAGGGTAATATACAGATGTATGCAATTAGATTATTGGTTGGTCTCTTGATCCCAGAACTTCTTTAGTGCAGAGCAAATTGACGGTGCTACATAAGTACCTGTAATAATAATAAACTCAGACTGGAGTGAGAATATACGTTATAAAACATGTTGACCATAACTTGGAGACTACGGGACAAGTCTGCTAGTATTGCAGAATTTATGCTGTTTGCCTGTACCCCATGAAATATGTATCTTCAGAAGCCTGGAGTATCTTGGCTTCACTGATGATTTATACCAATCATAAAGGATCTTATAAGAGAAATATTTGGCACACTAAGAAGAGAAAAACCAGATGTACAGTGGGGATCGAAAGTTTGGGCACCCCAGCTAAACATTTGTATTAATGTGCATAAAGAAGCCAAGGAAAGATGGAAAAATCTCCAAAAGGCATCAAATTACAGATTAGACATTCTTATGTCAACAAAAGTTAGATTTTATTTCCATCATTTACACTTTCAAAATAACAGAAAACAAAAAAATGGCGTCTGCAAAAGTTTGGGCACCCTGCAGAATTTATAGCATGCACTGCCCCCTTTGCAAAGCTGAGACCTGCCAGTGTCATGGATTGTTCTCAATCATCGTCTGGGAAGACCAGGTGATGTCAATCTCAAAGGTTTTAAATGCCCAGACTCATCTGACCTTGCCCCAACAATCAGCACCATGGGTTCTTCTAAGCAGTTGTCTAGAAAACTGAAACTGAAAATAGTTGACGCTCACAAAGCTGGAGAAGGCTATAAGAAGATAGCAAAGCGTTTTCAGATGTCAATATCCTCTATTCGGAATGTAATTAAGAAATGGCAGTCATCAGGAACAGTGGAAGTTAAAGCAAGATCTGGAAGACCAAGAAAAATATCAGACAGAACAGCTTGCAGGATTGTGAGAAAAAACAATTCAAAACCCACGTTTGACTGCACGATCCCTCCAGAAAGATCTGGCAGACACTGGAGTTGTGGTACACTATTCCACTATAAAGAGATACTTGTACAAATATGGTCTTCATGGAAGAGTCATCAGAAGAAAACCTCTTCTACGTCCTCACCACAAAAATCATCGTTTGAACTTTGCAAATGAACATATAGACAAGCCTGATGCATTTTGGAAACAATCTCTGTGGACCGATGAGGTTAAAATTGAACTTTTTGGCCGGAATAAGTAAAGGTACGTTTGGAGAGGAAGGGGCACAGAATTTAATGAAAAGAACCTCTGTCAAACTGTTAAGCATGGGGTTGGATCAATCATGCTTTGGGGTTGTGTTGCAGCCAGTGGCACAGGGAACATCTCACGAGTAGAAGGAAAAATGGATTCAATAAAATTTCAGCAAATTTTGGATGGTAACTTGATGCCATCTGTGAAAAAGCTGAAGTTAAAGAGAGGATGGCTTCTACAAATGGATAATGATCCTCAACACACCTCGAAATCCACGGGGGATTACATCAAGAGGTGTAAACTGAAGGTTTTGCCATGGCCTTCACAATCTCCTGACCTCAACATAATTGAAAATCTATGGATAGACCTTAAAAGAGCAGTGCGTGACAGACAGCCCATAAATCTCAAAGAACTGGAAGACTTTTGTAAGGAAGAATGGGCAAAGATACCTCAAACAAGAATTGAGACTCTTGGCTGGCTACAAAAAGCATTTACAAGCTGTGATACTTGCCAAAGGGGGCAGTACAAGATATTAACTCTGCAGGGTGCCCAAACTTTTGCAGACGCCATTTTTTTGTTTTCTGTTATTTTGAAAGTGTAAATGATGGAAATAAAATCTAACTTTTGTTGACATATTATAAGAATGTCTAATCTGTAATTTGATGCCTTTTGGAGATTTTTCCATCTTTCCTTGGCTTCTTTATGCCCATTAATACAAATTTTTAGCTGGGGTGCCCAAACTTTCGATCCCCACTGTATACTGTGATGGCTAGTATATTAACCACACAAGTAAAGTCCTTAAAGTCCAAATGTGGTTAAGAGATATTCCAATAATGCTTGACTCAGTGGTACCCAATTCAAAAAGAGCTAGAAGAGACTCTGTGTGATCCATAAAAGAGAGAGAAACAGCACCATCTAAGTGCAGCAATATAGGAAAATAATTTATTCCACAAAATTGGCAACTCACAATAGTAGTCAAATAAGCGCTTGTCAAACTGGCGTCAACCGCTGTACAACTCCTGGCTGGTCCTGCTGCAGGCAAGTCTCTAAAGCACTGTCCTTGGCTGTGCTAGTGGTTTCCAGTAATTCCTGCCTCAGGGCAGGCAGGCAGGAGAGATGTCACTTCCAGGTATAGCAGCAGTAGGCATGGCATGCATTCAGAACATGCATGCTCCTTCATCAGACCGTAGAGCAGGCATATATTGGCAAATGATAGTGGCGGACTATAGGGCCAAGCCAACTCATGGAGAGACTCAAGTGTCATCATAGGTTAGTACAAAAAAACACATCAAGCCTCCCTCTATTAAACTAATTAGACTAAGCACTCTTAAATTAAAATACAATAAATAAAATACAATAAACATATGAAAATGATATGAAGGGAAAATTATGCAAAATGGGCATGTTTTTCACTAAGCAGAAACATGCCCAAGCAACAGGGAGGCTGGTCTACCTGTTTTGTGCTAGTGCTTAGTCTTGCTTGTGATTTAATCATGGCCACCATATGTTTAGGTTGACTGCCATATTGAAGAGTATGTATGGTATTTCACTCTTACCCAAGGGGTTGCTTGGAAAACCTTTTTTGAATTCAATGAATTTGAGGGGTGTATAGTGCAAAGCAGGGTGGATAAAAATCAATGATTTTTAAAAAAAAATAAAAAAAAATGGATTTTTTTTTATTTAAATCGGATTTCTTTGAATAAAATGCTTTTTGAGGAAAATATATTACCATCCAGAGGTTATTCCATCATGAAATAAAGATTAGTTTTTTAATTATGTAGAATAAGGCTGTATATGTTTAATTTTTTGGTAAATAAATTCCATGAATCCATTCACAATGTCATGCTCTTCCAGAGGTTTTTGTAAGATTATTGGGCAGTTTCTCTGCCTACAAGATATTATCACAGATGCTTGGTTTACTTTTGCATTTCTCAAAACTGAATTTGACTCAGCGGAGATCACATGCCTCTTCTTCACAGCAAAAATGTTATAACATGAACAGAGTTAAGAAAAAGACCTTCAACCTATGAATACAGAATCAACCCCTTCAGTGCTAAGTTTCAAGAAGTTCAGTGAATAGAATAGAAACAATATTTTTCTGATTGTTTGGAGTGGAATAGATCTGCACAAGAAAGTGAAACGAAGTGTGAGGAGGAAGGGGCTGACAGTCTAAGTTTCTTAAAATATATAGATTTTGTTTAGCCAAATTAGTTAACAAACATGGATGTTTAAGCAAATCACATATGCTGGAATGTTATTGTTTCAGATGAATAAATCTATTTAAATTGTTATTATTAAGGTAATGATTATTTTTCTCCTTCTTAAGTACAACAGAAAAGTTGTCCAAATATGAATGATTAACCTATTAAACTGGGGATAAAAAAACTAATATGAAAAGTTGTTATTCTAAAAATCTTCATCTACTTGCATATTAAAGTTATACCAGCAAGAATTAGTCTTTATGTAGAAAACTAGGATTTAAATCAAGCCTTACTGACTAGTGATTTAAATCAGTTTGATTTAAATCAAATCCACCCTGGTGCGAAGATCACACAATTTGGCCATTGTGGATAATGAAAAATAATTCCCATTCAGGTAGTTCCTATTGAGTTCTGAAGATAAAGTCTTGCCATCAGATGCACCATCATTTTAACAACAATCTTCCAATAAGTTCTTTTGTGCCTTCAATATATTTTAGTCATGTTACTTACCTGTAAAAGCCACCCATGTATAGAAATCTAAAAGCCCCAAGACTAATGCTGGGCACAGTCAGCAGTCCCAGCAGACTCAAAACTGTCACTCAATTGACAATATATACTATTTTACATCACTTCTCCTCCAGCAGCTACATAAACGTTAATGAAGGGAGGTGAGGAGAGATACAAAGGAGCTGGGCCAGCACAGACAGTACTTAGGCAGTCCTAGAAAAGGAAAAGGCTATGACGTGCAAGGAGGAAAGGGGAAGGGGGAAATCATAGGGAACTATATTTCTGAAGTGTTTATTTCCTTAGGAAGTTCACAGGCACATTGCAAGTAAATAAAATATAGGTTATGGAAAGGAAAACTGCTACAAGTGAACGTTTATAATACTTATGTTATCTGTGCTTTTGCCTACATTTATGTAGCTGTGAGAGGGTCTCTTTAAAACAGCACTGCCTCTGCCCAGCCTACCGATATTCTTTCATTGCCATTGGCAGAAGCATTTTTAGCATCTGGTACACTTCCAGGTGTGTTGGATACCTGGTCCTCCGCTTCACCCTGCCTTTCCATCCAGCCCCTGTGAAATTAGAGTACAGAGTAGTGATGTAGGAGCATCTGACACACCCAAAAGTGCATTGGATGGTGAAGAATTTTCAGCTACCTTAAGCTGACCATACACTAGCAGATTTTTTTTAGCAAACATTTGAACAAATATTCATACAAAAATTGCTATCAGTATATTCAATGATATGATCAATGTCATTCGAAAGTGCTTGAAAAACGTTTGCTTTTAATTTTTTATAAAAAATTTTTATTTAAATTTTTCCAACCTGCGCCTTAGAATTTTTTCACTACATGAACATTAATTTGACCCACTAATGATTAGAAAATCAAACATACAAAATTTTCCAAACAATTCTAGTAGTATATGGCCAGCTTTATGGGTATGGGTGGCAGAACAGATAAATATTCTTCTCAATCTAGTGACAGTGTTGCTTAGAGGATAAAATATATTTTATTTACATTCATACCAGTTATTATTTGGGTAAACGTGAAATATTGTTTATAACCATTTTCAGCCAGCAGTTGGACCTGTAACCAACTTTTTACATTTATCTGTCTGTTCTTAACTTCTATATTAAATAAAGCCTAGTGTTTGTATATCTCAATAGCTGAAGATCAGATTTACACAGCAATCTGAATGTGTCAGAGAAGTGACCCCTCCCCCACCTATATGTTCACTTCAGACCACTTGTAGTAAAAGAACATATTCTGCTTTACTCTCCTCCTAATGTTCTGTTAATAATTCTGAGTCATGGGTTCACTTTGTGGACCGTAGAGAAACTTAAATAGCACGGTTCCAAGCTGGAGATGAAAGGAGGTCACCCCGCCGGCAAATGAAAAGGAGTGAGCAGTGTCCCAAAGCGGTTCCAGCAATTCTGGATAGATATAGAGAGAGACTAACTGCTCAAGACCAGCCCACAAAGTCAGATGGGTAGAATGGTCTCAGATACTGCTCCAGCCACGCCCTCTGATGCGTTTCACCCCTCCCACTGGGGGCTTGGTCACAAGCCCGGTACCGGGGCTGTAGAAGCAACTGCTTCCACCTGACAGGCAGGAGTCTGCCTGTCAATTTTAGATACAATTCCGGTAGCTGCAGTCACCAAATGGTGTATAAAACCCCCCGCTGTCAGGTCCGTATGACATATGGACCTGATGGCGAAAGGGTTAAAGTGGTTCTAAAGCCTCAAAGTTTTTTTTACCTTAATGCATTCTATGCATTAAGATATAAAACCTTCTCTGCTGTAGGATCCCCATAGCCCCCTGCTGCTGTCTCCCCCTTCATTGGGCAGAATGATAGTAGCATTGGCTCCCACTCCTGTCAGTCAACTCCACTGACGAGGGAGTGGGGGGTGGGGCCAAGTCCTGCTGTCTGTGTCAATGGACGCAGAAACGGAGCTAGATAACGAGCACACAAGAGTGGCTTCCTGTGGGGGCACAGGACATAGAGGAGGAGCCTGGAGCACTGGCAGGGGACTCAAGAAAAGGTCCATTGCACAGAGCAGGTAAGTATAGAGATGTTTGTTATTTTAAAAAAAAATCCTTTACAATCGCTTTAAAATGACACTCACAAGTCAGTGCACACACAGTGCTATTTACAGAGCATATCAAACACACCTCTCACCATCTCCACCACCGACATCAAGATGTCCGCCGACTGACCCCACTCCACTCCTATGCACGTTACTCCCAATCAACAGGTTTCCTCAGTAGAAAGTAGGTGCGTCCATGTTCCTCTGTATGGTTGAACTTAATTGAGGTCCCCAACAGACAGGGGATCTGTCAGTGAGGGGGGGGTTTCTAGGTAATCCCAGAATTCCAAAACCTGATTATGTTTATCCAAGGAATTGTTAAGGGAAGTTGTGAGGTATTCCATTCTCTTTGCATCCCGGATTCTTGTGTGGAGTTCCATCAGGGAAGGGGACTCTATACATTTCCATTTGAAGGCAACCAAGTATCTAGCTGTCATTAGAATATGCCCGTTAGTATACGCCCAAAAGAAATGCTTTGAAAAAATAAGTATTGAACACATCACCATTTTTCTCAGTAAATATATTTGTAAAGGTGCTATTGACATGAGATTTTCACTTGTCAGTAACAACCCATGCAATCCATACATGCAAATAAACCAAAACAAATCAGTTCAGATATTAATACCACTTGCCCTCCAGATGATTTACCCCCCTTCCTGACCAGGCCATGTTTGGCGTTACGGCGCTGCATTACTTTAACTGACAATTGCGCAGTCATGCAATGCTGCACCCAAATGAATTTTATGTCCTGTATTTCCCACGAATAGAGTTTTATTTCGATGGTATATGATCACCTATGCGTTTTTATTTTTTGCGCTATAAACAAAAAAAGACCGATAATTTTGAGAAAAAAAAACAATATTTTTGACGTTTTGCTATTAACACTGTCACGGTATAAGGGCTCTGCCAATTATTAATTTCTGCTTCAATCTCTACATTAATCCCTTGTGCCCAAATGAAGGACATCCTTAATACATCCCTTACTGTCTTTTGCCAAATGTTCCCAAATTCAATTAATGTACTGTATGTCCTCCATGTCACCCTGCCAAATGTTTCCAAATTCAATTAGCGTATTTCATCCTCCATGTCACCCTGCTAAATGTCCCAAATTCCATTAATGTATTTCCTCCTCCATGTCCTCTTGCCAAATGTCCCCAAGTTCGATTGTCACATGCCCCCCCCCCCCACACTGTTATCTCCTGTCTCTGGCTGCATTTCTCCCCGTGCAGTTGAATGACCCCCCTCACCACCCCTGTCACTATCTTCTCCTCCTCTGGCACGGCCAGAGAGAAGAAGGTAGCGAGGTTCACACCTCTCCGCGGAGAGGTGCGAACCTCTTGCAGGGATGTTCCGGGCCACAGCGTCAGACTTACGCCACCCCGGACCTGTCATCCGCAGCGCGGGCACGGGGAGTTTACACGCTTGCGGATGTCCCTGGACAAAGGTCGCGGTCACGAGAGCGCTGCCTGTGTCCAGGGGGCTTGCCTCGTTGCTGGGCGATGAGGCCCGCCGGCCCCGGCCCGTCCCCAGTTGCCAGCACGACCGGAGAGCGTCCTGCATCAGTTTTAAGAGACTGATGCCAGGCTCTCCGGTCAATCTTTCTCCGCTGCGCAGCCATCGAGGGAGCCCAGCTGCGGCGGGACCCTCGTGGCTAACTCTGCCAGAAGTCCCCAAGGATACGGGGGGGGACCCCGCACACGCTAGCCTGCCTGAAGACCCTCAGCCAAAGGGGGGAGACCGCACCAGCTAGCCTGCCTGAGACCCCCCAGCCAAAAGGGGGAGACCGCACAAGCCAGCCTGCCTGAGACCCCCAGCCAAAGGGGGGAGACCGCACAAGCCAGCCTGACTGAGACCCCCAGCCAAAGGGGGGAGACCGCACACGCCAGTCTGCCTGAGACCCCCAGCCAAAGGAGGGAGACCGCACATGCCAGCCTGCCTGAGACCCAGCTAAGGGAGAGACCACTCACCTACTCCGGACCCCAAGAGGTACCTGTGTCCTACTATCTTATCCCTGGGAGACCAGGAACCCTGTCGGATCCGTGAGTGTATGCTTTCCCCTGTTTTACCTGAACTGTTCCTGCACTGCCCACTACCCCCCCTGCTGGATTACAATCTGCTACAGAAGTGAAAATACAAAAAAAACTGTGTAAATAAACACCTTACTTCAAATAATACAAACTTGAAAGTGATATGATCAGTAAAAAATGTCCAAATAAAAAGAATTTAAAAAAAAATCATAATAAAAGTCCTTATTCCCAAGTGATAACATATATATATATGTGAAAAAACGAATTGACCAGTGAGAAAACCAATACACAACCGCACTCACCAGATAGAGGTGAGTAATACACCTTTTGGGATATCTAGGTATTCCAAGCCCCCTCTAAAACTCCTGGACTCCTTTCCACCATAAATGATTTGGGAAGAACTCCTTATTGGCTCCTGCCTTGTCCTTACTCCAGACTCCACAGCAGTGCAAAGGAAAGAAATATAAAATAGTGTAATCCTGCTACTACTATATAATGCTAAAAAACATAGCCAGACCACTCACATTTGTCAGATGAAAAAACAGCCTTTTTTATTGCCTCCATAGGCTCACATAAAATCCAGTGTTTCCATGCTCCATAGTAGAAACCTCACAGCCTGATCAGCAGAGGATGACAGGACAATGTTCAAACAATCCTCAAAATGGCCACTTGGAATGCACCGCACGGTGTGCGTTCCACTCCCCGGATATGACACGGGACGTCAAGACGGCAGACCGGAAGAACGGTCTTGAGAACGCCCTGTGGGTGGGGCGAAATGCGTAAACCGTCTTGACGTCCCGTGTCATATCCGGTGAGTGGAACGCACGCTGTGCGGTGTGTTCCAAGCGGCCATTTTGAGGATTGTTTGAACATTGTCCTGTCATCCCCTGAATGGTGAATGGTGGAAGCAATTTCCTAGTTTGGACTATCCGTTTTTTCACACACACACACACACACACACACACACACACACACACACACATATATGTGTTATCACTTGGGAAAGGACTTTTATTATGATTTTTTAAAAAATTATTTTTATTTGGACATTTTTTACTGATCATATCACTTTCAAGTTTGTATTATTTGAAGTAAGGTGTTTATTTGCGCAGTTTTTTTGTATTTTCACTTCTTTGGTTTGGTTTACCTGTGTACAGGAGCAATTTAACTACCTGGGTGTAAGTTTCTGGAGGTGGTTCCTGTGTGCTGGGGTGTGTGTATTTATTTAATCTGCTACAGAGACTTTCCCCTTTGCCCTTGGGGCTGGACTACAAGTGTTTTAGCCCTCTCCTTGCTGTCCCTATTGGCAAGGTCACCCTCCCTGCAATCCCCCCATTGAGTGACTGTCATTTGTTGTCTCAATAAAGCTTTGTGCGTTTGCCATCTGCTCTGTGTGTTTTGTCCTGCCTACCCTCCGTCACAAACACCTTCCCACCTGGCCTATAGCAGATTGACGGCACGGCGGGACACTCGTCATTGTGATTGGACGTCATATGACGTCCTGTCAAAAGCAGCCGTTCATGCGTAGCACCGCAATCTGTCACCAGCTCTGTCCACGTGACACAGCTGATGACATATCACTACACTGGCCCGTTGTCATGTGACCGCTGTGACCAATCACAGCAGATCACGTGTCGATTCTATACAATGGATGGCTTCCTGTCATGCTATTCATTGTATACAATTGTGTTGTTAGCTGTGATTGATCAAAGCAGTCACATGGTACAGACAGGGCCAATCACAGCCCATCTGTATCATGTGATGAGCTTTGCCCAATCACAGCTAATCACAACAAAAGACTGAATGAATCAGTTTCATTCAGTAACAATAATTGCAAATATCAATGAAATACATTGATATAAGCAATCATAATGTGAAAAAATAAAAATAAAATTCTGATCACTTGCCCATAGTAGTTTAATGTTACTATGGTAACATTGTATTGCTTTGGTCACAGTGTGTTGAAAATAAAATAGTAAAAAAAAGGAAAAAATAATGTAATGAAAAAAAAATAAACAAATTTGAAAAAAAAATAAAAATTTAATTATTATTTTTTTTTTTTTACATACTGTCACCAGTCAGTGCCCCAGTCAGTGTGTGCAGTGTGCAAGAGCTGACAGGAGAGAGAACTGTTTTGTTTACAAACAGCTCTCCCCCTGTCAGAGATGCTCAGCAATCACCGGGTGTCAGCGAGTAATCACCGGGCCGGTACTGGCAATTAATCATCGGCCGGCACCTGGTGATTGACAGGGGTGGCCGCCCCCTATCTGGAAATGCAAAATCACGTATATATATACGTGATTTTGCGCACCTGGGCCGCCCTGTAGCAGTATATCTACTATAGAGTGGTCAGGAAGTGGTTAATGTTAGACAGTATTTTAGAGAACAATTTGAGGTCTGAATTTAATAGGGCAATGGGTCTACACTTAGAGCACATGGTGTGGTCTTTGTCCGGCTTAGGGATAACAGTGATAAAACAAGTTAAATAGTGTAAGTATATGTGAAAGAAGGTTGAGACGAAAGGTTTTATAGTAATAGTACGGTAAGCCATCCAGCTTTGGGGACTTATTGGTAACTGCATTCATTTTTATCTCATATCTGTCAAGGGTTAACCCTTTAAGGATGTCACACAAACTGAATTTTGTGAAAACCTGTGCTGAACTTGTTTTAAAAAGAAATGCAAGGTTTTTGTTCAAATACACAAACAGTGATCAGAATCACATTTGTGCTGAGTTTTACAAGGAGCTTCTACAATTTTTTCCAGTTTCTGAATGGCCGAGTCCTGTCTATTCATGAGTAATTTATTGCCTGTCTTAAGTTACAATTGCAGAAAGGTTTAGAATGATCTAAATCTCACAGCTAAGAGCAGCTCTGCTATACTTATCATCCTTTCCTTACAGTCTTCAGATGATGCATTCCATGATCTGGAAACATTCCAGGAATCCTGGAAATAAGGCAAATCACAAGATATGTAACACAGACATTTACCATGATGAAATACGTGTGCGCTTCATGAATAGCAGAGAACTCATAATGACTGGGGCTCTCCCTTATATAGGTTGGTGTGCACTGTACTTCATAGACTGTTCATGCTTCCGGAAGCCTCAATTTTATTACAGTATGATTCTTCAAATCTTTCAGGGGTTTGCCAATGGTAACCAGTAAACACTGCTACTATGTCAAAGTGTTGAAGGCCGCTCAGTTTACTGTGGGGCCTTTCAATTACCATTCTGCCCCCCCATCTCTTTTCACCATTTGCACTTCACCCCCTTTAAAGCACCCCCACAGATCTAAACATTCTTTATAAATATCCTTTTTAAGGTGTCCTCAGTCCAGTTGCATGACATCGCAGGTTCTCTTCATCCTCTTATGGTGGGTGGATTCCATTGACTTTAGCCAAAGGAAGGTTTGATAAAGTATGTTGGAAAAAAAAAAAGACTAACCATTTAATAGCTGGAGGCTGGAACACTGTTAATTCACGAGCTCAGGGTTAGAGAAGTCCATAAAATGAAGAACGCACCTGATAGGTAATCTCTCAAGAGACATGGTTGAATATAATAGCCCTATCAGCAGTAATCTAAATGGAGGGAGAGACCAAAAACATAAGCTGGAAAAAATAAGGGTAGTAATCCCTTCAAAGGAAATACGTAGGTGATACCCAGTAGCTCTATAAAAGGATAGGGAAGGAGGAGGAAATATTGTACCACAAACTAGTGTACAAGGAGATTAGGACCAGAAGGATTAGGAGACGTTCCAACTCATGACCAAAAGATGTGTCAAGGGAGTGCGACCCATAGAATAACCTGCCTGACCATTTAATACAGGGTTCTAGGAATTATGAAATTGAGCCCTCTAAAGGGCAACATTAATTCCAGAGGAGATAAAAGTAGGAATGCATCAACTAGCGCTTTGAGCAATATTCTGATAGATTTCCAGCAAGCAGGTTCCATAAAGAGAATACAATAGCAATGAAAGTGAGCGCTCTTATGGCAAGCAGCTGAACACTCAAGCAAACCAAACAAAACCTTGTCATAAAAGTATAAAAATATATATGTGCAGCGCTAACAAATTAAATGAAGTACATGTGAGAAATGTCCCCAATTTTAAGAACATAAATCAGTGAAAGTCTCTATAATGAACATAGAGTGATATACAGCTTCAATCCAGTGGTGGTGCTCCCAGTGGTAAGGTAAGAATTACGCACTCACCAGAAGCATAATTTAATTATGCAGTATGTAAATCAACAGGATCCCCTTCACAGGTATAGGTCCGGACTGGAACTCAGAGTAGGTTCTCCTTCAAGCTGATAAGAACATGAGCCCTCAGAGGATGTAGGTAGATCCAGCTGGCCAGAGGTCCCTTTAAGGGATAGGCGGGTACAGATGCCTGCTTACAGGTGACTGGTAACTGGATCACAGCAGGGCTCTATAAATAATACAGCTCCTGCTGCACCATTTTATTCTAAAATTTATTCTAGCGCTGCACATATATAGGTTCCATAAAGGCCTTTGGGCTAACACTATCCCACTGAGGGGAACTCCAGAAAAAATAGAATGTCCTGTGTCCTGTCCAGGGAAGCACAGAATGTATAGAAGGTAGATATTTCCTTTAAACAATGTAAGGAGGCATGCATCACACTCACTGTTTAAACTGAGGAATATCAGATGCAGGATCCTCCAACTGCAAGGTAGAGCACACTGCATTGGAATATTAAGGACTCTTTATAAAGCCATATCAATATATCATATGAAATTTGCTGAAATACAGACATTTCAAAAAGAAGGCTGTGAAAACTGAAGCTAGCCATGCATGGATCAAAATTTGGCCAGCGCAGCAGGAAATGTACAAATTTCGTTCCACATATGGCTGTTCCTGTTCAGGAGAAGTTGATCTATCCATCAACTTCTAATGAACTGCTTTTTGGAAAATCTTGCTTCAATCAGCACATGCAGCAAATCAGCTGCGGCTTTGATCAGTGTATTCTGAAAGCGAGGGAGTCTAGCTGTCAGCGTACAATAGCGCAGTGGGGAGAATTGCCCTATCCACCTCAAATGACAGCTGACTGAATTAAAAAAAATGAACCATGGATGGCCAGCATATACAGTGCATCCAGAAAGTATTCACAGCGCTTAACTTTTGCCACATTTTGTTATGTTACAGCCTTATTCCAAAATGAATTAAATTCATTTTTTTTCCTCAACATTCTACAAACAACACCCCATAATGACAACGTGAAAGAAGTTCATTTTGAAATCTTTGCAATTTATTAAAAATAAAAAACGAAAAAAAAAAAACACATGTACATAAGTATTCACAGCCTTTGCTCAGTACTTTGTTGAAGCCACTTTAGCACCAATTACAGCCTCAAGTCGTTTTGAGTATGATGCTACAAGCTTGGCACACCTATTTTTGGGCAATTTCTCCCATTCTTCTTTGCAGTACCCCTCAAGCTTTATCAAGTTGGATGGGGAGTGTCAGTGCACAGCCATTTTCAGATTTCTCCAGAGACGTTCAATCGGGTTCAAGTCTGGCCTCTGGCTGGGCCACTCCAGGATATTCACAGAGTTGGCCCATAGCCACTCCTTTGTCATGTGGGCTGTGTGCTTAGGGTCATTGTCCTGTTGAAAGATTAACCTTCGCCCCAGTCTAAGGTCCAGAGTGCTCCAGAACAGGTTTTCATCAAAGATGTCTCTGTGCTGCATTCATATTTCCTTCGATCCCGACTAGTCTCCCAGTTCCGGCCGCTGAAAAAAAACATCCCCACAGCATGATGCTGCCACCACCATGCTTCACTGTAGGGATGATATTGGCTAGGTGGTGAGCGGTGCCTGGTTTCCTCCAGACATGATGCTTGGCATTCAGGGCAAATAGTTAAATCTTTGTTTCATCAGACCAGAGTTTTGTTTCTCATGGTCTGAGAATCCCTCAGGTGCCTTTTGGTAAACTCCAGGCATGCTGCCATGTGCCTTTTACTAAGGAGTGGCTTCCATCTGGCCACTCTACCATACAGGCCTGATTGGTGGAGTGCTGCAGAGATGGTTGTTCTTCTTGAATGTTCTCCTCTTTCCACAGAGAAATTCTGGAGCTCTTTCAGAGTGACCATCGGGTGCTTGGTTACCTCCCTGGCTAAGGCCCTTCTCCCTCGATCGCTCATTTTGGCTGGGCGGCCCACTCTAGGAAGATTCTTGGTGGTTCCAAACTTCTTCCATTTACAGATGATGGAGGCCACTGTGTTCATTGGAACCTTCAATGCTGCAGAATTTTTTTTCTGTAACCTTCCCCAGATTTGTGCCTTGATACAATCCTGTCTCGGAGGTCTACAGACAATTCCTTGGACTTCATGGCTTGGTTTGTGCTCTGACATGCACTGTTAGCTGCGGGACCTTATATAGACAGGTTTATGCCTTTCCTAATCATGTTCAATCAACTGGATTTCCCACAGGTGGACTCCAATCAAGTTGTGCAAACATCTCAAGGATGATCAGTGGGAACAGGATGCACCAGAGCTCAATTTTGAGTGTCATGGCAAAGGCTGTGAATACTTATGTACATGTGTTTTTTTTAGTTTTTTATTTTTAATAAATTCCAAAGATTTCAAAATGAATTTCTTTCACGTTGTCATTATGGGGTATTGTTTGTAAAATGTTGAGGAAAAAAATGAATTTAATCAATTTTGGAATAAGGCTGTAACATAACAAAATGTGGCAAAAGTTAAGCGCTGTGAATACTTTCTCGATGCCCTGTATATGAATCAGAGATAATTAAAGAAGCCTCATGCACACTTAGAGTCCTGTAGCGTCAGAATTGGATTCAGTTGTGAAAAGTGTCGGAGCATGCTTATTACCCCTGTGAGCAATAATTATGCCAGCACTGATAAATAATCCGAAGTGGTTATTAAGGGTTTTACAAATGTATGGCAGGTCTCAGTCTCATACTGCAAAGCTGTATAAGACTCTGATGAGGACGACCCATACTGAGAATTTGCCCCTATTAACAATGGAGGAACATAGGCTGAGGTCACCCATGATAGTGGGGCTGTCCTCTGTCTGTGAAAAGACATGTGATACCTCATATTGGAAAATAAAAGTGACAAAGTCACTGTAGGCAGGCAATGAACTGGAGACAATGAGTCTACTAGTAATGTCATCACGTTCGCCGCTGTTATCCTTTTTTTATCCCTTACATTGTGAGTACCCTATTTTACAATAAATATTGAACTTTACTGGCAGTATTAAACAATCTGGCTTGTGTTTGTTCCCTCTTCATGGTGATTGTGCTGAAGCTGGCATTGTGGATCGTTGGGGCCTTCCTTGGAACAGGGCAGATGGAGGGAGGTGGAGAACAGTGATTCACATTACTGCATATACAGTATGTACATACATATATGTGCTGAGGATCTCGCTATGATCTAAAGGTGAAATTTCTCTGGTAAGAAGCATGTACATTTGTTGGTGTGGGAGAACTGGATCATTACAGATTTAAAATAAATTTGTCGCATCACATTTTAATGTTATGGACTTTTAATGATTATATTAAATTGTTTCCTATTGAGCACTATTTACACAATTGTTATGTTTTTATAATTATTAGAATATATACAGCCTGTATTATTACAGTGTGATTCTTCAACTGGCGAAATCTTTCAGTGGTTTGCCATAGGTACAGTAACTAGTAAACACTGCCTCTGTGTCAAAGGGGTGAAGGGTCTGGAACAGTAGAAGGAAAGAAAATTGCTCGATTCCCCCATCAACACTGACACTGAATCCCTTCCGCAGTGCTATCGTGTTCTGCCGGCGTGAAACTTTCCCCACTGGCAGAATACAATGATCAATGCTGGGAACTATAGCCACCAGCAGGGACTGAGCAAAAAAAAAACCCTCAATAGGCTGATAGATAGATAGATCGACTGCCCATAGATCGAAATTAGGCTGCTTCATGCTGAACTGGGTGAATTTCGATCCATCTTTGTCTGTCTTTATCTCACAATACAATGCTGCAGAGAATGGCACCCACACGTCAGAATGTGAGTCCTGTTCTCTGTATCTTTGCAGACTGACCAGTGCTGGAAGAAGAGTAAAGCAGTCCATCATTACGAATTTTTTTTGTTCAACCAGCAGGTTGAATTAAAGAAAATGCCTGGATTCCCCCATCCGCACATAATATGTGGACAGGGGAATCTTTCCCGCTGTGGTATTGTAATCTACAGGGAGTCTTCCCGGCCATAAGAATACCATTATCAGTGGGCTAGCCTGCAGCACTAATCAGTCAGGAAAAACCCAACAGGCTGGTTGTACACAAGTTGATCAATATACAGTGGTGTTCAAAATAATAGCAGTCAGACATCACTAACCTGATCAATCACTGTTTTTGGTAGAAATGATATTTCTACATGGCAAATAATTTCCTAGCAGGTGTAGTAGAGTAATAGAAATCCAACAGACCCAACAGTCATGACATGCATGCTGCTGATTCTGTGTCATTGAATCACTCATTGAAAGGGGCATGTTCAAAATAATAGCAGTGTGGAGTTCTATTAGTGAGGTCATTCATTCTTTGAAAAACAGGTGGCAATTATTGCCCTTATTTAACCTTTCAATACCGGGCAATTTTACCCCTTCCTGCCCAGGCCATTTTTCAGGTTTCAGCGCTCTCACACTTTGAATGACAATTGCGCGGTCATACAACACTGTACCCAAACTAAAATTTTATCATTTTCTTCACACAACTAGAGCTTTCTTTTGGTGGTATTTAATCACCGCTGGGGTTTTTATTTTTTGCTAAATTAACAAAAAAAGACCAAAAATTTTGAAAAAAAAACACATTTTTCTTTGTTTCTGTTATAAAAGTTTACAAATAAATAATTGTTCTTCATAAATTTAGGCCGAGATGTATTCTGCTACATGTCTTTGGTGAAAATAACCCAAATTAGGATGTATTTTTTAGTTTGTAGGAAAGTTATAGAGTTCACAAACTATGGTATAGATCTGAATATTGATCAATCCTGAAGTACTGACAGCCAATCTAATTTCTTGAGGTCCAAGAATGTCAGAATAGTACAGATATCCCCAAATGACCCCTTTTTGCAGAGTAGACAGTCCGACGTACTTCATAAGAGGCATGGCGAGTTTTTTGAAGTTGTATTTTTTTGTCATAATTTTTCGGAAAATGAAAAAATTAAAAAAATTATTTTCACTATTTTTTTTTTTACATACTGTCACCAGTGCAGTACAGCGTCATCATATAACTGGCATGGCGGTGAACAGGGACACTGACTGGTGACAGTATGAAAAAAAAAATATATATATTTTTTTTTATTTTTTTATTCTATTTAATTTTTTATTAAATTTTTTATTTTTTTTAAGATTTTTTTTTCATATTTTACTATGACCAAAGTAGTACAATGTTACCATAGTAACATTGTACTACTTTGGGGAAGTGATCAGTAATTTTTTTTTTTTTTACACAATTTTCTTATAGCAAAGAATTACTTTGCTATAAGCAAGCATTTACCTGAATGAAATCGATTCATTTAGCTTTTTTTTTTTTTTTTTTGTGCTTAGCTGTGATTTGGTCACAGCTAATCACATGACATGTGCATGTGATTAGCTGTGACCATTCACAGCTAGGCACTAGTATACAATGGATGGCATCATGAATGAAGCCATCCATTGTATACAACTGTCATGTGACCTGCTGTGATTGGTCACAGCAGGTCACATGGTACCAGCAACGGGAGCCGGTACTCGGATCTGTCATCGGCCGTGTCCGAGGTGCACGGCCGGTGACAGATCGCACTGCTGCACCGCTCTGCATTAGCGCAAACGGCGCATGTGCGGGAGCACGCCAAATGGCGTGCACCCGGAATGGAGAGACACTTCTGAAGCCGCCAAACGGCCATTGGCCGGGCGGCTAATGGTTAAGGAAGGAAGGCAGCAAATGTTGTACATGCTGGTTACAGTGCATTTCTCTCTGAAATTCTGAGGAAAATGGGTCGTTCCAGACATTGTTCAGAAGAACAGCGTACCTTGATTAAAAAGTTGATTGGAGAGGGGAAAACATATAAAGAAGAGCAGAAAATGATAGGCTGCTCAGCTAAAATGATTGCAAATGCTTTAAAATGGCAACCAAAACCTGAAAGATGTGGAAGAAAACAAAAAACTACCATTCGAATGGATAGAAGAATAGATAGATGGATAGAAGTAAGATTGTTCTTTTTGGGTCTAGTGGCCGGAGACAGTTTGTCAGACGAAACCCAAACACTGAATTCAAGCCACAGTACACTGTGAAGACAGTGAAGCATGGTGGTGCAAGCATCATGATATGGGGATGTTTCTCATACTACAGTGTTGGGCCTATTTATCGCATACCAAGGATCATGGATCAGTTTGAATACATCAGAATACTTGAAGAGGTCATGCTGCCTTATGCTGAAGAGAAAATGCTCTTGAAATGGGTGTTCCAACAAGACAACGACCCCAAACACACCAGTAAACGTGCAACATCTTGGTTCCAGACCAACAAGATTGACGTTATGGAGTGGCCAGCCCAATCCCCGGATCTTAATCCAATAGAAAACATGTGGGGTGACATCAAAAATGCAGTTTCTGAGGCAAAATCAAGAAATAGAGAAAAACTGTGGAATGTAGTCCAAATATCCTGGGCTGGAATACCTGTTCACAGGTGCCAGAAGTTGGGTGACTCCATGCAACACAGATGTACAGCAGTTCTCAGAAACAGTGCGACTACAACCAAATATTCATGAAGTCATTCAAAGGAAAGCAAAATCTTCAAACATTTTTCAGTTTATATAGTGAATGTTTTAGTTTGTAAAGAAGAATACAAAAATTGCTATTTTTTTGAACAGTCTAATATTCACTTTTCTTCAATTTTTTTAGAGGAACAACACAAATTTGATATATTTTTCTTCATGTTTTGATTTGGAATAGAATGTGTAGTGTTCCCAATGCATTTGTGTGTATGGAAATAAAAGCTATTAGAAGGATTTTGAGCTTTATTCACTTTTTTCAACACACTGCTATTATTTTGAACACAACTGTATTAACCTGTGTACAACCAGTATGCCCATACATGGACCGAAATTCCTCTGATCCCTCTGAACTAGCCGAATTTCAATCCACATATGGCTGGCTTATGAGTACCTTACTCGGAGACTCCTAATCTGAAACTCTCCTGAAATATAATAGAAACAGTGGGAAATGTATATTTATTATTTTATTCATTACAGGTACTTATATAGCGCTATCAATTTAAGTTGCACTTTACATATATATTGCACATTCACATTAGTCACTGCCCTGTGCTGGATAATGGAAAAACCAAGCCACCATTGTTTCTCTTTATAATGGCTATAGTAACAGGGAGTAGTTTGGACTGAATATTTAGGAGATATATTTTTTTTTATTACGGGCATTTATGTAGTATCAACAATTTACACAGCACTTTACATATTTTGTACATTCAATATACAAGCCAACTTACTGGTGACTAGGCAAAACTGAAATAGTACGTTTGGGTAGTGTTGACTTGACAATAGACAACATAAGATTATATTCAATTTTGTTACAACCATTATTGCTTTTTTTCCCCATTGAAAAAAGGTTTATTTCAACTCACTGTATATAACAGTTTACATTGCTGGGCCTACCTGTGGCTGGCTCATTCTAGACTTTGTATGTTTGCTAATGGCGGAAGCTATCATGGGCTTGAATATAAGCATACACCAAGTCCAGATCTTTGAAGAGATTTTCAGGATGGGCTTTAAAAAGAAGCCACGCATCTGCAACGAACTTAAGTAGGCAACTGCTGAGGGTGTGGGTTAGTGTCATTTAACTTAGGAGGCAGCTCTTTAACGTCTGATGGTCCAAGATAGGTCCTCACAACAAGGACCATACAAGACAGGGGTTTATTTACTAAAACTGCAGAGTGCAAAATCTGGTGCAAATCTGCACAGAAACCAATAAGCTTCCAGGTTTTATTGCCAAAGCTAAATTGAACAAGCTGAAGTTAGAAGATGTTTGGCTACCATGCACAGCTGCACAAGATTCTGAGTGCTCCAATTTTAGTAAATCATGCTGCCTCAACCTCCTCAACATCTCCAGAATACGTCCCTTTTTAACCAATGATACCACAAAGCTCCTAATTCACTCCCTGGTTATCTCTAGCTTCTACTACTGCAACTCCCTCCTCACTGGCTTACCTTTACATAGGCTATCCCCCCTCCAGTCCATCATGAATGCTGCTGCCAGGCTCATTCATCTTACCAACCGATCAGTGTCTGCCACCTCTCTGCCAATCCCTCCACTGGCTTCCACTCACCTAACGAATAAAATTCAAAATACTAACAATTTACAATGCAATCCAAAACTCTGCCTCCAGCTACATCACCAACCTGGTCTCAAAATATCAACCAAACCGCTCTCTTTGATCCTCCCAAGACCTTCTGCTCTCTATTTCCCATGTCACCTCCTCCCATGTTTGCCTCCAGGATTTCTCCCATTCTACGGAACTCTCTACCCCAATCTGTCCGACTATCTCCTAATTGATCTACTTTTAGACGATCCCTGAAAACCTTTCTCTTTTAAAGAAGCCTATCCTGCTTCTAACTAGTAAACTGCCTTTAGTTTCCATCAGCTCATCCCCCACAGATATTACCTTTTGTATCACCCAACCCTTCCTCCTAGATTGTAAGCTCTAACAAGCAGGGCCCTCTGTTTCCTCTTGTACCAAATTGTATTGTAACTAATGTCTACCTTCATTTTGTAAAATGCTGCGCAAACTGTTGGCGCTATATAAATCCTGTACAATCATAATAGTAATAATAAAAAATAGTAAATCTCTCCCACAGTATTACCATGTAACTAGCACATTTTGGGGTTCCACAGATCCCTTCATCAGGGTGGTTCAGGTCTTCGACATGAACATACCGTGTTCTGGCATAGGGTTTGTATATCATGCATCTGAACAATTCTTTGATACCACAGCCATTTCCCATCAAGAAAGACTGACTTTTGCTTGGATGTCTGGCTTTGAATTGTTATTTTCAGCTTTATGTTACAGAAGTCCTATCATACCAGTAGCTCATTTGTATTCTGCTGATTAAATGTACTGTATGTTACAATGGAAAATGATACTGTTCTACAGCTGGCTAAATTATGTATGTGATATTGTTCCAGATATGCAAATGCTCAGCATTAGGATTACCCAGAATAACAGACAGTCCAGGTCATTTTAATAGGGTAGTTATATGGTTTATTAACCATATCACATAACGGTGTAGGCAAGATGAAACGAGTGTCATGTGCTAGATATCTGACATGATTGCGTAATACTCTGGAAGAAAGAAGAGTGTATGTATATTTCTGTAGTTTTAGTAAAAAAATAGAAGCTATTCCAGTTTTATTTGGCATTCAGCTATGACATTATTAATCTTCAGTCTTGAATCTTGTGAGAACTTGTCTGGGGTGGATTTGTAAATGAAGAGTTGCTAAAATAGAATACTCCACTAGGAATTCAGCTGGAGATTCTGAACAAGCAATAATAACGACTTGTACAGAATTGCAGTAAACAGTGACCCTATGTCACATCTATAACTGTAGAACAGGGGGACAAATACACAAGATCAAAAGCTGAATTTCAGGCATTTTTTTTAAGGGCAGGTCAAATGTGAAATGCCTTATCAGCTAGATCATTGCTGCTTAATTAGGAAAGGTCCACTTTGTGTCACTGTAATAGCCTATATAAGCCTGATGCCTGTAAACCTTGTGACCTCTTGGTAATCCAGTGTTATTATGTACAGCAATGCTGGTCACCCAATGCTGTGCTTATCATGTGCAATATCTATTCATCCTCAGAACAGCTGTTAAACATTATCAAGTGTTTGGATGTCATCATAGGAGGCTTATTTTAAAGTTTAAGTCCAGAAATGAATGAAATTCTGAAGAGTTACAGACATCAAAGGATATAACTGGCTGAAACAGTTCTGTGTATGTCAAATACCTTGTCCCCTGTGGTTCCATTCCATGGGCCATTTATTGCCCCACTGTACAGTAGTGACACACAGGGAACAAGGCATTTGAAACCCTCAAATGTATCAGATGCAGATCTTTCTTCAAGCAGTGTACCTCTGGAAGAGAGCAAAGACCTGAGCCAGCGCCTACCAGAGAGGTAAGTATTATGCATGTGTTTTCTTTTGCAGGTAAATATTTGGATATCTGTTTATGGCCATGTATGGGCCCTTTCACACGATCCATTCAGCAGTTTTCCATCTGTCCATTTTCGGATGAAAAACAGACGGCAATTCATTCCTATGGGCTTGAAGATGTAAATGGATAATTATCTGTTTATATCTGCCTGCATTGGTGTCCATTTATTTAACCACTTGCCCTCCAGAAATTTAGGAAGCAGCCCTTTTGCCACATTAATTAAATGCGGATCTATCGTATTTCTGTATTGTTTACTGTAAGGTCAGTACTGTGAAATAAACACACCCATGGGTCTTTTAATATACCTGCTCCTACAATCTCTTGACACTTGTACTATCAACTGCCAAAACTCCTGTATTTTGGGACATTCCCACCATATATGTGCCATTGTGCCCTTTTATCCCACAACCCCTCCAACAAAACAAAGAATTCTCCAGGTGATACTCATGTGCTCTACTAGGCATAATATACCATCTTACCAAGAATTTATAATTCATCTCCACAGTGTTCATATCAATTGCCCCATGAGCAATTCTAAATATTTTCCTTCTCTGTTGCTCATTCAATTGTGTACCCCATTCATTTTCCAATTTCTCTATATATGGTGGCAGGATCGGTTTAGCTATTGTTGTGAGTATCTTATAAATATGAGAAGTACAAAGTTTTTGTATTCCACCTAAACTCAACAATTGCTCAAATGGGTACAAATGTTCACTCGCTCTTAATGGCTGTGGAAATGATGTAAAAAATGTCTTAATTGGTAGTATTGCCATTCATCCATCACATGAAACATATCCTTTTTATATTTCAACTCCTCAAAAGAACACATTTCCCCCATTTTCATATCCTTTCAACGTGCATTCTCATCTTTAATCCACATGCCTGATATTATTATTATACAGGATTTATATAGCGCCAACGGTTTTCTCAGCGCTTTACATTATAGTGGGAGACAATACAGTAACAATACAGTTCAATAAAAGAGGGATTTGAGGGCCCTGCTCCTTACAATCTAGGAGCTTACAATCTAGGAGGGAGTGGAGGGATATAACACTCTTCCCTGGTGTAAAAAAATTTGTGCCAACTAATAGTACCAATGGTGAATTATACACCCATCCCATTTGTTTATGTATTAAGTCCCATACCCTAAAAGTGCTAGTGTTTTCAGCAAACATGCGATGTTGTGGAATCCAAATAATTTTATCTCATTGTGCTTTATATATATATATATATATATATATATATAAAATATCTTTTAAAATCTGGCATATTTAAGTCCCCATTTATTTTATCTTTACATGGGACCTCATATTTTACCCTTGGTTTTTTATTTGCCCATATATACCTCACTATCATTCCTTTTAAGAGCCTGAAGTACACTTGCGGTAGATATATCGGGAGCATTTGGAATGTATACTGTATATAATTTTAGGCAATATCACCATCTTCACCACGTTTATTCACCCAATCCAAGAGATTGTTCTTTTTGAGACTTTCCTCAGTTCGTCTTTTATCTCATTTATTAAAGGCATATAATTTGCCTGGTATATATTTTTCAATGATGGAGTTAACTGAACTCCTAGGTAGTCTCTCCATGTAAAGGGGAATTTTCCTTGCAGTGTCTGTCTTTCTGCTTCCAGTATATTAATATTTAACATCTCTGACTTTAAAAGATTAATTTTGAAATTAGATAACTCACCATGATACATTATTATTCTCATTAAATTTGATAATGTCAATCTAGGGTTTACAACATAAAATTATATATCATCTGCATACCCGCTACTTTATGGTCCACATCTCTGATCTGGATTCCTGGCTAAATGGTTAGCATTTCCACCTGGCAGTACTTGGGTTGTTGGTTCAAATCCCAACCACAGCACCACCTGCCTGGAGTTTGCATGTTCTCCCTGTGCCTGCATGGGTTTCCTCCAGGTACTCTGGTTTCCTCCCACATTCCAAAGATATGCTGGTAGGTTAATTGGATCCTGTCTAAATTGGCCCTAGTATGTGTATGTATGAATGTGAGTTAGGGACCTTAGATTGTACGCCCCTGGAGGGTTAGGGACTGATGTGAATGTAGAATACATGTGTAACGCACTGTGTAAATTGATGGCGCTATATAAGCACCTGAAATAAATAATGTCTATACTGTTTCGTATAGTCACTAATAAATGCTCCAAAGATAGTACAAACAAAAGGGGGGAGAGTAGACATCCCTGCCTTGTTCCATTGTACGTTGCAAAAGTAGGCCATTAATCTTCACCGCTGCTGACGGATGACTATATAGGTTTTTTATCCACTTAATCATATTTATTTTTAACTACTAGCTGCTCACAATGTGTGGGCAAGGCAACATACCGTTATGTCGCTTTCTATTTCCGGGTGTGAGCGTGCATGTGCCCCCCATGTCATTCCAGAGAGAGAAGAGAGAACACCGCACTGAGCAAAAGAACCACATTTTTCTAACACACGTTAGATTAGCACATTTAACCACCCCTATAAACCCTTTGATCACGCCTTCACCCAGCCAGTACCATTAGTCAGTATATAGAACTTTCACTGATCACTGTATTACTGTCACTAGCGACATCAGATAGCATCAGGGTCTGTAAGCTCCCAGCCAGGATCAGCTAGCGTTAGATTGCCCGCACACTATTGCACTCACACTATAGGTTGCTGATCACTGCCATTATTAGTATAGTGTTTGTACGGATCAATATACTGATCACGAACAGAAACATACTAGTACCTCTTTAGTATAATGTCACCAAAAAATGCAGTGTTAGCAGGATTAGCCCCTTTTGCTGCCAGCACTAGCGTTTAGCCCCTCCGCTGTTTTTCACTGAAGATTTGTATCAATTGATTGTGGGACAAAGCAATTTATATGCACAACAATACATTGCCACCCACCCAAATTCAGCCCTTGGCAGTCAATTCGCATGGAAACCTATCATGTACCATGCGATCCGATGCAGCAAACATACTGCGTTTGCAACCTGCATTTAGGGTGTCGTTAAGTTAACATTGCAGATCACAACTGTAGTGCGTTTTGAACGCAGTGCAGGAAACGTACACAGAAAGCAGGTTCTCATGTGAATGGGCACTTAGCAAGAAACATTTTTTTTTGTTTTTATTTTTAATCTATAATTAGTTTCTTCAACAACTAAAAAAACGAATGCAAAATGGGAGAAAACAGAACAAAACTGTATGGTAGACATATGTGCAAACTGATGTAACCTGAATTAGTATTCATAATTATTTTTTTTTAGCAAAAAACATGACGTTAGATTGTACACTTTACCGACCAGGGTCTTCTGATTTCTCCTGTATTGAATTGTATTGTAACTGTACTGTCTGCTCTCATATTGTAAAGCGCTGCACAAACTGTTGTCTCTATATGAAATGTGTATAATATAAGTATCTGTAATAAATAAATAATAAGTAATAATAATAAAATGACTGAACTGATGACGCCAGTGTGAAAAGCCCCTACTGGGTTTGCTTTAAGGCAGGCATGACACGGAGCATTTTTTTTTCACCTTTTCTGCATTCCTCTAGTACGCCAATGTTCACCAGTACCCCAAGAGAAACCAATGACTTTTGGGCATAGGTCAGCACATAACTCTTTCTGTTGCCTTACCGGATGCACAGCTTGGTGCCTGAGCAGAAAATCCCCAAACCAGAGCAATAAAGCATGTTTTGCCCTTCTGATTGCTGCATGGGGAAATGCATTCAAACTCCCATAAAAAAGCAACAGGACTGTTAGGACTAAAATAAATATTAAGTAAAAGCTTCTTTTTTTTAAGGATGGATTTGGGTGCTGCAATCAAATATCCCAAAACTAGTTTTTCTGTGTATGGAATCATTACATGCTATTTCTATTTTTCTCCATAATTTTGTAATTTTAGCACACTAAAGCACAGTGCTGTTTTTATTGTTTATGCAGTATATTTGTTTCTTCCTTCATTATGATTAGGTAGCAGAAAAACTGCATTCATCCATTTTTGACAGAAACAATTGAGTACTGTCCGTGATACTTTTTTTTATTTGCACTAACATACAATTTTGAGGACAAGCTTTCGGGGAGTGTCCCCTTCTTCAAGTTCCAAGCAGTACTATACAAATCACAAAGTTTTAGCAGAATGTTATCCATTTTTGAAAATTTGAAGAACATAAATCCTGGCTGATCTCTTGGAAGGTAGAAGTCTAAGAACACATTCCAGGGATATTACATCTGATTGAGGAATGTAGTCTGCAGCTCTGAATGCCCTAAAATGCAAGAATGCTGTCATGTCAAACATTTGTTGGCTGTTGGATGCATCCCTATTCTATGTATTTGTAAACCATAATTAATGTTGAGTGAGATTAGCATGCCTGGTCATTATCATAAATTAGAAGAGCTCCCTACTTACAGCATTACCTTTGATTTTATAACATTCACATTGTACTAGCAATACAAACATTAGTTTTTTTTGACAATTCAATATAAGCTTACTTGAAAAATCTCCTTTATTTTGTAATTGTTGCTTGTCTGCTGGCCATCTTTTTCTACAACATCCTGGAATAATTAATTTGCTATATTTTCGAGGACTACATATACCATGGTACCTTACTGTCTGCAAGCTATGATTCCTGTACTTACTCCGCCTCCTGAAACGTCTCCTCTCAGCACTTAAGTAGTTCAGCGGGTTCTGTAAAATGTGTGACACAGCAGCACATATTCACAGGGCATAGTGACTGTGTCACAGAATTCAAGGAAGTAAATGTGTGGGATTCTTCACAAAGTAAGTTTCCAAACTTCAAGATCATTACGATTAATAGGGATAGGCTAGAAATAATTGAAATACAATATGGAAATAAATATATGATTTAAAATTTTAACCATAGATACACTTTTATTATTATGTTGCTTCTTAATGTTTGAATGAGTCAATACATTTGAATGCTAGAAGTCCTAACATGATGATTACTAAACAGCACATGCCTTTATGAAACTTGAATATATACAAATGCATCAAGGAAAAAACAGTCATCCCTTTAGACACCCTTGCACATCCAGAAAAATTCAAGAGAGGTGCAGTATTAGATTTCCTTTCCACATGAAAAGACTGGAGCTATGAGATATAGCATATGGGGCCCTAAAGTGGTTCTAAAGCCTCAAGGTTTTTTTTACCTTATTGCATTCTCTGCATTAAGGTAAAAAACCTTTTGAATGCAGCCCCCGCCTTCCCATACATACTTGAGGCCAATCTTGATCCAGTGATGAGCACGAGAGCAACGGCCCTCTTGGTTCTCTCCCTCCCTGGCTCCCGCTGCTGTCAAGTAAAGCCAGTGAGGAGAGAATGGGGCGTGGGGCCGAGCAACGCTTTGTGTGTCAATGGACACACAGAGCCAGCTCAGGAGCGAGCCCACATGAGCAGGTAAGTATAAAATGTTTGTTATATAACAAAAAAAAAATTAAGGTTTTACAATCACTTTTATGTAAACTGCAGATTTTGATACGAAGTGGTATGAGAAATTTTCGAGACTAGTTTAGTAATGCTCCAACAGATGGCAACACAAGGCTGCACGCAGAGTCACAGGGAGCACTGACCTTCATAAGTCAGTGTGCTAAAAGACATCATCCAGTGTACATCAAAATCTGTACAACTGGTGCTATTCTGACCACGTGAGTTACCATGTCTGATATTTCATCATGGATAACAAAGAGCAAATGTGAAATTCTGCATGAAATTGCCGTAATGCTGCAATGAGTCGTTTGAGGTGATTTGAATGGCACGCGCGCTTGAAGAGCAGAAGAACATCACTGGAAAATGATGAGAGATCAGGAAGACCTTCAACAAGCTCCACCCCCAAAAATGCCCTCTTCATGCAGAATTTCACATTTGCTCTTTGTTATAACCTACTATCCATGATGAAACAGCAGATGTGGTAACGCACATGGTCAGAATAGCACCAGTTGCACAGCTCGCAATGTACACAGGAAGATGTCTTTTGGCACACTTACTTATGAAGGTTGGTGCTCCCTGTGACTGTGAGTGTAGCCTTGTGCTGCCGTCTGTTGGTGTGTTACAAAACTTGTCTCACAACGGTTTGAACCACCTCGTACATAGAGCAATGGCTACATGGCATTTCTCAAGGTAGGTTTGCTGATGGTAAAAATCAGAAGCACAATTAGGAGATAGGCAAAGAAAGTTGTCACCATATAACAGCAATTGGTAAAGTGAAATTAGTACATCCATGACAGGTTGACCAGGTATTATTTTAATGGAAAAGCACATTTAATGATTTTTTAAATTATATTGTCATGTTGTGTATGTTGGAGTTACACATTCTTTAAAATAGGCTGAAAATTAACTATATCTCGCAAAGATTCTATTAGGAAAATCTCTACTTGAGTTTTTGGATCTACACACTTTCTTCTTTGAACAATATAATGTCATAACTTATGTTTCCAAAGTCGTACTAAATCCATTATTACACTGAGGGTCCATTCACAGAAGGTTGAATTGTAGTTATACATATGTCAAAATGTGCTCTCCAAAACACTACATGGCACCAGGAAAAGAAAATTACGGTAAAAATGAAATTACATTTTTCAATTTAATGCGCTGCATTACTGCAATCTTTTAATTTTGAATAGGCCCCAATGCAGTAGAAACCATTCTTGATGGATTTGTTTTCCACCACACCGCATGTGAATGGTCTACCAACACGCCACAGTGCAGTTAAGATCAGACATGCACTATTTTTCCAAAGCAGTGAACTACAACTAACGGTAGTGCATTACAGTGCATTGTGGTACTCTGTAGTGAAGGTCTATTTGATTAGTGCATTACCACTATGTCACAATGTAAGTTGGCCCTTAAATATAATGATCACATTTTTTTTTATTTGAAAAAAAATTGGAGCTTTAAAGGTTTGGATATTGCACTCTTTCTTAAGTGTTGACATACTCAGTGATGATTTTTTGTTTAGTGGAGATCATATTATTCTAGAAATGCTACAAAAAGATAATAGTCTATTGTTTCCAAGACACACCCAAATGCGCTGTCCTGGTTTTCAGGAAGATGTGGTTTATGGGTGATTACAGTTTACGCTGAAACTTCCCTTATGAATAAAATTACACATTTAAACATGACCATGAAGAGTTTGGCGACTCGTGACTGCAGCTGAAATAAAGACATTCCTATGACAAGTGAGCTCTACATTGTAGAGCAGGGGTCTCTATAAATATTTCATAATGAATATTTGACAAATACTCGCAGTCCTCCCTTACATCAGGATTCCCATCAGAGTTCTCCCTTATATCAGTGTCCCCATTACAATCCCCCTTACACTGTTAGGCCTTGTTTAAATGGGGGGGGGGGGTATTATGGGTGGGAACTCTTTGATTTACCTGGTGTTCAACTATATATTTTAAACATATCAGACATTCAAGATGCTTTGGGAATTAGAGACACTGCAATAATAGGAAGTACATTAAAAATGGCCATCTTGAATGATGAAAACATTTTCCAAAGGGAGAGGTAGCAATGACTCCCAGCCACAAACTGGGATGGTGGAGGTCAGTGCTGCATATAATCAGTATATGACGAAAAAAAAAAAAAAAGCTACACAGCTGTTTAAAGCCCAACTCTAGCCTACTTTTTTGCAGCTTTAAATGCACTGTCACAGGGACAGGAAGAAAGAGGAAATCTTCCCAGTGGAGGCACAGACAACAATAAAAAGAATTTCAACTGGAGTTAGGATTTCTAAGTGACCACTATCAAGAACAGACCAAGAGAATGAAGGGATGAGTGCAGCATCACTGGCCCATGAGACTTTTCTGACCTGCTGCCCGATCTTGCTAGCAGTTAAATATTTCTCAGACATTTGTTGAGCCAACGCCTTGCAGAAAGACCAAAGTACAGCTGGTAGAGGAGTCCTTCAGCCCGGTTTCTTCAAGTGGTGAATGCGATACGTTACCCTATTCCCACTTCATCAGCTCGGTAAGGCCTATCTTTATTATTTGCTACTGGTCCAACTCCAAAACCTTTTGTGACAAGCATTGGTTTTGCCAAAAGGTGTCATATGGTGCTGTACAATGACCAAAAGCTAGACATGTGTCTATGTATTAAAATAGAACTATAGGCAAAATCTTTATTTTAATTTTAGAGAAAATTGGTATTAGTGAGTACTTGAGTACAAGTATCGGTACTTACACTCACCAGTAAAAAACAGGTATCGGTGCATTTCTAGTTATAACCCGTCAGATTTTTTTTTTTGCCAGCTGTGTCCCATTGCAGAGATTTCCCTTCACTTCCTGTTCCTAGCTATACAGGAAGTAAGAGGAAATACCTGCCAATAAAGGGTATTTCTTCGGGATCCCCAAGTCACCAGAACTAGTGTGACTATTGATAGATTTCCTCTCTATTACTTTTCTGAGGACAACACAAAATTTGGTATTTTCTTTTACTTTCAATGATAACGGTAGACAGGACAAATAGAGAAGGCGAATATCCTTAGCGGGGGCATAGACAGTAATAAACACTGGGGGTTCTAATCCCTCTCCACTCTATCCAAAACTAAAAAGTTTTGTCTTTAGTTATACTTTAAATCAATCAAGAAAGAAGAAAGGACATTTTGGATTGCCAAAATACCAGCATGGCAACAAACTTCAATACTAAATATACTAAACTAAACAAAAAACAAACCTTTCTGGCAATATTAATAGTAATCCATAATATTTTTAGGCCCTTATTTTGTTATGTACTGTAAAATGTTTTTTGACTAGTATTTTAAATTCTCCATTTTATTCTCTATATTTACATTAAATCTTTTTCTACTTTGAATATTTATCAGAAAAATTAATTACCTCAAAGAGCTAGTGGAACAGCCAAAAAAAAAAACTGACTGCCTGTTGACATCCTGTTAAAGAATTGAGTTCAAGTCCCATTAAAAATTATGTTATCAATAGAACTCAGGCCCATGAACAATAGCTGTTGTCTATCTGGATTCTCAATCACAGACACGTGTTAAATCCAACATTGCAGACGCTATGCAGCAGGTACTGATCCAGTCATCTGGTGGTTTGAAATGTGGCAAAATCATTCATTAGAGAGGAAAACATCTCAGAAATCTAGTAAATGCACTCAAATATTTCAGTTACAAGCAGAAGATAAGGCTATACTGGATGAATCCCAATATATTCTACTAAAAACAGTTGTAACTCACATGAGACAGAAAGGATGACACATTTCCATATAGTTTTGGAGCAATATCTAAATTAGATTTTCTAAATCTGGGTTCTTTGGAAACCTAGGGTTCCTTCTGAGGTCGCTAAGGATTTCTTGAGCAGTGAGCAATGGTAAATGGATTTCTTATATACACTAAGCACCAATAAAGGATACAATTTTCCTCTGACAACCAATATAAAAGGTCACTTCAGCACTGACCACTAACATTGTGGACACAACTTTCACCATATGTGTTTCTTTCTTGTTATTATTATTCAGTACAAAATTATTTTGTCATATACACTAGGTGGGGTTAAAAAATGTTCTGCTCCGGGTGTCATATGCTGTAGGTAAGCCACTTTTATTTAAAGCTTCTGCTACTTACTGATGATGCTAATTTCCTGTGAGCTGTAGGTATTATAATTTGTAGCAAGAGGTTCCCCAAAGGCTGACCTAAACACTATTGGGAAGCCCACTTGTATGCCTGAGAATTATGCTGGAGTGGCGTTGAAGCAGTGAAATTGCAATGTGTCTAGACATTTATTTTTTCCCAGATAACAGGCCTACATGGGATACTTGTTTGAGTTTCAGTGCCCTTTGTTACCCTTTCTCTAATGATTTAATGAGTGAAAATAGTGCCCCTTTTATATGCCAGCTGTAAGTGGGGCCCAGTGCATTTGGGGTATGGGAGCAGAACACCCCTGATCTGCAGAGATGTGGTGCTGAGCTAGAGCTGATCTAAAGAGCCCTCTGGAGGGCTGAACTGCCAGGGTGGTGGGAGAGAACACTTAGAAGCAGACAGAAAAACCTTGACTGACCCTTGACTCTCACCTAGCAGGTTCCATGGCTTGGGTTAGAGTGGCCCCTAGGCCTATGAAGGATCTCATTTGTGTGTGAGGAACAACACCATGAGTGAGTAACCATCTTTGTAAATAGATTGTAATACCTGGGAAAGATGGGTTTACTGCTTGTAGGACCTTTAACGGTTCTGCACTTGAGTGACCACTGTACAGTAAGTGATGAGAAAGAGGAGAGCGCTCTGCATTGTGAACTGTTATCAGTCAGTCTGAACTGTCAATGTGCTATAAAGTGCCTGTAACTTAAGAATTATGCTGGAGTGGCATTGGAGCAGTGAAAATGCAACGTGTCTAGACATTTATTTTTCCCAGATAACAGGGCTCAGGCCTGGGATACATGTTTGAGGGAGCTTCAGGCCCAGTGAAGGTGACACAAAATGGAGGAGTTTCCCTGAAACTGTGGGTGACTGTCCCATGCAAGAAGCAATGTGGCCACCTTACAGTTGCAAGAAAAAGTATGTGAACCCCTTGGGATTACGTGGAGTTTTGCATGAATTGGGCATAAAATGTGCTCTGAACGTCATCTAAGTCACGACAATAGAAGAACACAGTCTGCTGAACATAATACTACACAAACATTAGATGTTGCCATGGTTTAATTGCACATAACATGTAAACATTCACAGTGCAGGGAGGAAAAAGTATGTGAATCTTTGGACTTAATAACTGGTTGACCCTCCTTTGGCAGCAATAACCTCAACCAAACGTCTCCTGTAGTTGCGGATGAGACCTGCACAACGATCTGGAGTCATTTTGGACCACTCCTCTTCACAAAATTGTTTCAGTGTAGCAATATTCTTGGGATGTCTGGTGTGAATCGCTCTCTTAAGGTCATGCCACAGCATTTCAATCGGGTTGAGGTCAGGACTCTGACTGGGCCACTCCAGAAGGCGTATTCTGTGCTGTTGCAGCCATTGTTTTGTTGAATTACTTGTATGCTTTGGGTCATTGTCCTGTTGCATCACCCATCCTCTGCGGAGCTTCAGTTGGCGGACAGATGGTCATACGTTTTCCTGCAAAATGTCTTGATAAACTCTGGAATTCATTTTTCCATCAATGACAACAATCCATCCAGGCCCTGAGGCAGCAAAGCAGCCCCAAACCATGATGCACATTTTATGCCCAATTCATGCAAAACTCCACGTAATCCCAAGGGGTTCACATACTTTTTCTTGCAACTGTACATACTCTATCCTATGTATTCCCTGGATGCCTAGATGCACAGATACAATTAATTTGCCCCACCCCCCACCCTTTCTCAACATTTTACCCCAGGGAAACCCTTGAAATATTCCTTATATTGGTGGTTAGTGGGGAAAATGCTCCTTACCATTGGTGGCCAACAACAAGAATACTCCTTGAGGCTACAATCACACCAGCGATTAAGGCAGGTGAAAATTGTAGCAACAGGAATCTTCTGATTTCTGCTGTGGCTCCGAGCAGCACACACAATACATCCAACAGTGATTATAGCAGGTAGTGGCTGGCTGTGTAGAAAGCCACGAATACCTGCACTGCCTGTTTAAGTGAACGGGGCCGGCTGTTGTATCTAATTTTGCACTGGCCCTTGGTGTGAATGTATCCTTACATTTGTGGCCAGTGGCAACAATACTCCTTGGTGGTCAGTGAGGGGAATGACCCTTGCATTAGTGGACAGTGGGAAATATGCTCCCCTTACAGTGGTGGTCATTGGGAAGAATGCCCCCCTTACAGACAGCTGAAAACATCATTGTTGTCAGGCTATTGGCTCTGCCAAGTGGCATTGGACCTGCATTTATGCAGGATTGGATATCAGATCAGAGATCACAGTTCATGGAACCCCTAGAAAACCCTGGAGGAACCTTATGGTTCCATGCAACCCTGGTTAAGAATGGCTGCTCTAGTTTAATAAGCATATACCACTGCTTACTTCCCAAATCAAACCCTACATTGTGCCACAGGTTTCACTAATGACAGGAAGATATATCTAAATAGAAAGGAATACTTGCAGAACTCCCCTATACTGAAATATCAGGGACAGAATGGTGATTAGGCCTCCATAGAACATACATCACCCACCAGATAATCTAGAGCAGAAACGTGTCCTATGTGTAACTCAGCAGAGGGTACATTCCTATACATGTCCTGGACATGCCCTAGAAGAAGTAATTTTTGGAACACTGTTGTTATTATAGTTCATTGAATAATTGAAGCCTCACTTGCACCAGATCCCAAGCTGGGCTTCTCGGAAGACCTGTCCAAGAATAACCCTAGAAAACAGCTTATTAAGCCACTATTCTTTTATGCATGGAAAACTATTTTCTTGAAATGGAACCCGCCTGCTGTCCAACCCACAAATGTCAGCTGGACAGATTTAGCAAACAGGACACTGCTGCTATACAATTAAATCTATCTCAGTAGTAACTTTCCAGCAATGTTTCAAATGGTATGGTGTACCCTGGATTGAATTGATCACGCTGGCATATCTACAACTGCCAGCTCACAATGATCCTAAATCTGGCTCCCAATCTGAATGAGATGTTGATGACTTCTTTAAAAACGAACAATTTCTTTATTAGAGCTTACAGAGTAAACCTGGCCATAAACCAGAAAAATGTAATACAAGAAATGTTGGAACTTTTGTTTAATTTTCTATTGGTTATTTTTCAGAATTTGTGTAAAAATGTTTTAACGATATTCTACTGATGTATGGCCAGCTTAACCCCCCTGAAACAAGAGAAAGAGGTTAGAAAAAATAGACATCTGTGTGGCCAATGCTTAAGCTGATAAATGTAATCATGTAATTGTTTAATGCAATCCAATGACCAATTCTGGCAATTTTACAAGTTTGGGAGACAGATTGTTATATTTTGTAAAAAAAAAAAAAAAATTATCTGCTTTATTTACAGGGCTTTTTTTAAAATAAATTTTGGGACAACTGTCTTTCCTGAAGCAAAGAATGTAGACTATATTATTTTGCAAAAGGTTCCAAAACAAAAGCAAATCTGTTTTATGCACCACTGTCATTTTCTTTGCTATTCTAATGCTGATTGTTGCCAGAACCCTGCACCTTTATAAAAGGATTGACTTGCTACAGTTCGCTGCTTTAAAGGATAAAGCTACTCAACAGCTTTCCATGATATATCGGCACCACAGAACAATATTATTAAAAAATGATAGTTGGACAGTTACTGATGCTGCAATCTCAGAATACCAATTAAGAAAATTACTATTATTATTCGGTCTTCCTTACTCTAATGTCTGAAAGAAGTACTGTTCTCATTACTCGTGTCACCAGCAGTGTTAACCATGGTGGAGCACATGTCCAAGATACAGTATATAGCAAACTATCGAATGGGCGTGTATAATTATATAATAATATATATATAATAATATTATTATATAATTGTTTGTGTTTTTTTTGCATGCTACTCACATATTGAATATGAGAGTGCTACTAAGCATACCAAAAATATCGTACGATCCAGGACAACTTCTCATGTATGTAGCAACGTACCACCTGTAATCAGAAGTTAAGTCATGTACGTGTAGCCCCTCTGCAGATGTAGCAATAAGATTATCACCCCATTATTGCTATTATAAATATTTTTATCCTGAAAATAATTTTTTTGTATTTAGGAGAATTTCTGTTGTATATGAAGACTGTTTTCATTGCCCTTTTTCCTTCCGGGTTATTTTCATGTTTCTGATCATGTGCAATCTTGATCACACAAATTTCGTGCTTGACCCTTCGGATAATTTTGCATGAACGGTCATGATCAGCTTTCAAAAAGCTGTGTACTAACAGATAATTGGATGGTTGCTCCAAATCTTTTTTTTTTGTCCGATTTTCTCATTATGTGTACTAGACATTACTTTATTTTACAAATTCATATGGTAAGAAGACCTTTTCCTTTATGAGGAAAGCTGAACTATTGAAACGAGCCCCTATGCCCTAAAAACCTTGCAGGCACAGGTCCCTAACACAGTTACTTTACTGTATATACAAGTACATCCACACCTGGGGCAAGCAGTGTGGGAGGCAGCTGCCCTGCCACTTTGTTTGCATATTGTGAAGATACCAATGCACATGGAGAAAACCAACTCAAACATAGTAAGAACATGCAGAGCATTTATTTATTAAAGAGCATTTATTTTTAAAAGGGTTGTAATAGTATCAATCTCCAACAGTCTCATGTATGTAGTTTCCTGCATATAACTATCTGCTGAAGTGTGTCTCCAGTCGTCCTAGATTGTCATTGTAGTCTCTGACCATCCTTTGTCCTATGTCTGCAGTTTCTGACTGTTTTCTGTAACAGTAAATTCACTGAATGGACCTTTGATGAATCACACGCCACACTTGAGGACCACAGTGGTTAAGCCGTTAACATTTTCACCTGGCAGCACTAGGGACGTTGTGAGGACTAGGATCGGAACCTGAAACCTCTGCTGTGTCTGACAGTATCTTTTCTTACTGAGCCACCTGAGTTGCTGGTCAGCTCCCTGTCTGATTTGTTAGAAAACTTTACCTTTTATCTTGTTTCTCTTGACCTTCCTATTTTTTGGTCAGTCCCTGTTTGCCAGATTACTGTGCTCTCTCCAGCCAATATCTTGCTCTTGTCACTCCTGCTGCCATCTGTATCTTCCCTACCACTCAATATCAGCCTTTGGTTTGTTCCTCGACTATGCTACCCCTTGATCCGAATCTGTAAACAATTGTTAACTACTTTAGACTTGTTTACTGACTATGCTTCTGCTTGATTCCTACCTGCTACTGGAACCTCGGCCTGCTTACCTCCTGGTAGGGTGATCCTGCGGACCGCGCCCTGGTACTAACACACAGCAAATCCCATCCCCACCATCAGGGACTTTTAGTGAATACAGGTTAGTGCTTAGACCCTGAGCCTTAGGTGAGCCTGCGTCATCTGCCAGGGTGACCTGCTTGTAAACCTATCCTGCTGGTTGGTGGGAGCATCTCTACTGCTTTAGCTGCTGATAGTGACAGTTGTCAGTTCAAATCCCAACCACTACTAACATGTACTTTGCATGTTCTCCCTGTGCCTGCGTGGGTTTACCCCAGGTACTCAGGCTTCCTTTGACATGCTAAAGATATGCTGGCATGTTATTGGCTACAGTCTAAATTGGCCCTAGTATACATATGAATGTGAGTTAGGGACCTTAGATTGCAAGCTCCTTGAGGACAGGGACTGATGTGAAAGTACAATATATATGAACTATATAAATACCTGTAATAAATAAATAAAGTTGACCACCACTTGTGTAGGTGATAAACCAGGACTATACCACCTCATGAGTTCATAGTAGAACATGTGCTCACATCAAGCAGTACCAGCATGCCCTTGACTTGATCACGTGTGAGAAAAAAAAGAGCAGAAACATCAGAAGTGACAGTACACATGAGCCAGTTCATTGGTGGCATTATATTTTATCAAGACACAACCGTACAGGACAATAACCAAGAAAACAGTGCATTAAAAGAACATTTGTGTGGGTAGTGGCAGGAAATGAGGATGCATATGAACTAATCCTGACTAGAGATAAGACACACATTAAACAATGGGAACACTAAATATCTCAACTTCATAGAAAATAACAGAATTTAAGGCAAAAAAACAGTAAAGAGAATACATTTAACATACACATGCAATAAACTATTTGCAGTTGCAAAAGAATCTCTAAGCAAAATAAGGAAATATGAACTGACCATACTACCCCACCCTTATTTTGCAATCAAAGGCTGAAATAATTATTTTATACAAATAATATACAATATTTAAAGGGTCAGTCACTCTAGTGTGTTGAATCAACTGAGAACTTCTATCTTTCAGAAACTGAGACTAAGGAATCTCCTTCATACCTCAGTGAAAAAGGTATCGCTGAAGAATTGCATGGCTAGGTGACTACCTTATGGTGGTTTTGAAAGGTGTATAGAGCTTGGAACCATGGTGTACTGATCTCACTTAAGCACTAAGGTACAAAGATCAGGACTGCACTCTAATGACATCAACCATTCATTTGTACTACAAATCCATTGGCTTCTGCACAGTCCCCGCACCCTTGGCCAAGCCTTCTTGATGCGTTTCACCCAAATTGGGCTTAATCGTAGACATCTACCTTTACGGTTAAGCCCAATCCAGGTGAAATGCCTCAGCATGGCGTGACTAAGGAAGGGGACTGTGCAAAAGCCAATGGATTTGGAATAAAAATGAATAGATTATGCCATTAGAGTGTGGTCCTAATCTTTGTACCTTGGTGCTTATGTGGTGCAGGACTTGCTCCTTCTGGAACCGGCACCAAGCTGAGACGAGATACACAAGAGGTTTGGAGTGACGGTATCTTGTTCTTCTGGCTGTACTGATCTCACGGTTTCAGATGCTGAAAGCTAAAAGAAACCGATGGGTGATTAAACAACTTTAGGTAGACTGACCATTTTATTCAGACTAGTCTCATAAAGCACAAAAACTGTCAACATACATAGAAAAATAGGGTAATGCACAGGGCTGTTAAGGTTAGTTTACACTTTCAGCATTTTAAACATAAATAATTGTTAAATATAACTTTACATATACAAAAAGGAGGCACATACGTGTCTGGGTAATTCTCCCTTGTGGACCTGGTAGTTCATTTTTAGGCCTTTTGGCTGTAAACTATTAAACAAATACATGCTACTTGCTCTGTACCACTTAGCATTAGCAAGGCGGATTTCCATGAAAGGCGAGGATGTACATAAATGAAGAACATGGGCCACTGTACGTGTACTTTTACATGGGCCAATATCTCTGCTGTACAGAACAGATGTGGAGGCAGCCATGTTTTGGGATAGATAAAAATTCCAGGCATGGTATATTCATTCTTACATAGATACATTCGGCCAGCATGGACCAATAGAACTATGTATATACCATACCTGCCTGATGCCCCTGAAGCTGAAAATCACTAAAGTAGACTCTGCTACTCCAGTGATCACCACTGACTTCTAAGTCCCGTGCTGAGCAGCCAGACTGATGCATCACGAATACAGGAGGTCAGCCGCTCTGCATGGGAGCTATGCACCCGAGTGCATCACACTCATCCAATCAGAGAACCCTTTGCATTAATTCATAAAATGCAAAGGATTCTCTGAATGGTGCTGGGGCTGCGTGGCTAACCTCCTGTATTTATAGTGCTTTAGGCTGGCCACTTAGCATGGAACCCAGAAGCAAATGGAGATTGCTGTAGTAGTGGTGCATACTTTCCAGCTTTCAGGGGCATCAGCCAGGTATAGTATATACATAGTTACATTGGTCCAAGCTGAACCAATATACCTATGTAAAAATATACCTTGCCGGGTATTCTTCTTTAATATTCATAAGCATGCAGTCTATCATTTCACCTTTGACTCATTAAGTAAAATCACTAGTTTCTACAAATTAGATAGACTGAACTTTGCTCAGTCCACAAAAATGTCTGACTCAACAAACAAACATTCAGGTTCTTCATAATGCAGTTATACAGTGTGCAAACCTCAAATTAAAAGTTAGGACTGATAGCTGCATGGCTAATGGCAAACACAAAATACATAGGACCTAATTTTCTTTCTAAAGGTTAAAAAAAGGCTGCAATAGGCATATTCTGCATCACCAAACTGTTAACAGAATTGTGTATTCTTATGGAGAAAGAGGGAGCTGCAATTACTGTTCTGTGCAAGGCCAGTGCAGTGTTTACATCCACTGACCACTGTATGCAGTCAGAAATGGCCGGCATATACTTGGATGGGGTAGTCCAGGGGGCAGGTCTGTGTCAATCCAGTTTACAGTGAATAGTGTCCTGCCTGACATAGATCCTGTTCCTATTCCTCCCAGTGTATGTGCCCATCTTGACTGCACATAAAGCTTGCTCCATACCAGCTGGGCATTCCAAATTAAATGTTTCCTGGAAAATTGTACCCAGTCATAATTAAAATTTAAAAGAAGCATTACATCTGCCGGTTGCAGCCCTGCAGCTGTTTCTGAAACTAAATGTATCCTCCAAAAGGAACTGATTTATTATAGCTGAACTCCAGCCAAAACATTTTATTTAATTTTTCAATAGCGCAAGGAAGGGTTACAGCCTCTGAAAGGTTTTCGTTGCAGTCTGCGTCCCTATTGGGGAGATCTCCCCTCATATCCTGGCAACACG
Source organism: Staurois parvus (assembly GCF_062004578.1). Lineage (NCBI taxonomy): Eukaryota > Metazoa > Chordata > Amphibia > Anura > Ranidae > Staurois > Staurois parvus. The sequence goes on along the minus strand of NW_028317936.1, from coordinate 413,034 downwards.
GAAGCAGGGAACATGGGGGCAGGGAAATCTATCCAACAGGGACTAAGACAATATAAAAATACATTTTAGTAGAGTGGGAAAGGATTAGAAGTTTTAACAATATGGTTGATGATGTCTAAGCCTTCCTGCCTGAAAAAATAAATGCAGGAGTTATGCTGGCTATACACATTAAGATTTCTCTTGTTCAGCCCTGCAGGCTGAAGGTTTAAACCACTCCATTTGCCTATAAATGTTTAACAGTGCAGATCGAAAGATTTGCAGTGCTAGGTATTGTAATCAAATTCAGACACTGGGGTTATTTTAACAGCCACCGGTGCTGGTTATCAAATACTTAAACATGGCTGCGTTTGGCTAAGAACTTTCCGCCTGGCTCCTTTGATAAAAGTCAGTTGAAAAATTGAGATTTGTCAAGCTGGATGGTGCGAACAGGACCACCCAGAGAACAAATTTTGGCCAATATATGGCTAGCTTTATGCCTAAACCTTCATTAAGCAAAATAAGAACAAGAGAAAATGTGAACACAAATGGACTTGCTGCTATCACAACAGGATTCCTGTGTACTTTTCCCATAAAATGGAAGTGAATTCTGATCAGTTGCTATTGGCAGCAAACATATCATTATTCTTATATTTGTTTCTATAGTTATACTGAATCAAAGGCTGAGATCTGAAAGTCTGAATCGGATTGATGCTTTTTGGGCAACTCAGCTGTTTAAGTCTAAGACACTTTAATTAACAATTGTGCATTATTAAAGCAGAATTCCAGTGAAAGCTTATCTAGTCTTAAAAACGTCATCTCCCCCTTTCTAACACCCTGTCAAAAAAGATCTATATACTTTTGAAGCCGCTCTGGTCCGGTACCGTCAGCCAGTGGCTGCAGGTGAAAGGAGAGAGTGCCTGACTACAGCTGTGAAAGCAAGGAGCGATGACATCACCTGTAAGCTCCCAAGGTGCAACGTTGTCAGCTGTCCCCGCTTTCTTCTGCAGACGCAGCACCACAAAATAGGTAAGCACATACATTTTTCTTATACAGGTTTGATCGTATAAGTGTTAGGAGTGGGGAGGGAGCATTTTAAGACTAGTAAAGCTTTAGCTGGAATTCTACTTTAACTGTGTTTCTTGGAGAAAATATTGACTTAAATTGGTTAGAATCTAAGTACCAATAAAAAAAAAAAAAAAAAAAAAAAAAGAAGTGCTTAAAGCAGAGCTCCACCCAACAGGGGAAGTTCCACTTTAAAGACTGGTCCCTTGCTCCCCATCAAGGATTGGCACCTTTGGGGAGCGGGTACCCGGAATTGACAGGAACCCGCTCCCACTTCCACTGCAATCGTCTAGGCGATCGGAAACGGAAGTTCTCCTCCCCCCTCCCCGTAATCTTCTGGGACACGTGACAGGTCCCAGAAGACTATGGGACCATTCAGAAAGCGCAGCAGTGGGCACCCGGCTGAGAAGCCGAAAGCTGTCACAGCTGGGTGCCCACACTGAAGATGCCCGTGCTAAGAACACCAGATGGCCGGTGAAATGGGCTACGGGGGAGGATACTGCAGAATCGAAGGACAGGTGAGCGGCTACAATTTTTGTAGCTGCTTTTATTTTTTTTCCAGTGTGACTGGAACGCTTTAAGCTCAGCGTGTTTATCTCCCATGAGTTCAAGAAAGAGCTCTCTGTAAAAAAAACGAACAAAAAAAAACCCATAATAATAATCAATAATAAAGTGATCCAGTTGTTTACTAACATCTACATCTAGGGTTCTTTTCAAGCACATAATGATTAATATTTTAGTAAAGCATATAAAACTATGTATTTTAATAAAGGTGATTTGGGAAATTTAGCATGCAGATGTGTAGATGGTATTTAGCATAACCATTTCAGTGCCGTGGGACACAATAGTTAGCAGTGGCTGGAAGGAGAAACTACAGCATGTGGCCGTAGGCATCCAATGTACCCAGAAGTGCCAAATGCTGAAGATTTATGCTGATGGATTTGATAGGATTCTCAATAGCAATATATGGAGGGAACATCTCCAGCACTCTGGCGGCAGGGTCTTCCACTCTAAATCCAAAACATTGTGAGAGACGGGTACTTTTCTGAACCCACCAACATGTATTCCTGCAGGGTGCTGTGGTCCCATCAAAACCTACTTCACTACAGTGGACAGTAGTGATATAGAGGTCTGCAAGAGGAACCACAGTGCACAACAGGGGCCACTCTATCCAAAACAAATGTTGACTAGCATTGGCGCCCAGAGCTGCACAAGAGAGTAAAGATTTAAAGGGCTATATCACCTTTCCAGAAAAAATGTAAAAGGTGAACACCATACACCCTTCCCCACCCTCCTGGTCTCCGCTGTACTTACCTCCAAGGATGTTTAACTGTTAGTGTCGACACAGCCAGTCCAGACATTTGAAATCCCCACTCTTCTCTGTGCAGCACTTCCAGGATGGACCAGAGTGATTCACTGTGCAGGCACTGACCAATCAGAATTTCTGCACAAAGAGCAAGAAGAGCAGGGATTTCAAATCCCCAGATTCCTGGACTGGCTGCATGGACACCAACCATTCAGCATCACCTGAGGTAAGTACAGCAAGGACCTGGGGGGAGTGGAGGGTGTATATTGTTAGTACAGCTTTACATTTTTTTTTCTGTAAAAATAAGCTAATACTTTAAATCACCATGTGACAAACAGGAAAGTATAAAGATCCTTCTTTGCAGGGTGTTTTCAATTTTTATTCAGTGGTGACATGGTGACCAGGCAATGAGCTATATATGAAGCACAACTGCCCGTAAAAAGCATTATTCTGAGCCCTCTAACTGATAAAGGGTGAAAATGTGCCAATGGCTCCTTTTACTTCATTGCTCTATGTATGACATTACAAAAATAATGGTTAGCACAATTATAGTACATAACTATAGTACTTAGGGCACGGTAATGCTGCTGGATTGACATAAACAAGGCCAAATATTTCTCCTGACTAGATATATAAATCATATTACTTGTAGGATGCTTATCAAAATTCCATAGATTCCACAGTTCAATAAGTTACAGTACAATAGTCAAGATAGCATGGCATTCCATGTCTGTAGTGTATATATCATCTGTCTGGAAAGGCTGTAGGGAAGAATAATAGGTAAAGCACAAGGCAAGACAGCAATAAAAAACAGCTGTGGAGAAACTGCATTTTGTAATAAATGTGTTCTAGCAAAGTATGACATTACCAGAAAAGTGATCATGCTATTGTCTACTCATACTATGTTAGAGTTCATTTCAGCATCGCTTGTTTTCAACCGCTTCACAAAAAACTACATACAGAATTATACATTTCTATTCAGATTGTGTTAGTCTTTGCTATCCTTTGTAAACATATTGCTCTCTTCCTTTGATGAGCAGAATATGTCAGTCTTTATTGGTCCTTATATGTGTTAAGAATGGCAGAGGTCCTTCTTTTGGCAGCATTTTCAAACGACAATGGATGCTTTCCAGGAGACTAAAACGAGAGCACTGATCTCTTCAGAACAACATCTTTGGTCGGCTGTGACTCAACAAGTGTGAATGGTGGGATCCTTTGCTGTAAGTTGGGAAAATGGATACCCCCTATAATAAACTGACCTCTACTGGCCTTCAGAACAAATGTTCAAATCCAATAAGAATGAACTGAAAAGTTCACATGGAAACCTTCGTCATATTCCAAGTACATACTTCAAAATTCGAAGCAATGCCTAGGTGACGACTTCAAATGTTTGCCAGTGACACACAACTTGAGTAGCATTGTCTGAATTCCAGCAGAACATATATTGAAGCCAAACACTATGGCAGTTTTGTAGACAATGTTGATATGCAGAAGAGCCTGAGACACAGTGAATTGCAGTAACTCTGGGGTATGAAAGGTTTACACTTAAAACGCACAATAAACTAGTTGTTAATCTTACACCTGATCCAGCATTGTCTGTAGTGCTTTCAGTTTGTCTTCATAGGAAAGCACTGAATCTCCCAGAAGCAGCCGGCAGGCTTAGCCAAGCTGCTTTGTGCTCCACCAAACAAGCAACATAGCACCACCAGCGATCAGGCCACCCCACAGCCATTTGTACAGGAATCCAATAGGCTAAGGAAAGAAAAGAAAAAAGATTACAACATGATCATATTGCCATATAGTAAAGTGCACACAGCAACTCATTCTGTGGATACCATTTCTAGAAACATTCAGAGATGGCAAAAGGGGACATCTTTAGCACAATGTAGGAAAGCGGACTTACCTACTACCATTCCCCCAGAGACACATAGCATTAAAGATGAATGCACAAAAAATAAATGGGAAAAGCCACACATAAGGCTAGTTTACTGACCTTCAATTTTTTTTTTTTTGGGGAGGGGGGGGGGTTTGTGGCCAACAGGAATAGAAAATGTCACAGCATCAGTGGAAGTAAATCATGTTCTCTCTTTGCTATTAGTGGAATTATTATTGCCCTATCGTTGGTGTCAGTGGGAGGAATAGTGCCCCATTATTGATGTCAGTGGGAGGAATAGTGCCCCATCATTGATGTCAGTGGGAGGAATAGTGCCCCATCATTGATGTCAGTGGGAGGAATAGTGCCCCATCATTGGTGTCAGTGGGAGGAATAGTGCCCCATCATTGGTATCAGTGGGAGGAATAGTGCCCCATCATTGATGTCAGTGGGAGGAATAGTGCCCCATTATTGATGTCAGTGGGAGGAATAGTGCCCCATCATTGATGTCAGTGGGAGGAATAGTGCCCCATCATTGATGTCAGTGGGAGGAATAGTGCCCCATCATTGGTGTTAGTGGGAGGAATAGTGTCCCATCATTGGTATCAGTGGGAGGAATAGTCCTCCATCATTGGTGTCAGTGGGAGGAATAGTGCCCCATCATTGATGTCAGTGGGAGGAATAGTGCCCCATCATTGATGTCAGTGGGAGGAATAGTGCCCCATCATTGGTATCAGTGGGAGGAATAGTGCCCCATCATTGGTATCAGTGGGAGGAATAGTGCCCCATCATTGATGTCAGTGGGAGGAATAGTGCCCCATTATTGATGTCAGTGGGAGGAATAGTGCCCCATCATTGATGTCAGTGGGAGGAATAGTGCCCCATCATTGGTGTTAGTGGGAGGAATAGTGTCCCATCATTGGTATCAGTGGGAGGAATAGTCCTCCATCATTGGTGTCAGTGGGAGGAATAGTGCCCCATCATTGATGTCAGTGGGAGGAATAGTGCCCCATCATTGGTATCAGTGGGAGGAATAGTGCCCCATCATTGGTATCAGTGGGAGGAATAGTGCCCCATCAATGGTATCAGTGGGAGGAATAGTGCCCCATCATTGGTGTTAGTGGGAGGAATAGTGTCCCATCATTGGTATCAGTGGGAGGAATAGTCCTCCATCATTGGTGTCAGTGGGAGGAATAGTGCCCCATCACTGATGTCAGTGGGAGGAATAGTGTCCCATCATTGATGTCAGTGGGAGGAATAGTGTCCCATCATTGGTATCAGTGGGAGGAATAGTCCTCCATCATTGGTGTCAGTGGGAGGAATAGTGTCCCATCATTGGTATCAGTGGGAGGAATAGTCCTCCATCATTGGTGTCAGTGGGAGGAATAGTGCCCCATCACTGATGTCAGTGGGAGGAATAGCGCCCCATCATTGGTATCAGTGGGAGGAATAGTCCTCCATCATTGGTGTCAGTGGGAGGAATAGTGCCCCATCATTGTTGTCAGTGGGAGGTATAGTGCCACATCATTGTTGTCAGTGGGAGGGATAGTGCCGCATCATTGTTGTCAGTGACAAGGATAGTGCCGCATCATCGTTGTCAGTGGGAGGGATAGTGCCACATCATTGTTCTCAGTGGGAGGAATAGTGCAGCATCATTGTTGTCAGTGGGAGGGATAGTGCCACATCATTGTTGTCATTGGGAGGAATAGTGCCGCATCATCGATGTCGGTGGGAGGAATAGTGCCGCATCATTGTTGTCAGTGGGAGGGATAGTGCCGCATCATTTTTGTCAGTTGGAGGAATAATGCCGCATCATTGTTGTCAGTGAGAGGAATAGTGCTGCATCATTAGTGTCAGTGGGAGGAATATTGCCCTATCACTGGTGTCAGTGGGAGGAATAGTGCCCCGTCGGTGTCAGTGGAAAGAATAGTGCCCCATCATTGGTGTCGGTGCAGGAATTATTGCCATATTGTTGGTGTCAGTGGAAGGAATAGTCCCTTGTATCAGTAAGAGAAATCGGGCCCCAAGGGTCAGAAAAAGGCAAGCTAAAGGGCTGCATTTGGCCCACAGGCTACAGTTTGGAGACCACTGTTCTGGAAGAAAAGCACAGCTCAAAACAACCATTGTATAATGTTCCGGCCAATATGAACAACTGCTGCCAGGTGTTGGTCTTTCAATAAGAGCACGTCTAGCTTAATAGCAGATCTACAAAAATGGCACAAGTCTACACACTTAAAGTGGTAGTAAAGCCACTTTGTTAATTTTTACCTACAAGTCAGCTTACATGTAGGAAAAATTAATAACTTCTAAACGTACACCATTTAGGAGATATTCAAGTTTGTTTTTTTGTTTTATTTTTTTAAGAGCCGCTGCATGCACTCTGAAGGAACGGCATACCTATGTTGTTCCTTCAAAGCACTGTGCCGTGTCCTGAAACTCCTGTGCACAGGCGTGGGAGTGATGTCGTTGCAGCTCAGCCAGTCAGATAGCCGTAGCTCATGAACCCAGAAGGCCAGGTGAAGATGGAGCCTTTTCAGTGGTGACAGCATGCTGCTGGAGGCCTTTGCTTTAAGGTAAGTTTTACATAATGTGCTAGTATGTGATTCATACTAGCACATTATGCCTTTACCTTGCAGGGGATTTTTTTTTTTGGATGCGGTTTACTACCTCTTTAATACACACTGCAAAACAAATCCAACAAATGGCTTAGGTTGTTATCCACTCATAGAAGACATCCCTCTATAGCATTTCACCTAGCAGTAGATGCCAAACACATGGGTGATATATGTTAGAGGGTGTCTTCTATGGGTAGAAACCAAGCTTATAGTCATATAGTTAGTCTGGCTGAAAAAAAGACAAAAGTCCATCTAGGTCAATCATAAAAGAAAAAAAAAAAAGTTATAATCCAATACCCACAGTTGATCCAGAAGAAGGCAAAAAAAAACATCAAAGCAGGATCCAATTTGCAGGGGAAAAAGATTCCTTCCTGATCCCCCGAGAGGCAATTGGATATTCCCTGGATCAACTTTACCTATAAATGTTATATCCAGTTATATTCTGTGTATCTAAGAAAAAATCCAGGACTTTTTTAAAGCAATCCACTGAGCTGGCCAGAACCAACTCTTGAGGGAGTCTATTCCACATTTTCACAGCTCTCACTGTGAAGAAACCTCTGTGTTTGGAGACTAAATTTATTTAACTCCAGACGTAAGGAGTGCCCCCTTGTCCTCTGTGATGACCTCAGGGTGAATAACTCTACACCGAGTTCACTATATGAACCACTGATGTATTTATACATGGAGATCATATCCCCCCCTTATGTATTATACATGGAGATCATATCCCCCCCTTATGTATTATACATGGAGATCATATCCCCCCCTTATGCATTATACATGGAGATCATATCCCCCCTTATGTATTATACATGGAGATCATATCCCCCCTTATGTTTTATACATGGAGATCATATCCCCCCTTATGTTTTATACATGGAGATCATACCCCCCCTTATGTATTATACATGGTGATCATATCCCCCCTTATGTATTATACATGGTGATCATATCCCCCCTTATGTATTATACATGGAGATCATATCCCCCCTTATGTATTATACATGGAGAACATATCCCCCTTATGTATCATACATGGAGATCATATCCCCCCCCTTATGTATCATACATGGAGATCATATCCCCCCCCCCTTATGTATCATACATGGAGATCATATCCCCCCCTTATGTATCATACATGTTGATCACATCCCCCCTTATGTATCATACATGGTGATCACATCCCCCCTTATGTATTATACATGGAGATCACATCCCCCCCCCTTATGTATTATACATGGAGATCACATCCCCCCCCTTATGTATTATACATGGTGATCACATCCCCCCTTATGTATTATACATGGAGATCATATCCCCCCTTATGTATTATACATGGTGATCACATCCCCCCTTATGTATTATACATGGAGATCACATCCCCCCTTATGTATTATACATGGAGATCATATCCCCCCCCTTATGTATTAAACATGGAGATCATATCCCCCCCTTATGTATTATACATGGAGATCATATCCCCCCTTATGTATTATACATGGAGATCATATCCCCCCTTATGTATTATACATGGAGATCATATCCCCCCTTATGTATTATACATGGTGATCATATCCCCCCTTATGTATTATACATGGTGATCATATCCCTCCTTAATCTCCTCTTCTCAAGAGAGAATAAATTCAGTTCCTCTAATCTTTCCTCATAGCTGATCTCCTCCATGCCTCTTATCAGTTTAGTTGCCCTTCTCTGTACTTTCTCCAGTTCCCCAATGTTCTTTTTGTGAATTGGTGCCCAAAACTGAACTGTATATTCCAGATGAGGTCTTACTAATGATTTGTACCGGGGGAAATGATATCTCTCTCTCTGGATTCTATACCTCTTTTAATACAAGAGAGGATTTTGCTCACTTTAGAAACCGCAGCTTGGCATTGCATGCCATTATTAAGCTTGTGATCTACCAGAGCTCCCAGATGCTTCTCCACCATTGATTCCCCCAGTTGTACCCCCCCTAGTATGTATGATGCATGCATATTCTTAGCCCTCAAGTGCAGACCCTTACATTTGTTCATTTAAAAAAATTGAGTTATTAATCTCATGAAACTGCACAGACATTTGTTCTGTGCAAATGTAGGGAAAATCAATTATTAAACTAATTTCTCTCCAGGTCAAATGTAAATCATTTATAAAGAGTAGAATGAATAAAGAAAATACTGCACTATGTCCACTAGATGGAGCTTATGATCATAGGATATAAATACGTATTTCCTATGTTTGTCATCTTTATCAAGTGGTATTTTCTGGATTCATTGTACTCCTTGTGAAAGAATAACATTCAACCAAGAGAGAAAACAGCTCCATAACATTTGATTTTGTCCCCATTCTTAAAGAATGAATGTATATGCAGTGCCATGGGATGAATTGCTCTTTAACGCAGAGCAGGAAGAGGGACATTTTAGCAGGAGCAGGTTCAAATATAAGGATAGTCCCTCCAAATCAGGAACAGTTGGGAGGTATGGGTTACTAATCCCCAGTCTGTATTACTAATGGTATTTCTTTTATCCCCAGTGCATATCACAGATACAGAAATTGTAATAACATTGCATTTGCTGTATTTTTGTCATTGAACACAAATATCTAGGAATTAGACATGTGAAACTTCAAGCATGTGCATTTTGAGTATTTTGCTGTAGTGCTAGCTTTGCAGCCCATGTGTTTTGTTCTGGAACTGGAATATTTTTATATTGAACTAGCAGTAATTTGCTCCGCACAAGAACTAAAAATGGGAGGTTTGCTGTACTTTTAACCACAGGGTGACAATCCTAATTATTTCAGCACAAGCACAAGCTTGAGCCAGCAAAACAGGACGTCAGCTTGGTCACTTTCCATTGAAAGTAAAAAAAAAAAAAAATCCTACTAAGAACGAGTCATTTCCAAGTCAGCACAATGGAAGAATCCCACTGTAATTATAACATACTGTAGCTTTCACTATATACATACAACAGAAAGAGGAAAAGCTGCGAAAGGAAATGGACAAAACATTTGCTTTTTTCATAATCCTCTAAAAAGCACCTATAAGACTATGAAAAGACAGACACAATGATTTTTATTGTAGGGACAATGGTTTGGACTACTGTTCTGATGCTTCATGAGAATGACTCTCTTTGTTAATTGATTTGGTATAGAATAAGGTTTTAGTCTGATCCTGTATTTGTGAATACCAAAGTGGACAGCAGTAGATTTATTGGTGTGTTTTAGTGAACAATGGTGTGACTTACAAAGGAATTCCTATCAAAACAGGAAAAGGGACTTTCAGTCAAAGTTACAGGTCAGTTGTGCTGACATTTGATTGGCCGCATTCTTGTTCCAGGTCAGCGAGTATAAGGGCTCATGCAGGGGAGGACTGACAACTCATGGGGCCCCCCGCGCAATAGGGGATCATGGGGCCCGTGTCCTTGCCCAAACTCAAAAAAGCCTATGAAAAAGGTACCAGGGGCATCTCATGGGGCCCCCTACTGACCCCGGGCCCTCGGGCAGTGCCCGAGTTTCCAAATGGTCAGTCCGCCCCTGGGCTCATGTACACTGCAGCTGGTAAACGCTCGTTTAGGAGCTGTTCAGCATTTTTTTCAGCAGCCCCTGAACGCACCCTAATGTTTTCCTATGTGTCCATGTACACATCTTCGTTTACAGTCGTTTACAAGCAGTTGAGTTTACAGTCTTTTTTTAACGCAACAAACTTGCGTTCAGTCGTCGATTCAATCAGCGTTTCAAACGCAAAACGTGGCTAAACGCACCTAAACTTGGCAAATCGTGTTTATAAGCGTTTGCATTTGAAATTTTTTATTAACTCTTCCAGTTCCCAATGCTGTCCAGAGCCATGAAAAATGCATGCAAAGAATTTTCAAGGTGCTCAAATGGATAAAACACTTAACAGGATGTTCCTACCAAGCTTGTCACACATTGAAATGACCAATTCACACCTCAGACCTCTCCCACCCTTGGAAACAAAATAGATGTTAATGCTCATTCACACCTCAAATTCCTCATGAAGACCCCCTGCCAGGTGACCTTCATGACTCCCTGCAGCAGTCTCCTTCCCACCCTTGGAAACAAAAGAAATGTTAATGAGCAACTCACACCTAATTTTCTCAACACCTACTTCTGTGTCTGCTTCTACTGTGTGTATGGCTCTGAAAAAGTCTGAAATAGTTAATAATTTACCACTTTTCAGTGCATTCTGGGCATTCCTGTGCTTCTCTTTAAAAAAACGCTTCTGAACGCAAACGTGGCTAAACGCGGTATGCAAACGCGGAAAAACAAACGTTTTGTAACCTGTGTTTTCCTGCTGTCAATTTCCAGCATTCAGAAGTGTTCTCCAAATGTCACCTGTACATGAGCCCAGTCTTAGTAAATAGTAAAGCAAGAATAAGGATTACAGTCCTGGAGCTTAAAGCACAATTCCAGGCAAAACGTTTCCTTCCTCATGCAGTGGGACTTTGCCCGTACTGAATGGGTTACCTGCTGATTTTGTCTAGGGGTGAACACAGAGCTTATACTCTCCTGATCCGTCGGGAAAACCGTGCTCCCCCACGTCCAGCAGTGGACTGTTCCTGATGTCATCTCCAGAGCTAGTCTATGATGTCGTCATGAACAGTCCACCACACAAGACCACGGGGAAGGGGGGTGCAGGAGTCACAGGGACCGCTCTTGTGCAGGGAGGATTAGGTGAGCATATCTTGGCTCTCCACTCCTCTAGACAGAGATGAGCAGTTCATTAATGCAGTGTGGAGACAGCTCCACTGTAGGGAAGGGTTTTTTTTTGCCAGAGTTCTTCTTTAAAGCTGAACTCTGGGCACAAACTTTCATTTAGATATATTTCCCAATAACCAGCAAAAAATTCTAAATCCATTTTGCGAGCATCAAATGCATTTCAACACCCAGACATTACCCCCTAAAAGTAGTATTTGCCTGTGCAACCCATTAAACAACCCAGGCTTTCCATTAGACATACCCATCTACAAATTAGTGAGAGTAGGCCATTGCATTGAAAATGTAGGGGTTTCCCATGGGCACTCATGAGCGAAATGCATGAGACTACGGGGATATTTACTAAACCTGCATGGTACAAAATCTGGTGCAGCTCTGCACAGAAGTCAATCATCTTCCAGGTATTATTGCTAAGGCCTCATGCACACAGGAAGTTTTAAAAATGCTCCTCCTCTTGGCAGCAGCGTTTTGGCAAAAAAAAATACCTAATACTTGTGTTCTACAGTTTTTTAAAAGCGTTTAGGGCCGTTTACAAGCGTCAAGCTCTTGGGCATGAATTATTATTATTATACAGGATTTCTATAGCGCCAACAGTTTGCTCAGCGCTTTACAATATAACGGGAGACAATACAGCAACAGTACAGTTCAATACAAGAGGGTTAGGAGGGCCCTGATCCTGGGAGCTTACAATCTAAGAGGGAGGGGCTAGTGGTACAAAAGGTAATAACTGTGGGGGATGGACTGACAGGAGGAATAGAAGATTCCATTATTAGCGGAGGGCAAGATAGGCTTCCCTGAAGAGATGGGTTTTCAGAGATCGCCTAAAAGTGAGCAGAGTAGGCGATAGTCTGATAAATTGGGGTAGAGAGTTCCAGAGGATGGGGGAGGCTCTGAAGAAGTCCTGGAGACGAGCATGGGAGGAGGAGACAAGAGAGCTAGAGAGCAGGAGGTCGTGGGAGGAGCGGAGAGGACTGTTTGGGTGATATTTAGAGACAAGATCGGTGATGTAATTTGGGGCAGTTATAAATGGCTTTAAATGTTATTGTTAATGTTATGAATTTTATTCGTTGGGCAACAGGAAGCCAGTGGAGGGATTGGCAGAGAGGGGTGGCAGATACAGAACGGTTAGTAAGGTGGATGAGTCTGGCAGCAGCATTCATGATAGACTGAAGAGGTCGGCCAATGAGGAGGGAGTTACAATAGTCAAGGCAAGAGATAACAAGGGGGTGAATAAGTTGATTAGTAGTTTCAGGTGTTAAGAACGGCTGTATCTTGGAGATGTTGCGGAGTTGAAGTCTACAAGATTTAGACAGCGATTGGATTTGGGGCTGAAAGGACAGATGGGGGTCTAGGGTTACACCTAGCACCCTGGCATGAGGGGAGGGACTGATGGTTGTGTTATTGATCTTGATGGAGAAGTCAGGGGAGGGGGCACGGGCTGGAGGGAATAGCATGAGCTCAGTTTTGGAAAGTGAGTTTGGGAAGTGGAGTGACATCCATGCTGATATGAATTAATTTCATTGGCCAAAATAATTTATTCTGGCCACTGAAATGAAATCACGCTGGAGCGTTAAACACGCTTAGCATTAACACGTATTTAGATGCATCAAGCATTTTTTTTGCTTGACGCTCCTGGACGCACTGGCCCTAGGCTTTTTTTTTCCTGCTGGTAAACGCTACTGCTACTAAAAGCTTCTGAAAATCTGTGGGGTTAATTCACTGAAAGGAAATAGGCTGTGCACTTTGCAAAGTGCAGTTGCACTCTGCAAGAGCAGTTGCTTCAAAGCTTAATAAATCATCAAAAGCTCTGCTGACTTTCATCATCCAATCATGTGCAAAGTAAAAGAGCTTTTTTTTTTTTTTTTTAAACATTTTCCCGCCGCCCTATAGTAGAACTACTGCTACAGGGCAGCAGGGCTGCGCAACATCACACACACACACATATGTGATTTGCATTTCTGGGTAGGGCGCACCCGCACCGCCATTGGCAGCTAGGGATGTCAATCACCGGGTCCCAGACAAAGATTCCCTGCCAGCACCCAGCGATCGCTGTGTAAAGCTGACAGGGGAGAGACCTCTGTGTGAACACCACATGTCTCTCTCCTGCCAGCAAGGACATGCTGCTTTGTATTTCTCTGCACAGCTGAGAAATACAAAGCAGCATGTCTCCCCAGTAAAACACACACAGCATATAATATTAAAACAGCACACAGCAAACAGTTAACTCTTTGATCACCCCAGATGTTAATCCCTTCGTGCCCAGTGCCATTAGTAGTGTCAGTGCTTTTTAATAGTCAATGTTAGTTCCCACCCAGTGTCAGAATGCCTGCTGCAGTCCCACTATAAACCGTTGATCGCCTCCATTACTAGTATAATTAAAAAAAAAAAATTCCAGTCTATATATACACCGCCATTTGTAGACGCTAGAACTTTCATGTAAACCAATTAATTTACACGTATTGGGATTTTTTCCTAGCAAAGACATGTAGCAGAATACATTTTGACCGAAAGTTATGAAGAAATTAGATTTTAAATTTTTTTTCACTCTATAGGTTTTATAGCAAAAAGTCAAAAATATGTTTTTTTTTACCAAAATTGTCGGTCATTTTTTGTTTATAGTGCAAAAAATGAGCACTGCACAGGTAATCAAATACCTCTGAAAGAAAGCTCCATTTGTGGGGAAAAAAGGCTAAATTTCATTTATGTACAGCGTTGCATGACCGTGCAATTGTCAGTTAAAGTAACGCAGTGCAGTATCATAAAAAATGGCCTGGTCAGGAAGAGGGGGGGGGGGGGGGTAAATCCTCTGGAGGTTGTTAAATTATCCTTGCACATGATTGGGTATTCCTTGCAAAGTGAATCTTTATTTCATTCACAAAGCTCTGGAGCAATTGCACTTGCAGAGTGCAACTGTACCTTGTATGATGCACAGTCTATTTACCTTTGGTAAATCAACCCCAATGTGTGCATGGACACATATGATAACATGGAGGGCCGCTTGGAAGCAGGAAAAAAACAAAAAAACAAAAACGCCTGACACCCCTAAGAGTGGCTGCAAAAACACCCTCTGTGCATGTAGTCTAAAGCTTAACTGAACAAGCTGAAGCTAGAAGCGGACTGGCTACTATGCACAGCTGCACCAGATTCTGAGTGCTCCAGTTTTAATAAATCTCCCCTTATTAATCTTTGGGGTTTGGCCCAACACTTTGATATATTTAAGTCAGCAAGGAAGCAAACCCTGTCCTGGCTGGAAGAAGAATGGCACATCTGAATCTCAAGCCTATAATTCTGGACCATTTCTGATGAAATTTTAGTTCACAGGTAAAGGTATCCTTAAAAAGGTATGTCCTAGGCATGTTATGTAGCATACTTTTTTTTTAGTGAAGGTTAGATATAATCCCAAAGGTTTGGGACAAAAAAATGAAGGGGGTCACTCATCTATTCTCTCTCATTTCATCAGCCAGTGTCAAACTGTTTTTCGGTTTCTGTTTGTGCACAGAATAGTTTGAAATAAGTTTGAAAAAGCATTACACACAAGCCCCTTTCTACACTAGCCATAGGGTTTACCCCCCTGAAAAGCAATACATGGTGAATAGCTTTTCTGAAACAAAGTTTACAGGCGTTTAGGAGATGCTACTGTCACCTCCTGAGTACTGTTCTCTCTTTTTTTTTTTTTAATTATCTATCTAATGGCAAATTTTACCTTGTGAGACTGTGCCACAACTGTGAGCTAAGCGTTTGGCTTGTGGTTGTGGCACCAACCCATTCACTTACATGGGAGAGTTTGAAAGGGGGTGCCACCTGTCAAACTGTGCATGTAGTTTTAAAGTTGGAGCACTATGATGCTCTGTGGATGCCTCCGAATGGTACCATGCTTGCTTGTAGGTAAGAGGATGGAAGGCAGTAAAACATTGATCAATCACCTGTTTTTACCAACTCCCTGGCCTCCCGTTCAAAAGGAGCCTGAATATTGATAAACAGTTTAAAAACAAACTTGAATTGCAATTAACGCGGTGTCGCTGGGCACTTGCTCCCAAAGTCTCCAACTTGTATAATTCTATAAGAGCAGTGTGGACAGAAAACATTTGCAAAGCTTTCAGCAAGCATCGTGCCTTTAGAGTACCATTAAACTCCAGTATGAGGAGGTAAAATACAAATCTTAATAGAAGAGATCTCCTAAAACCTAGTAGTAGCTGCTTTAAAGAGGAGGATTCATTAAGCTTCAGTACTACTTGGGCTTGCTGAAAGCCTGCTAGCTGCTAGAGTTAGCACTCCCAATAGCATACTGGGAAAGATTTACTAAAACTGGAGTGAGTAAATCTGGTGCAGAAGTGCATGGTAGTCAATCAGCTTCTAACTTCAGCTTAAAGGATAAGTTCACCTTTTGACCAAAAACAATAATTGCACATTTTGTTTGCAGGAAAAAGAAAGGGAATTTATTATTTTTGGTTGCAGGAGCTTGTAAAGCATTGCACCAGTGATCAGCAGATCATTGGTTCCATGCAGGTCTCCTGCAAACCTGTCAGTATACCTAGCTGCTTGCGCATACAGGATGTATGGGATTTACAGGCAAGCAGATATACTGACAGGAAGATTCAATGAAGTACCACAGCGCTCCACATCATTGAGAACTACAAGCCGACAGCTGGGACTTGTAGTTTATTTATGCAGAGCCACGCGGTTTTTAAAAACTGCCAGCTAGCAGGGGAAACTTCTGCCCATACGTCTGTCACAGGGAGGGAAGGGGGAAGTGGTTGCAGCATTGGAAACATGTTACATGTTCCACCTTAAAAATGGGTGGAACATGTAACATGTTCCCAAAGGTGAACTTATCCTTTAACCTCTTCGCGCCAGCGCCTCCCAGCCCTTTAAGAGTTTCAGAAGTCGGGAAACGGGGCGGGGTTTTAGGGTTATGTGACCACAGTGATTCGCCGTCACGGCAGTCACATGATCGGAAAAGGTCCCAATAGAAAGGGGAGACCGGTACCTTTCCGGGAGTCGCGGACATATGTGCTGGGAGCGCACACTCTCAGCACATATGTATTTTCTAATTGCACGCAAATATGCGGCCCCTCAGCGTCAAGGCCCAGACGCCGAGAGGCCGCATATTTGTGTGCGATCGGTCGTCAATTGGTTAAGCGTTGACAAAAAAACCTGGAAGCCGATTGGTTTCTATGCAGAACTGCACCAGATTTTGCATTTTCCAGTTTTAGTAAATCAACGTCAGTGTGTTTAAACTTCCCTATTCTGAAGCTTTCCAAAACCTTGCTATACATATGTCTCCTACACAACCTAAAGCCCTTGTGAACAAAGGTCTTACAATCCTGTATTACTCTATTCATCAACTTAAAATGCGTCTAAATTTAACCAAAGATGTTCAGTTGATCACTGAGCAGTTCTGAATTTACCATTTACCAGTGAAAGTCTTTAAACAACATTCCTGCTGCTAGTAAGCACAGCGCATTAGTGACTAATTCAAATAAAATGCAGTAAATAAAAATAATCAGAATCAGAGACTACGTCTACTTAATTCTTGTGAGATTATCCAATTTGTCTTTCTTACATGTAATTGAAAAAATACTTTTTTGTGGTCGCTGTTCCATGATCTCATCTTTCCTTTTATAGTTATTTTAAGATCAGAAGGGTAGCAGATAGTGAAACACATGAACACAAGTACACATCTCAATAAATGGCTTCCAAAACATGTCCAAATATTTATCTAAATCATAGTTTTGGGTTTATGGTGGCTTAGGGTTTTTTTTTTTTTTTTAACAACTCCTTCCATTTACAGTTATTGCACAAATAGTTTATTTCATATGAATTGTGTTGCCACAGGTTTGCATTAGACACATAGGGGCATATTTATAAAGCAGTAAATGTGACATTCATTGCTGGTAAATCAATGTAATAATATGAAACACATACCAGGAAGATAAATATGCTGAATGAATGTCACATTTAATGCATTATAAAGGCTCCCTCTTGGGTTTATATACACGGGGCTTTACCAGGCATTTTTAAGCCTAGATGCACACAGGGAGCTGAACATGCTATGTACAACCTGTCATACAAGTGAATGGCTGTACATGGCCATGCTCTTGCAAACTATGATGCTCCTTTGCATAAGCATTTACCTGCATATAATTGGATAAAAAAGTGAGCACTCTCAATCAAAGCAGCTATTGCACTACACATAACCAGATGAAACCTCAGTATAAATGTAAATATAAGTGCAGCGCTAATAAATTAATGATAATAATGTCCATATAAATATATTAATATGTAGGAAAAAATAAATTGTTCATAAGGTGACAATCCGCAACTAAAGTGTCAACTGCGGCGATACTTCAGTGCTTGTGCTTGAAAAGAGGGGTAAGAATACGCACTCACCAGATGCGGAATGGAAATACGCATATAAATCAATATTCAGAGGTCCCCTTTACGGAAGCAGATTAGGCCAGGCAAAGGATTATCCTCCCTCTGGGTGGTGTATGGTACGTCAGGTACTTCTGGGTTGTATATCATGACAGTAAGCCACAGAGCCACGTCACGGCACCCTGATATTCTGTGGTCCTAAGTCCACAATTTACTCTGAATATTGATTTATATGCGTATTTTCATTACGCATCTGGTGAGTGCGTATTCTTACCCCACTTTTTAAGCACAAGCACTGAAGTATCGCCGCAGTGGACACTTTATCCATGGATTGTCACCTTATGAACTATTTATTTTTCCTACATATTTATATATTTATAAGGACATTATTATAATTAATTTATTATCTCTGCACTTATATTTACATTTACCTGCATATGCGCGTCCGATTTACACCCTGTTCCAAATTATTATGCAAATTATATTTTTCTCATTTACCTAAATAATTGATGTAAATAACAGTCAGCATAATTCTCATGTTATCAACTATTAAGAGTACAATTCAAATTTTATTGAACAAACCTCCTAATGATAACAGGGTTTTTTTTAAACATAAAAAACTTACAATGCACTGTTCCAAATTATTACGCACAGTAAGTTTCAAAACACTTTTCAGTGTTCAATCAAACTTTTAACAACATTTTAACTTTTTAAACATTTTAACATAGGACTCCTTATTTGATAGCAGCTTCACAAGTCCTGCATCCATTGAACTTGTGAGTTTTTGGACAGTTTCTGCTTGAATTTTTTTGCAAGATGTCAGAATAGCCTCCCAGAGCTGCTGTTTGGATGTAAACTGCCTCCCACCCTCATAGATCTTTTGCTTGAGGATGCTCCAAAGGTTCTCAATAGGATTGAGGTCAGGGGAGGATGGAGGCCACACCATGACTTTCTCTCCTTTTATCCCCATAGCAGCCATTGATGCAGAGGTATTCTTTGCAGCATGAGATGGTGCATTGTCATGCATGAAGATGATTTTATTACGGAAAGCATAGTTCTTCCTTCTGTACCAGGGAAGAAAGTGGTCAGTCATAAACTCCACATACTTTGCAGAGGTTATCTTTACACCTTCGGGGACCCTAAAGGGGCCGACTAGCTCTGTTCCCATGATTCCGGCCCAAAACATGACTCCACCACTGCCTTGCTGACGTCGCAGCCTTGTTGGAACAGGGTGGCCATCCACCAACCATCCATCTGCACCATCCAGGGTTGCACGGCACTCATCAGTGAACAGGACTGTTTGAAAATTAGTCTTCATGTATTTTTCTGCCCAATGCAGCCGTTTCTGCTTGTGAGCATTGGTTAGTGGTGGCCGAATAGAAGGTTTATGCACAGATGCAAGACTCTGGAGGACTCTACACCTTGATGTCCGTGAGACTCCAGAGGCACCAGCAGCTTCAAATATCTGTTTGCTGCTATATAATGGTATTTTAGCAGCTGCTCTCTTGATCCGATGCATGGATCTGGCAGAAATCTTCCTCAATGTGCCTTTATCTGCACGAACCCGTCTGTGCTCTGAATCAGCCACAAATTTCTTAATAGTGCAATGATCACGCTTAAGTTTTCGTGAAATTCTAATGTTTTCATACCTCGTCCAAGCCATTGAACTATTTCATTCTTTTCGGCAGCTGAGAGATCCTTTTTCTTCCCCATATTGCTTGAAAATGGCGCTCTGCTTAATAATGTGGAACACCCTCCTTTAGTAGTATTTCCTTAAATTGGGCTCACCTGCCAATCTAATTATCACAGGTGTCCGAGATTGTTTTCAGTGATCAAAAGAGCCCTGAGACACAATGCCATCCATGAGTAAGGCTGGCCATACATTATACAATTATCTGGAGATTTTTGATTTAGATTTACCAAAAACCATATAATAGGAGGACAAACCTAAACAACACTTTCAGTTGTATCCAATTAGGCAGGCCCTTGCACTACACAGTTGAAGGTAAATCTAAAGGAAATTGTCACAAAGATTAAATATTTTGTTTTTCAGTTTAAGGCTGGCCATACATTATACAATTATCTTCCAATTTTCTGCCCAATTTCCTTTAGATTTACCTTCAACTGTGTAGTACAAGGGCCTGCCTAATTGGATACAACTGAAAGTGTTGTTTAGGTTTGTCCTCCTATTATATGGTTTTTGGTAAATCTAAATCAAAAATCTCCGTATAATGTATGGCCAGCCTTAAACTGAAAAACAAAATATTTAATCTTTGTGACACTTAAATAGAATTTGCATAATAATTTGGAACAGGGTGTAAAGATGCACAACTTTCCCATTTGTAAGATATGTTGCCCCTGCCTGCATGAGTACAAGCTGATGCAAAGAAGCATTGGGCTTTACAAGAGAACAGCCGCATACAGCCATTCACTTATATAGCAGTACAGCTCCCCAGGAACGGAAAAGAAAAAAAAACACCTAGAAAGTGCTTTGGGCATATAAAATGCCTATTTAAACCCAAAGTGTAGCTGGCAGCCTCCAGCACTCTCATAACAAAGAAGAAAAGCATTATTCCAAAAAATACCCAAAAGAATGGAGAGAGGAATACAGAAGTGGAACTGAAAGCCATGGGTCTGCGGACGCTGGAATTGTAATGCACCCTGCCTGAGGAAGTGACCACATGTTCACCAGAGAACGCAGTGCCAGTGATATATTTGTTTTACCTACAACAAAGCCTTGTTCTGATGTATACACCTGACATCAGGCACCTTCTATTACCTTTGCATGTGGATGTCTTACACCTTTTATGGAGCCACTCTGCCCTGCCTTCCACTCCCCGTGATCCCCAGGCTTTCCTAGTTCCTCTGTGAGCCTAGGATTTCTGTAGGGGGAATTCAGGATAGGAGGAGAACAGAAAACTCCTTTTCAACATCCTTTTTTTGTTAACATTTCTGCAGTTGTTTCCTGGTCTCTGGCCTAGGCTAAAACTATGACATACACCCCAGGAGTCTTCATGGGTATTTTTATTTCTTTCATCTGGAGGAGGGTATGAGGGTCTTTCTGAGCTAAGCATACCCTCCTGTCTGCATGCCTCAGCTAAGGGCAGATGGATTACAGGAAGCAAATTCTCATAAATCATATGCCCTTACTCAAGATGGCTGTGGCTAGAAATGCTAGGGGTGTTTTGTCATTGATGAGTGAGTGTGCTTTGAAAATTAAAAATGAATTAAATATTTTCAGTTTGTGGTGCTCAGATACAGAGAAGTTCCATTTTCAGTTCAGTAATCAAAAGCCCTCCACTACCCTAAAGCTGGCCAAACACATATGGATTTCTTATGTTCTGCCTGTGGGCTGAATGAAATAAATCAAACAGATTCATCCATTCACACTAACAGTACAGATGGACAAATCTCCCACTGTGGGCTACTCACTTGGTAGTCCTGGCTGTCAGATTACCCAAACAGTGCCTGCATCTAATTGGATGCAGCCAACAACTTTCCACTTGGCTCGTTTGACAAAAGTTGATTGAAATAAATACTTTTACCGAACCAGGTGTTGCAGACAGGGCCACTGACATAGCAAATTTCAGCCAATTCATGCTGGTTCAATGTGTATATGGCCAGCTTTAGCGCATGAGGCACAAAGGATGTGACACTGAAGTAGCTGCTGCTTGCAGTGGTCTTCCAATATGCTGGAAAACTCCAGTCCTCAAAGGCCAGCTTCCTCAGACAGATTTAGAATTTCTCTATTTTTTTTTCACTTTTGTCTTCTTTTAATTAAAGATCTGGTTCAATAAGCAGAATTATCCATCTCAAATTCCTGACATGTTATTTGGCATTCGAAGACTGGAGTTGTGCATCCCCAAATAGTTCATTTGTTTCCACACCAACCCTTTCACAGTGAACACACTGAATGGTATAAAGTCCCAAGGTAGAAACAAATGTCCATGTTGTACCTGGTTCTTTGAAATTTGATTCAATATATAACGGATAAATGTAATCACCTACAAAACACAAAGATCAATGTATGTCTGCAGCAAAAATCCCATTCCTTAGAGCTATACAAATAGAAAGATCTAAGGCTGCAGTTAGGAAGCAGGTTAGACCAAAGGAGCTAAGGCTATCAAAGGGAAAATATGTTTTCCTTAGAAGTAACACAGAAGAGGATTTAAAAGAAGGCGATTCATGCCCTGAGCAGTGTCCCCGATAACACAGCAGAGTGCTCATACCGAGGTAGCTGTTGAAGATTTCCTGAGCCCAGCTTTCTTTTTAAGTAAACAGCTCTCCTCTTTCATTCTTAACCTCTGAAATCATCTGAGATTCTTGTCGGATGCACATGGCTGGTTTAATCGTAATCTCTTTAAATGTTTCCAACATCTCTAACTGTGCTAGAGAAGGTTCACATTGTTATTTTTGTGATTTTTTTTTTAATCTTATGCTTCATGGCAAAAATATAAACCTTTGCATTTTCAAAACATAAATATCTAACTTGCGGAATTTACTTCAGTCAAAACTGGAATGTAAACCTAGACATGCGTACACGGAGCATAGACCACCAGAGAATAGACAGTTTTTCATCAATATATTACTGCACTACATCACTACACCCCGCTCCCTTTTGTCTGGTGATCCTGGAACACACCTGCTGGGGATTCTGGCACACACACACCCAAGGTTTGAAGTTGTTGTAAACCTCAGACATGAAACATGAACAAAGCATATCCCTCTATAGTGTGTACTTGTCCAAATCCAGTGTTATTTCTCTCTACTGCTTTGTTCCTATACTATCAGCATGAATCACTTCTGACAAGTTTTCCCTGACACCAACAGAAAAATGGTGACAGGGGAGGGACCTACAGCAAATTGACAGCCTCAGCTCTGTTCCTGTGTGCTGTGCGGAGGGGGGGGGGGGGGGGGGTGTCTCTTCTCTCTAGTCAGCTCTCCTCACTGAACTCTACAGAGTGTAATCTCAGCTCTCTGCCCCCTGTTTTCTTAACTCTGAGACAAGCTTTATAAATTCAGCACTTTGAATGGATGTAGAGAATACTACAGATAAACAGGTACAACTTATGTGAGATGATTTGTTTCATCTCTGTGTATCACTAAAGGCCAGTCACTTCACTGGGTATGCAAGGGTTTATAACCACTTATAACCACTTTAAAGCCCAATTCCACTCAAAACATTTTAATTTGTTCAGGATAGAGTAGGGAAGTGTTAGCCTCTCTCTTTTTTTTTTAATTGCCGTCTGTGTCCCGGCTGGGGAACATCACCCCACACTTCTACATAATACATGGAGAATTTCAACAACAGAGCGAGAGATCAAAACAAAAACAATGTTTTAGTAGAATTGGGAAATGTTAGATCATCAGACAATGTTTATATTACTGTCTGTGCTTTCCTGTTCCTGTGACAGCCGCATCCCACCTATTCCTTGTAAGAGAGTCCAAGGGACAGGAAGTAAAAAGGAACATCTCCCCAATTGGGATGAAAAAAGAAAAAAAAACACAAACTGAAGTTTTAACCATTTCCTACCCTAACAAACACAAAAAATGTCCATAGATAAGTTGGCCATAGATGGATAGTATCTCGGTCAGTCCTTGCAGAACTGGCCAAAATTCAATCCACTTATGGGCAGGCTGGTTGTACTAAAATTGATCCATGGATCGGCTTCGGTACAACCAGCCTGTTGGATTTTTTACATGTGATCACTGCAGCTATAGCCACAGCAGTAATCATTGTGTTCTGCCAGCAGGAAAGTCTCCCCACTGGAAGAACACAATAGTGCAGCGGGAGGGATTCCGCCCATCAACACTGACTGTGTTGATGAGGGAACAGAGTGATTTTCTTTCCTGCCTTGTTGCAGTAAAGAAAATTGCATCATCTATTGCTTGCTTTAGAGCCTCATTTTAACTTTTAAACTAGGATGTACCTTTAAAGTGGAACTCCAGGCAAACAGCTAAGTATGCCATACATACAGTCAGGTCCATAAATATTGGGACATCGACACAATTCTAACATTTTTGGCTCTATACACCACCACAATGGATTTAAAATGAAACAAACAAGATGTGCTTTAACTGCAGACTGTCAGCTTTAATTTGAGGGTATTTACATCCAAATCAGGTGAACGGTGTAGGAATTACAACAGTTTGCATATGTGCCTCCCACTTGTTAAGGGACCAAAAGTAATGGGACAGAATAATAATCATAAATCAAATTTTCACTTTTTAATACTTGGTTGCAAATCCTTTGCAGTCAATTACAGCCTGAAGTCTGGAATGCATAGACATCACTAGACGCTGGGTTTCATCCCTGGTGATGCTCTGCCAGGCCTCCACTGCAACTGTCTTCAGTTCCTGCTTGTTCTTGGGGCATTTTCCCTTCAGTTTTGTCTTCAGCAAGTGAAATGCATGCTCAGTCGGATTCAGGTCAGGTGATTGACTTGGCCATTGCATAACATTCCACTTCTTTCCCTTAAAAAACTCTTTGGTTGCTTTTGCAGTATGCTTTGGGTCATTGTCCATCTGCACTGTGAAGCGTCCAATGAGTTGTGAAGCATTTGGCTGAATATGAGCAGATAATATTGCCCGAAACACTTCAGAATTCATCCTGCTGCTTTTGTCAGCAGTCACATCATCAATAAATACAAGAGAACCAGTTCCATTGGCAGCCATACATGCCCACGCCATGACACTACCACCACCATGCTTCACTGATGAGGTGGTAGGCTTAGGATCATGAGCAGTTCCTTTCCATCTCCATACTCTTCTCTTCCCATCACTCTGGTACAAGTTGATGTCGGTCTCATCTGTCCATAGGATGTTGTTCCAGAACTGTGAAGGCTTTTTTACATGTCGTTTGGCAAACTCTAATCTGGCCTTCCTGTTTTTGAGGCTCACCAATGGTTTACATCTTGTGGTGAACCCTCTGTATTCACTCTGGTGAAGTCTTCTCTTTATTGTTGACTTTGACACACATACACCTACCTCCTGGAGAGTGTTCTTGATCTGGCCAACTGTTGTGAAGGGTGTTTTCTTCACCAGGGAAAGAATTCTTCTGTTATCCACCACACTTGTTTTCCGTGGTCTTCCGGGTCTTTTGGTGTTGCTGAGCTCACCGGTGCATTCCTTCTTTTTAAGAATGTTCCAAACAGTTGTTTTGGCCATGCCTAATGTTTTTGCTATCTCTCTGATGGATTTATTTTGTTTTTTCAGCCTACTGATGGCTTGCTTCACTGATAGTGACAGCTCTTTGGATCTCATCTTGAGAGTTGACAGCAACAGATTCCAAATGCAAATAGCACACTTGAAATGAACTCTGGACCTTTTATCTGCTGATTGTAATTGGGATAATGAGGGAATAACACACACCTGGCCATGGAACAGCTGAGAAGCCAATTGTCCCATTACTTTTGGTCCCTTAACAAGTGGGAGGCACATATGCAAACTGTTGTAATTCCTACACCGTTCACCTGATTTGGATGTAAATACCCTCAAATTAAAGCTGACAGTCTGCAGTTAAAGCACATCTTGTTCATTTCATTTCAAATCCATTGTGGTGGTGTATAGAGCCAAAAATGTTAGAATTGTGTTGATGTCCCAATATTTATGGACCTGACTACATGCATGCTACCTATTTTACCTGCCAAAAGATTTGTAATTGTGTTCAGCAATGTACAAACCTGCCATACTGCCAATCCAGGCAAGTAAAACTACTATTTCCCATTTCAGCTCTGCAGCTTTCTGTATCAGTTCTCAATTTTCAGCTTTCTTAAGCAAGGACCACCAACACAAGAGTGCTGACTCACTGAAGCTGAAAACTAAGATAGAAGAGATTGGTCTATAAAAAAATTACAAAATATCTGGAAAGTAAATCAGTTCACATATGTATATGTATTTCAATTTAGCGGTTAACCTGGGGATCTGCTTTCAATTTCTGCACATCGCTTTATTGTGAGATCATCACTATTGTGAGAAACAACATTTCTTGGTAAGCTCTATGTTATACTTAGGTAGAATTTCTCAATATAACTTGGCTCTAGATGAAGCTTGTGTAAATCACTTTAAAATAAACCTGCACTAGTTTTAAATGTGTAAGTTCACCTTTCCAGAAAAAAAATAAATGCACGCATTTTTTCAGGAAAAAAAAAGTGCATTTATTATTTTTTCTTGCAGGAGCCTGGAAAGCATTGCACTTGCCATCAGTAGATCAGGGATCAGGGGTGCAATGTCGGCTGCAGCACACGTCCTCCAGCTTTCAATTTGTACCTTTGTATGGGCTGTTTGAAAGCCAGAGTCAGAGGACTAAAAGAGTGCTTATCAGCTCCCCTGCGGCCCATTGAAACTACGTGTCCGTCTGCCATGGTGGAAGACGGTACTTGTAGTTTATTTATTCACATAAATATGTTAATGAATCATACGGCTGTGTGGGTGGAGCTGTATGGTTTTTAAAAAAGTGACAGTGGGTGCAGAGAGAAGAACCCCCACCCACTGTCACACGCAGGGGGGATTAGGTGGAGAGGGGACAGGTGCTGGACTATGTGTTCCACCCATATTTAGGGTGGAACAGGTTTTACTTGCTCTCCAGAGGATTTAACACCCTTTCTGATCAGGCCATTTTTTGCATTACAACTCTGCGCTATTTCAACTGGTAATTGCACTGTCATACATTGCTGTACTCAAACTCAATTTATGTCCTTTTTTCACACAAATAGAGATTTCTTTTGGTGGTATTTGATCACCTCTGGGTTTTTTATTTTCATGTGCTGTTAACAAAGAAGACCAAAATGTTTGGAGAAAAAAAAAAAAAAAAACCTCATTTCGGTTACAAAAAATATCCAATAAACTCACATTTAGTCAAAAATTTAGGCCAAAATGTATTTGGCTACATGTCTTTGGTAAAAAAAATCCCAATAACTGCATATTAATTGGTTTTTGTGAAAGATATAGCGTCTACAAACTATGGTGTAGATATTTCAATTTACGACATTTTCTGCTATACTGCGCTGCACTAGTTTAACTGACAATTGTGTGGTCATGCAATACCGTACATTAATTAAATTCATGTAAATTTTTTTACACATATAGAGCTTTCTTTTGTTGGTATTTGATCACCTCTGGGTTTTTGTGTTTTTTTGTGCGATAAACAAAAAAACCCTCGAAAATTTTGAAAAAAACCCTATATTTTCTAATTTGTCATAAAAAATATCCAATAACCTCAAATTTCATCATAAATTTAGGTCGAAGTGTATTTTGCTATATGTCTTTGGTAAAAAAAAAAAAATACCAATAACTGCATATTAATTGGTTTGTGTGAAAGTTATAGCGTCTACAAATTATGGTATAGATGCTGGAATTTGCACAGCTTTTACTTTCTGAGTGCTGATCACATTTCTTGAGATGCTAAAATGCCAGGGCAGCACAAACACCCCCAAATGTTCCCTTTTTGGAAAGTAGACACCCTAAGCTACCTGCTGAGAGGCATGCTGAGTCCATGGAAGGTTTATTTTTTTAAATTGTTTTACACATAAATTGCCATTTAAATGGTATATTGCTCACACATGCCATGGGTATATTTGGAATTACACCACAAAATACATTCTGCTACTTCTCCTGAGTATGGGGATACCACATGTGAGACTTTTTGGGAGTCTAACCACATACAAGAGCCTGAAATCCAATGATCACTTTGAAAGCCTGAAGGTGCGTAAATTCCTCATTTCACTTCCTCACTACCTATCACAGTTTTCAGAGGCCCTGAAATGCCAGGATAGCACCAATTCCCCCCCAAATTACCCCTTTTTGGAAGGTAGACACCCCAAGGAATTCAAAAAGAGGCATTGTGAGTTTATTGCAGATCTCATTTTTTTTTCATAAGGTTTTGAAAAAAATAAATAAATAAAATCAGTTTTCATTTTCCTTCTTCATTTTCCAAAAACTTCTGCAACAAATGAGATCTGCAAAACACTCACCCTGCTTATCAAATTCCTTGGGGTATCTACTTTCCAAAAAGGGATCATGAGGAGAGGGTTGTACAATTCTGGCATTTCAGGGCCTCCGAAACTGTGATAGGTAGTCAGGAAGTGTAATGAGGAATTAAAGGTAGGTGCTTTTTGGATTTTGGGGTCCTGTACTTGGCTAGACTGTCACAGAGTCTCTCACATGTGGTATCCCCATACTCGGGAGAAGTAGCAGAATGTATTTTGGGGAGTAATCCCACATATACCCATGGCATGTGTGAGCAATAAATCATTTAAATGACAACTTTGTGTAAAAAACAAATAAAAATGTTTTTGTCACTTTCCAAAAACCTGTGGTAAAAAAAATAAATTCTTCTATTGACTCAATATGCCTCTCAGCAAATAGTTTGTAGTGTCTACTTTCCAAAATGGGGTCAATTGGGGGGTGGGGCATTTTATGCCCAGCATTAGAAGTTTATGCCACACACTCTAACTACCTGAAGACCAAGCCTTTTCTGACACTTTGTTCACAGGAAAAAAAATCTGTATTTTTTGCTAGGAAATTACTTTAAACCCCCAAACATTATATATATATATATATATATATATATATATATATATATATATATATATATATATATATATTTTTTTTTTAAAGCAGACACCCTAGTGAAAAAAATAATGGGTGCTGCAATTTTAATGTCACATAGTACTCGCGCAGCGATTTTTCAAATGCAAATTTTTGGAAAACAATACACCTTTTTTTTACTATTAATGCACAAAAACACTATACATTGGCCAATTGTTTGGTAAAATATAAAAGATGATGGTATTTCAAGTAAACAGATATCAAACATAACATTCTTTAAAAACTGCGCACTCCCCGTGCAATGGCGACAAACTGCATACATTTTTAATATCACTTTTATTGTTATCACGGTAAATGTAAATATCCCGTGATGGCAATAGGCATTGATATCTTAATAATACCCCAATATGCAGAAATGTATTACCATACAAATATAAAATGTGAAAAAAGTGAAATATACAATAACCCAAAAATTATATCAAAAAGTATATAAATATCAAATAAGTCACTCATGTCCAAAAGTAAAAGTCATTCCAATCTCTGATTCCAATATAGAAAATCTCTGGATCTTTAACAACAAGCCCTCCTACTGACTCCCAAAGGAAATGTGAACCTCAAGAAAAGGGAAACTCATATAGTGCATTAACTTTATAAAATCAAATCAAATAAATACCAATAAAAGACAATATGCACTGTGCAACTTCAAAAATCAAACGTGACCTTAAAAGTGAACACAGTGTAGCAACTGTGATTGTGCGTCACTCTGTGAATAAAAATCCAAGTGACCATTCAGTGTAAACTTCTAGAGTGTAAGGCATAAATACCCTTACCAAAAACAACTAAAAACCACGCCTTAATATCCCTGGGGGAGTATGCACCACGCTTCAACGAAATCCTTCCAAGCCTGAGTAACACTCTTTATGATGTCATCAACAACCTTCTCCTAGATGTCATCATGGCTTTTATGGAAGCTCCAACAGATATGCGAATGGTATATGAAAAGGATATAGTGTAATTCCGTATGGGATTATCAAAAATATACTTTAATATATGCTTACATTAAAACAATATCACAATCGCCATATTCCCATGCCATCAAACCTCTAGGGTCACCGAGCAGTCTCCTGGAGTGTTTGGCATGTGTTTTCCAGTGTCCAAGATGGCTGATCCGCCACCTCCTGTTCCTCTCTGTGCATCCGAATTCACTTCCCTTGACGCATTTCGTCACTTCCAGAACTTGGTCATAGGGGGTGTCCTTATGACGTATGGTAATACGTTTCTGCATATTGGGGTATTACACTTTCAAGGGTGAAAGTTAGACTTTTTGTGCAAGAGGGCTTAATATATATATTTTTTTCTGATTTTCGTTTTGGATACCGTAGTTCTATATATAATAGGCATTGATAGGTATTCTTTTCTGAGAAAACTGGGGTCGATTAGACTCTACATATATCCTCTGCCCTTACATCATCTAATCACACCAAGATCAGTGTTTTCCCAATTTAAAAATGGCGCTGTTTTTATCCTGCAAAATTGAAGTAATGAAATGCTCGTAGCTTCCGATTTCTTAGACTATAGAAATGATTGGAGCCATTACAGTCTCCAATCAGCTCTATGGTAAGGTGGCAGAACCACCAGCTGCATTCTCTCAGGTTTCGCCTATGGCATGGGACTGCCCGAGAAAGCCGCTGAAGGCAGTTTGGGGGGGTACACAACTGTAAAAGCAATCCTGCAGCTAATTAGACACTAGGTTTGCTTTACATGGAAGCTGATCACTGGCTGAAAAAAAAACATCATTATCCTCGTATAACCACTCAAAGTTCCAGTGATGTATCAGTAAGTCGCTGGTCCTTGTTGGTTATATATATATATATATATATATATATATATATATATATATATATATATATATATATATATATATATTTTTTTTTTTTTTTTTTTTTAATGCAGCCTGTGGGCTCAATGAAAAATCTCATCCAACAACTCTGCACACACTTACTTATGTATATTCTGAGAGCAAGACCCTGTTGCTGTCAAAATAAACAGGTCGGTGCTGCAGCTGAATGGCATTCCTGCAAAGAAAACAGCAATGGTTAACAATTAAACAGTAACAATAAAACTGCAACGGTAAAACCGTAACTCGACAACAATAAAAGGACAACTTTTTCTTTTTACTTTTTTATTTTTATCTTTCAGATGGTAGGGTCTCTCAAAATGCGATAGTCAGTTTCCTGACTACCTAACATCTTTTGAGACCCTGTGCATATATGTGCCCTGAACTGTGCCATGCTGTACCCTATACTAATAGTCCACTAGTGTATGGTAGCAACGGAAGCAGTCCTTGAGGCAGAGACCAGGATGGCCAGGGCAGGAGGGACAAAAAAGAAAAAAAAAAAAAAGCAAGTGTCACAACTAATTCTGTGTCTGCTACAGCCACATCTTTTTTTCAGATGCCTTTTGGTTTGGGGTACCAGGAATAGCATCAGGAAAAAGCCTCTTATGCAGCAGGCTTACTGCATCTGTGTTGGGTGTTTGGGCCACGGCAACTTCTGGATACAAAAGTGCCGTGATGATCTCTTCCTGGAATTTTAGCACAAAAGCACAAAAGTATTATATAGAGCCATTTGAAATAAATATACAAAAACACTTTTTTGTACCAACGTCTGACTTTTGCAAAACTAAGTATGGCTTCATCATCTGGTCGTTGAAGTCCACCCCTCCCATGTTAAGGTTATAGTTGTGAGGGGCTTCTCAGCAACACCAGCTGCCGTGGAAATTTGGATGGTCGTGTCTGCGTGAATGGAAGACAGGACGAAAACATAGTGTTTGTCCTTCCACTTCACTGCGAGCAATTCATCATTTTTTAAGCAGGCTTTTCCCCCCTTTCTAAGATGGGCATTTACAAGCCGTTGGGGGAAGCCCCGGAGATTAGGTCGCATGGTGCCACATGCGCCAATGCCAAGATTGTATAAATGTCTAAATAGTGGCACGGTTGAATAAAAATTGTCCACGTATAAGTGGTACCCCATATGGAAAAAGGATGACACCAAGTCATACACTATCTTGCCACTGCTCCCCAGTCTAGGCATCCGGGAGGTTCCATGTGACTATATTTTCAATCATAATTCCAAAAAGTGCATGAATTACATGCATAACTTATTGTCCTCTCACAGGTCTTATACATTTTGACCCCATATCTGGCACACTTGCTGGGGAGAAATTCTTTGAATGCAAGGCAGTCAGAAAAACTAATGGACTCATCAACACAGTTGTTTTGCTGGGGCGTATACACAACTGCAAAATTTGTGGTTAAGATGATTTACGAGGGGCTGAATTTTGTGGAGCCGGTCAAACTCAGGGTCACCCCGAGGAAGACAGAATGCATTGTCATTGAAATGCATACATCGCATTATATTCTCATATCTATGCCTGGCCATTGCATATGATGAATCAGGTCTGTGGACCAATACAACCGCAATTCATTTTTTTTTTTTTTTTTTTTTAGTAATGCCCATGTTGAGGGTTAGGCACAAAAAAAAACTTTAAATTCCGAAACTGTAATAGGTTTCCATGCAAATGGTCTGGCAAGCTTGGAATTTGGGTTGGCGGCAAAAATTGTTGTGCATATAAATTGCTTTGATCCACAATCAATGCATACAGATCTTCCGTGAAAAACAGCTTCTAAAAATCAAGGGGAGTAGTTAAATTTACTGTTTCCAACTAAATTCCAGGATAGGCAGTGAATGGGGGAAGTACGGGTGCTGCAGAATTTGTGGGCTGCCAATCAGGATTTGCAAACACATCCGGAAGGACACTAGGGGCTCTACGGGCCTATGTTAGAATTCTTGGTGGCGGTACACTACTTGTGTTAGCCACTACACCAGCTTGTACTGCACTTATGAGCCTCGCCATGTCACCAAGTGATAGTGCAGTGCTGGTATGTATAAGACCAGGATGTACTAGGCCGCTGGTGCTCACCAGTTCACCAAAGATTGAGTGGCACTAGTACTGGCACTCTGCTACATATGAGAATCATCATGCAATTGTACCACCTCAGCAACCTGGGAACGGGGTCGGGCACGCCTGACCTGAGCAGGGACCTCTACTCCATCGTCTGAGTGATCTGTCAGGGTGCCTCTGTGAGACAGATTCTATCAGTGTGGCTTCCCCTGTGCTCTCATCTGACATGGTCAGAAACCTGTAGGCCTCTTCACTAGTACCTTTCGTTGGCCACTAAATTTATAGGTACCTAGTGTGACTCACGGGAAAAAGAGCACCTGGCTGTCACGAACTGCTTGAACTGCTACAAAACAATTTACCTGCAAGTGCTAACAGAGATCAGGCCTGATTCTGCTAATACTGCTGTTTTGTGTGCAATGTATCAAGTGACCATGATCTACTGACACTGCACTTGCTGGGGGAGTGGGGGGGGGGGGGGAAGCATAAGGGGCTAAATGCAGGTGCTAGGGCTGATCTAGCTAACACTGCGTTTTTGGAGACACTATACTATTGTGAGCGCTGGTATAGTTCTGATCTGATCAATGATATTGATCCAGACACTACACTAGCAATGGAGGCTTATTGTGTATGTGTGCGTGTTCCTGGCAATCAAAGGGTTAAATGTGATTACTGATGTAGTGGCGGGCAATCTGATGCTATCTGGAAGGGAAGCTAATGCTGTCTGAAGTCACTGGTGACACCAATACAGTGATCAGTAGAAAAATTTGTACACTGTACTAACAACACTGGTGACAGGGCAGTGAAGGTGTTAACTGGGGGGCGATTAGGGGGTTAAATGTGACCTATCGTAAGTTAACTGGCTCCTGTCTAAATTGTATGTATGAATGTAAGTTAGGGACTTTAGATTGTATACCCCTTGAATGTTAGGGACTGATGTGATTGTACAATATATATGTAAAGCACTGCATAAATTGACAGCGCTATATAAGTACCTGTAATAAATAAATCAGTGCTTTTAGTGTGTGTGTGTGGTGCTTTTCGACGTGGATCTGCTTTCTTCTCTCTCTGGAAAGAAATGTGCCCAGGGAGAGAAGATTGCATAATTTCCTGTACCTGTGTAAATGTAAAACACAGATGCAGGAAGATCTCCGATATGGCAGGGATCAATCAGCAGATCCAGGTTGAACATCACTGGTCTGAATCTTCTGATTGATCCGTCGGGCACCGAATCACAGCACCTCAGTCGTCGGGCGTGTGCCCCTGGCCCACGAGCGCGAAAAATAAATAATTATATATATACACACACGATTTTGCGCAGGGAGCCCACCCTGTAGCAGTAATTCTGCAGAAGCAGTTAAGGAGTGACTTTTTCTTTTGAGAAAAAAAAACATTCTCCTCTGGGGGATCAATGTATAGTGCCAGGATTTTAACAAACTTTGTTGAAGATTCCTACCTTCTGTTATTCTGAAGAAACAGCTGTTTGTTTGCCTGTGTCTATGTGCAGAGATTCACTGTATGGAAGTGGTTTATCAGTGAGCTGCTACACCTGCAATGCTCTAATGAGGAAAGTGGCAGGGTCTGCATCCCTTTAGACATGATTTCCCTTTGGGAATATGTCACCAAAAATCTAATTTTTTTGTTGCAGGAGATTTTCAAAAATCTGACTTGTATCTAAGGGCAGAGGTCTGGGAAAAGTAGTGACACAATCACACAAGTAGAAAATGACATTTCTTGGGGTGTTCTATACACTATATGTATACAGAACGCCTCCAGGTTGCCATATTGCACTGCATTTTACAGAAACTTACGGCGCTGCAGGCTTAAAAGTAAAGGTAATTTTTAATAATAGTACATGCTACATTATTTTTTTTTTATTTACCAATTTTTTTTTCACACAAAAGTGGAGTTACCCTTTAAGGTTATAGGTTTCTCACAAATTATGCCTTACAAACTGAAATTGAGGGGAAAAAAATTATCAATGTTTGACTTACTATATATAAATAAAACTGAATCAAAATGTAAGCTTATGAGCAATCAATTATGGTACATCCTAACAATACTTTGAAAACCGTTTAGACACAACACAGAGTTTCTGCAAAATTCCAAGTAAAGCCATTGAACATGTCAGTACACAATACTTTATCTGGACTGCTTTAAATACTTAGCGGTCATGAAGTCAATTTTAATAATCCCTGCTGGATGCGATAAAAAAAAAAAAAATTATTTTGATAAAAATCCTCTTTATTCCCTGTTGTTCCTGGTGACCAACACATTCAAAATTGGATTAACCTCATCCTGCCCACCCCAGTGTCCTTTCAAAAGTTCGGAATGCCTGGGAGGGGGCAGGCAGGTTCGCCAATGTGGATAGTGTGATTGGCTGTGTTGCATGTTTGGGAGCCAGCTCCACAGCTACCGATAGTGAGGACCAAGAGCTGTCTATGACAGCTCGGTCTTTATGCTGGAAGCGCACAGTGAGCGTGCTCTCAGCACAGAAACATTGGCTGCCCAGCAAGGCATGTGTGTTGTGTAGGTGTTAAAGCTCACCCTTTAGCTGCTACACATGTGTTATGTGGGCAGCAACAGGTCGAGTGCCTCGTGAGCATCAGATAAGTTATACTACATAGCTGAACTGTCAATTCAAAGAAAAATAAAAAATATAATTTTTGAGTTTCAGTTAAACACACTACAATTAACATATCGTTCATTTTAAGGTGTCATCCACACTGGACGTTTTTAATGCTGCTCTTAGGGGAATCTGGCATTTTTTTCTGCCTCTAAATGCCCCTGCCTATTAGCCTATGTGTCCATGCACACATAGGCATTTAGAGGAGTTTAGAAGCAGAAAAAATCCCCCATTGCCAGCGCATCCAGGAGCAGCGGCATTTTGGCAGAAAAAAAACGTGTGATGTGCCTAAACATGTGAAAATGCAACTAAATGCGCAATAACACTAGGTGCATTTAGTGCTTGAGTGTAAATTCATATCAATGGCCAGAATAGATTATCATTTTGGCCAATGAAATGAATTGACGCCCAAGCACTTGACATGTCTTGTGTTATTGCATGTTTGATGTTTTTAGATGCGTGTAAGTGCATCAAGCAGTTTTCTGCCAAAATGCCACTGCTCCTGGACATGGTGGCAGCATTTTTTCTCTGACAAAATGCTGCTGACAGGAGGAAAGGCGTCTAGAAGAGATGGCCAAAGCGTCCAATGGCTTAAGAGGCCAGAGGCCTAAGAATGAAGAATTGACATTTACAGGAAACACTATTCCTCCAGATTCACCGACAAGGTCCCCACCTTAGCTATTTTGTGACACAAGTATCAGGGACAAATTGGGTGAAAGCCAAAGAGCCCTTGTGGGACTCGGCATTGCACAGTCATGGGACAAAATTACTATTACTCACATCATTCAATACTAAAGAGCTACTATTTGGCCTCTCTAACATAAAATAAATAACACAAATATTGTAATTTCATCTCTGATATTATGAGATTTTTGAAAAATGAACAAGAGGGTAGAATGGAACAGGGGATCTATTTTAAGATTTTGACAAGTGTCAGTTTCCTGTATTCCCAAAAAAGCATTTTGCAATTGTGCACATATCACACCACAAAAGTTGCATGAAATACAAAGTGAGCAAAAAAAAAAAACAAACTAAAGGGCTCCATTTATACATGTTTTCACACAAGACTCATTCACCTTTTGCCCAAGATTCACACATTTCTAACCTGAATAAACTGGGAAAATGTATGAGTCAAAGTTGTATGAATCGAGAGTGAAAACGTTTATAAACAGACCCCCGAAGTGTTTTACTGACTGAATTTTAAAACAACATCTCAGCTCTACAAATCCACAGGTAGATTTTGGTACCATGAGATGAGGAACTGAGACAATACTGGCTGAGCAGGAATTCAAGGAGTGTTTACTTAGCTGCTTTTTATTGAGTTTACTTACATACCCTCAGATTTTTGTGTTTGTTTTGTTTGGAGACTTTAGATGCAGGAAAGAAGGCTTCTACCATGGTTCCCCAAGGAATATTTAAATGCAGATAATGTTCTAGAAGGTAATTTAATACAAAACTTCCAACAGTTTTATAAACTGCTAGAACCGGAACACTTTCATTTTACATTATTCATCAGATGCCTACCAAACTCATTATATAACATTGTCAGTAAGATATCCTCAACACAGAATTCAAGCTACTTCTTTTACATTAAACAGACCTGATTTCAAGGCTATTCTCTAGAAATCTGCCCCAGCATTGCAAGGATCAGCTTTTCAGAGGTAATGGAAGCAAGCAGTAGCCAAGTACGCATGTTTGGCTGGCACTGTAATATTTCCAAGGCATCATTTAATAAGCATGTCTTTCTGTTTAGAGGAATACAACTAGTCTACTTTAATTTCAAGTATTTTATAGTTTATGACATTGGGGGAGATTTACTAAAATTGGGGCACTCAGAAGCTGATTGGCTGCCATGCACAGCTGCACCAGATTCTAACTTCAGCTTGTTCAATTAAACTTTGGCAACAAAACCTGGAAGCTGATTGGTTTCTATGAAGAGCTGCACCAGATTTTGTACCGTGCAGGTTTAGTAAATATCCCCCATAGTCTCATGCATTTCTCTCATGAGTGCCCATGGGAGACCCCTACATTTTCAATACAATGCCCTACTCTCACTAATTTGTAGATGGGTATGTCTAATGGAAAGCCTGGGTTGTTTAATAGGTTGCACAGGGAAATGCTACTTTTAGTGGGTAAAATGTTTTCTTAAAATATGTCAATTTATCACCATAACATTGAGTGCAAACTGGTATAGTCCCCATTAAGGGACGTTAAAGTAGATCTAAAGCTGACCATGTACTAATTGATAATTGGTCGATATGGCAGGGACCAGAAAAATTTCGATCAGTGTATTGCCAAATGTCCATTGTTTGATCAAATTCTGTCAAAGGGATGTAATGTGTCAGCATGGCTACTTGCAGTCTACATCAGAGGCATGTGTGATTATGAAAATGCACAAGCATAACTGGAATACAGTTGTCACCCTATAAAAACAAGGACATCATGGCAGGATCACAGGTATTTTGAAAACAACTTTCATGTTTGTATGAGATTTTAGTAATTGTTTTTAGATGTACATCCAAACAACTTCAAATGACACTCTGGACGACTAAGCAGTCAGAACTTCTGAGCATTAGTTAATTTCTCCAACTCGCACACAGCTTTTTGAACTCCAACTTTGCAGCACTGGCGTCTTTGAACAGAATCCCAACCAGGCTACTCCTTGCACGGTGTTTGCATGTTCTCACTGAGCTTGCATGGGCATTCTCCTGGTGCCCCAGTTTCCTCCCACACACCAAAGACAAGCTGTTGGGTAATTGGCTCCTGCCTAAATTGGCAATAGTAAGTGTATTTATGCACGTGAGATATGAAATTTAAGTTGGTCATACATAAAATCGAAATTTGGCCGGTTTGGCAGGGTATGGGAAACCTGGTTGTATGCAAATCTATCTACCACTTGATTTGTACATCCAGTCTGTCAGATTTTTCCTGAATAACAGAACACTAATCATTGTGTTCTGCCGGTAGGGAATACTCCCCGCCAGCAGAACACAATAGAACTGCGCAAGGGATTCCCCTAATAACACTGACTGTATTGATGGGGCAATTGAGCAATTTTTTTCCTTCCACTCATGGTGGAAGGAAAGAAAATTGCATACTCTATGGGGTGCCTTAGATTAGAGGTTTTTGAGGGCACCAGTTGATGTCTATGCACAGTATGTAAATGGCTGGTGCTATACAAGTACCTGTAATAGATAGACCAAATAGCCTGTAGAACAAGTTACGGGGGTCACAGCTCCTGTGGAATAGGATTTGATTAGCAGCACTAGACTTACCCTACCATAGGGAGTAAATTCAGCAAACCTAAGGAGAAAAATAAATCTTCAGCTTGAACAATCTTTGCTCATTACCTTAAGCTTAGTCCCTTCAGAAAGTACTGTGGGTTAAGCCTTGTCCAACTGAGGTCAAGGGTCCCCACCATGGACCACAAAGCTGTAGTTGCTGAGCCAAACCAGCTACATAAAGATTTTCCATCTTTATTTATTTCAGGTTCCTTTATAGCGCCGTCAATTTACGCGGCGCTTTACACACACATATATATATATTGTACATTCACATCAGTCCCTAACCCTCAAGGGGTGTACAATCTAAGGTATCTTTGATAATTTGTGTGTTTTTATTTCTTTACTTTTTTGTAGAACCTCAGGCCAATAGTGGGTTATCTTTACTTAAGTGGGGTACACACTATGAGAAAACCAGATGAACGATCGTCCGGTTTTCCATGAAGGTGTATATTTATGTAACCGACAATGCTATTAACTTGTACAAAACGTGTACAAACATTCTCGAATGACAAAAGCAAACAGTCTTTCTTGTGTACGATTTCTTCATTCATTGCCACCTTCTTCTGGTTCGTTCACATTGAGCGAACATCAGACGATGTGTTCAAGTACGATAAAAATGTTGTAGCTTGCACCCTTGTTTTTTTCATCCGAACAGTCAGATAAAGCTGTCATAAGCACTATACGAACGATCAGATAATCAACCGATCATTCCTCCAATTTTCTTATAGTGTGTGTCCCACTTAAAAAAGTTTCTATACAGGCACTCAATCAGTAGTACAATATTGTATCATGTTAGACATCAATTATTGCAGAAAGTTTGGGGTTTAAGCGATACCCTTTATTAAACAACCAAATTATTAGAGATGGAAGCTTTCTGGATAACTTGCAGTCTAAAACCCTTTGCCCTGAACCCTTCCTAACAGACAACTTTTAAAGTCTGGGGTTAAACCAAGGGTTAGAAGTCACACATGCTGTGAGGTATGCAATGAGGATGAATAAGAGTGATGGTAGGAAAGATCCTATCCACAGCATTACAGCATATTCTACACTCATGTGTGAAGTAAGGGAGTCTCTTACGACAGGGTCTTCCTGAGTAAGGCATTATGTCATACCCTGAGGAATTCCTTCTACAAACAGTCTTAGGTGATTTGGTCACGGCTGAAATCACAACTTGTCAGGAAGGGAAGAATCTCTGTATGCAGAGGAATTGGTCAACATCTGGAGTATCTCCAGCACAGGAAAAGATAAAAGTTACAAAGCTGATCAGAAAAAAATAAAATCCAGCTACACGATTCAGGTTACATTTTTTTAATGCACTTTACTATGAGACACTAATTATACTAGTTCTATGCCATCCAAATGTATAAACGTCAACCAATGACAAAGCCTGCAACAAAAATGGACAGTGAAATGAAGTTTGCAGGCATTAACCACTTGAGCTCCAGAGGATTTACCCCCCTTAATGACCAGGCCTCTTTTTGCTACTCGGCGCTGCACCAATTCAACTGATAATTGCGCGGTCATGCAATGCTGCACCCAAACGAAATTTACGTCCTTTTTTTCACACAAATAGAGCTTTCTTTTGGTGTAATTTGATCACCTGTGCGCTTTTTATTTTTCACGCTATAAACAAAAAAAGGCCAAAAATTTTGAAGAAAAACAATATTTTTTACTTTCAGCTATAAATAATATATAGTAAACTCAAAGTTGGTTATAAATTTAGGCCAAAATGTATTCTGCTACATGTTTTTGGTAAAGAAAAATCCCAATAAGTGTATATTGATTGCTTTTTGTGGAAGTTATAGCGTCTACAAACTATGGTATAAATACTGCAATTTACGAAATTTTTCTGCTATACAGCACTGCGCTAGTTTAATGGACAATTGCGCGGTCATGCAATATGGTACATAAATGAAATTTACTTTTTTTCCCCACAAATTGAGCTTTCTTTCAGTGGTATTTGATCGCCTGTGCGGTTTTTATTTTTTGCGCTATAAAAAAAAAAGGCTGACAATTTTGAGGGGAAAAAAAATATTTTGGACTTTTTGCTATAAAATATGTCCAGTAAAAAAAAAAAATAAAATGCAAAAATCAAATTTAGTCATAAATTTCTGCCAAAATGCATTCTGCGACGTCTTTGCTAAAAAAAAAAAAACCCCAATACCTGTAAATTAATTGGTTTACGTGAAAGTTATAGCGTTTACAAATGGCGGGAAAGATACTGGGATTTTTAGGGGTTTTTTTATACTAATAATGGCGGCGATCAGGGACTTATGGCAGCGACCAGCGACTTATGGCGGGACTGCGGCGGACATTCTGACATTGGGGGGTACTGACTTGGGGTCACGGACATCCCCAAAAACACTAATACAGTGATCAGTGCAAAAAAAAAAACAAAACAAAACACTGACACTG
The DNA here is from genome assembly GCF_062004578.1 of Staurois parvus. Classification (NCBI taxonomy): domain Eukaryota; kingdom Metazoa; phylum Chordata; class Amphibia; order Anura; family Ranidae; genus Staurois; species Staurois parvus. The sequence continues at coordinate 372,263 of NW_028317936.1, read as the reverse complement.
TACTAATGGCAATGGGGAGGAAGGGGTTAACTTTATTTTGCAGGGAAGGGTTATAGGAGTGAGGGGAGTGTTTTACTAGGGGGCGGGGGTGTGTACTGGGCGGGACAAGGCTGATCGAGAAAGAGAAACTGTTTTCTCGATCAGCTCATCCTCGAGCTGACAGGGAAGTGACAGACAGCACAGCTACTGCAGCTGTGCTGTCTGTCACTGTTTGCCGCCGATCGCCGGGAAACAGCCGCTAAGGACCAGCTGTGACCCGGCGACTCACATCTGCGGCGGTGATCGGCGGGACAGAGAGGCCGGCGGCGCGCCTCGCGCGCGCCCCCTATTTGTTTACAAAGCACATGTTTTAAAACGTGGTTTTGCCTGCGAGTGCCGTCCTGCCGCCGTATATCTACAGTGGCTGGACGGCAAGTGGTTAAGGATGTGTGATGCTGCTGCCTCCTGATGTCTTTTTTTTTTTTTTGCCAAACAGCAGTTCTGTACTGCTCCCTTATTTATTCTTACTTGCCTGTACTGCGGGTCCACCTTAACTACAAGCCAAGCGTTTGGTTCATGGTTGAGGCGTGGTCCAATTCACTTACATGGGAGAGTTTGACAGGCAAGCTGCCTGCCAAACTTGGCACGTAGCATTGAAATTTCAAAGCATCATGGCCTCAACAATGTGTGACCATCCGAGCGGCATCATGATCACTAGTAGGTGAGTGGTTGGTACCATTTTTACCAACACCTGGTAGCTCTTGTGAAAGGAGTCTAAATCAGTCAATAAGTGTGGATTACTGGAGGGTTTTAATAACATTCATGGATTGATGTATAAACAAGTTGCAGGAAAATGCCAGAACAAAAGATATTTAAAGTGAGGGTGGTATAGCTTGAAGGAAAACTTTCCAACATGCAGGTGACTTCCTGGCCAGGGATTTCATAGGTAAAAACTAGCAACTGTCATTCTGCAACTTCAGTTTATCCAACATGGAGGCTAACAGCAATAGCTTTGCAGACAGGCTACCTATAAAATGTATAAAGGTTTGCATACACAGAATTAGAAATGTTACTATCTTGAACTTATACACTGATCAGCCATAACATTATGTACACCCACCATAATCCATCAAGGCATGGATTTCACCAGCATTGCCCTTCCATGTGCACCTTACTGCAAAGGCTAGATATAAATTGGGTTGGTTGCCATCTTTGTATAGCATGGACTCTACTAGACCTCTGCAGGTATGCTGTGGTATCTGGCACCAAGCTGTCAGTCGCAGATCCTTTAAGTCCTGTAAGTTGCGAGGTGGAGCCTCCATGGATAAAACGTGTTTTTCCAGCACATTCCACAGATGCTCGATTGTATTGAGATCTGGAGAATTTGGAGTCCAAGGTAACACATTGAACTTGTTTTGTTCCTCAAACCATCTGATAATTAATCAGACCAGTTCACCTTTTTCCATTGCTCTGTGGTCCAGTTATGATGCTCATGTGCCCAATGTAGGAGCTTTTGGCTGTGGACACGGGTCAGCATGGGCACCCTGACTGGTCTGCTATGCAGCCCCATACACAACAAAATGCTATGCACGGTGTATTCCGACACCTTTATGAGAATCAGCAATAACGTTTTCAGAAATTTGAGATACAGTAGCTCTTTTATCGGAACGAACTCCCCGTGTGCATCAGTGAACCTTGGCGGTCTGTCGTCAATTCACTGTTTTTTTTTCCTTGGATCACTTTTGGTCGGTCCTGACCACTGCAGACTGAAACAACCCACAAGAGCAGCAGTTTTGGAGTTGCTCTGACCCAGTCATCTACCCATTACAATTTGGCCCTTGTCAACTTAGCTCAAATCCTTACCCTTGCCCATTTTTTCTTCTTTTAACACATCAACTTCAGGGACAACATGTTCACTTGCTGTCTAATAGATCCCACCCACTGTCAGTTGCCATTGTAATGAGATAATCAATGTTATTCACTTTACCAGTCAGTGGTGATAATGTTAGGGGTGACCAGTGTAAAGCATATAATGATTTTTTTGGATACAGTGAAGGAAATGCGTATTTGCTCCCCTGCTGATTTTGAATGTTTGCCCACTCACAAAGAAATGATCAGTCTAAAAATCAAATGGTAGGTGTATTTTAACACTGAGAGACAGAATAGCAATAAATGCAAATGAAATTTGATTTTTAGACCGATCATTTCTTTGTGAGTGGGCAAACATTCAAAATCAGCAAGGGATCAAATACTTTTCCTTCACTGTATGTCTTAATGCTTCAATGCATAAAAATCCCTTGCATTATTATTTTTAATCAAGGTGTAACTGTAGTCCCCCAAGCCTCTCTCTCTATCCATTCAGTCGTATCAGACTCTTGGCGATTGCATGGGCCATCACTCTGCACTCTTTCCGGTCTTGCACCTTTCTTATGGCCAAAATATATGGCCAGGTATTTCCTAGCCATTCTCTTCTAAATCAAGCCACATGTTGTAAGTAACAAAACACAGAATCATAGGCTCTTCTACTGAGGATACTGTCCCATATAAACAAAGATTCCACTCTTCCATCTCTTCTGGATCAGAAAAAGTTACTGCCTTCACTATCTGCTGATGTTTCAGAAACTGTTTCATTCGCTGCGTGTTTCCCAAGGGGCATACTTCTTTTCACTGATATCGGCACTTAAATGTAACAAGTCTGTTTTTTAAAAACGTAAGTAAGTGTGGCCTCCTTGCCACTTTAAATCACTAACACCAATGACAAAAAATGAAATTTGTGGTTCTGCACGTAGAACAAAACATGATTAAATAATTTTGATAAAGAGTTCCTAGAAGAGATTCTATAGAAGGAAGTCTGTTTCACATTAAGCTTCTTGGGAACTGCCTCCTCCTCCTACTGTAAACGAATTCCTAGATATAATGCAAGAGACTGTCCTCGAATTACAGCAGTTTAGTAACAAAATCTTTAAACATGCAATTAAGAACAAAAGGAAACTTATAACATTTAAACTACATTACGAAAACAAAATCTGAACTGAAGGTACAACCCAGTTAAACAAAAAAAAAATGTTCATCTTCTAGCATTTATTTCTCACCTATTGGTTTGGCCTGAACAAAAAAGCAACACTGTGGAACTTCAAAGTTATTATACACAATCGACTAAACATGTCATCACATCAAGCTGGTGAAAGTACAATTCGTTTAATCAACTGTTTTTTGACCAAATGTCAGGAAGCAGTCGGCATCCATTAAAGTGGCAGAAAGGCACCATTTTGATGACTGTATCAACGTCATGGCAGGAGGTGCAAGTAGATTACAAATAATTTTTTTTTAGTTTCCTGGCAATGTGACTAAATCTATGAAGCCATCCATACAAGTGTGAGTTAAGCTGTTCAACCTCAATGGTCTCATTCTCAGTAGCCATGATCTTGGATTTAAAATAGTTTTGTTTTTTTAAATAACAAACATGTCATACTTACCTGTTCTATGTAATGGTTGTTCACAGAGCAGCCCCAATCCCCCCCTTGTCAGATCTCCTGCCAGTGCTCCTGGCTCCTCCCCCTTGCTGAGTGCCCCCATAACAAGATGCTTGCTATGGGGGCACTTGTGCATGCTTGTTCCCGAGACCCACTGTGGCTTGGCCCCACCCCAACTTGCTCCTCACTGGCTGTGATTGACAGCAATGGAAGCTACTGTGTCTGCAGCACTGGTTCAAGATTGGGCTCAGGTATGTATTTAAGGGGGAGCTGCTTATAGAAGGTTTTTTTTTTTTTTTTTTACCTTAACCACTTGCCCTCCGAGGATTTACCCCCCCCCCCTTCCTGACCAGGCCATTTTTTGCATTATGAAGCTGTGTTATTTTAACTGAAGATTGCATGGTCATGTAATGCTGCACCCAAATTAAATTTATGTCCTTTTTTTGCCACGAATTGAGCTTTCTTTTGGTGGTATTCGATCGCCTGTGCGGTTTTTATTTTTTGCGCTATAAAAAAAAAACCGATTTGGAGAAAAAAAACAATATTTTTGACTTTTTGCTATTAAACATGTCCAGTAAAAAAAATTTAAAAAATCAAAATTTTGTCATAAATTTAGGCCAAAATGTATTCTGCGACAGGTCTTTGCTAAAAAAAAAAAAAAAACAAACCAATATGTGTAAATTAATTGGATTACGTGAAAGTTATAGCGTTTACAAATGACGCTATATATACTGAATTTTTTTTTATTTTTAATAGTAATGTCGGCGATCAGCAACTTACAGCGGGACTGCGGCGGGCATTCGGACACTGGGGGGAACTGACTTGGTGTCACCGACATCCCCAGGGACACCAATACAGTGATCAGTGTCATAAAAAAAAGCACTGACACTGTACTAATGGCACTGGGCAGGAAGGGGTTAACATGAGGAGCGATCAAAGGGTTAACTGTGTGCAGGGAGTGCTTTAATAGGGGGTGGTGTCTGTGTACTTCACTGTAAGCACACTGCTTTGGATGGCTGTGCACAGCCATCCAAAGCAGTTGGCCCTAGTTGACAGAGAGGAGAACTGTTAACAAAACAGTCGTCCTCCCTGTTGGAGATCCTTGGTGATCACCAGGCGCTGGCGAGTAATCAGCGGCTGGGACCCGGGGATTGACAGCTGCAGCAGCAAATGGTGGCGCAGGTAGTACACGCGCCCCGTCTTAATGCAAAATCATGTATATATACACACACATGATTTTGCGCACCCGTACCATCCTATAGCAGTATTTCTGCTACAGTGGGGCAAAAAAAGTATTTAGTCAGCCACCAAATGTGCAAGTTCTCCCACTTAAAAAGATGAGAGGCCTGTAATTGGCATCATAGGTAGACCTCAACTATGAGAGACAAAATGAGAAAACAAATCCAGACAATCACATTGGCTGATTTGGAAAGAATTTATTTGCAAATTATGGTGGAAAATATCAAAAGTTCCTCTCAATACTTTGTTATATATCCTTTGTTGGCAATGACAGAGGTCAAACGTTTCCTGTAAGTCTTCACAAGGTTGGCACACACTGTTGCTGGTATGTTGGTTCATTCCTCCATGCAGATCTCCTCTAGAGCAGTGATGTTTTGGGGCTGTCGCTGGGCAACCTGGACTTTCAACTCCCTCCAAAGGTTTTCTATGGGGTTGAGATCTGGAGACTGGCTAGGCCACTCCAGAACCTTGAAATGCTTCTTACGAAGCCACTCCTTCGTTGCCGGGGCGGTATGTTTGGGATCATTGTCATGTTAGAAGACCCAGCCACGTTTCATCTTCAATGCCCTTGCTGATGGAAGGAGGTTTGCACTCAAAATCTCACGATACATGGCCCCATTCATTCTGTCCTGTACATGGATCAGTCGTCCTGGTCCCTTTGCGGAGAAACAGCCCCAAAGCATGATGTTGCCACCCCCATGCTTCACAGTAGGTGTGGTGTTCTTTGGATGCAACTCAGCATTCTCTCTCCTCCAAACACGATGAGTTGTGTTTCTACCAAACAGTTCTATTTTGGTTTCATCTGACCATATGCCATTCTCCCAATCCTCTTCTGGATCATCCAAATGCTCTTTAGCAAACTTCAGATGGGCCCGGACATGTACTGGCTTAAGCAGGGGGACACGTCTGGCACTGCAGGATCTGAGTCCCTGGCGGCGTAGTGTGTTACTGATGGTAGCCTTTGTTACGTTGGTCCCAGCTCTCTGCAGGTCATTCACTAGGTCCCCCCGTGTGGTCCTGGGATTCTTGCTCACTGTTCTTGTGATCATTTTGACCCCACGGGGTGAGATCTTGCGTGGAGCCCCAGATCGAGGGAGATTATCAGTGGTCTTGTATGTCTTCCATTTTCTAATTATTGCTCCCACAGTTGATTTGTTCACACCAAGCTGCTTGCCTATTGCAGATTCAGTCTTCCCAGCCTGGTGCAGGTCTACAATTTTGTTTCTGGTGTCCTTTGACAGCTCTTTAGTCTTCACCATAGTGGAGTTTGGAGTGTGACTGTTTGAACTTGTTATCAGTATAAAAGACACCTGTCCACAACCTCAAACAGGTGCCATTGATACAGGTAATAAGTGCAGGACAGAGGAGCCTCTTAAAGAAGAAGGTACAGGTCTGTGAGAGCCAGAAATCTTGCTTGTTTGTAGGTGACCAAATACTTATTTTCCACCATAATTTGCAAATAAATTCTTTCCAAATCAGCCAATGTGATTGTCTGGATTATTTTTCTCATTTTGTCTCTCATAGTTGAGGTCTACCTATGATGCCAATTACAGGCCTCTCTCATCTTTTTAAGTGGGAGAACTTGCACAATTGGTGGCTGACTAAATACTTTTTTGCCCCACTGTATAGGGCGGTTGGGAAGCGGTTAAACTGGTTGTAAACTCTTACAAATACCTGGTAAACTCTTACAAATACTGGCCTCAGGTGATACACGGAGATGAAACAAATCTGCATACAGAAGTTGTACCTGTTTTTCAGAACTTTTGTCTTCTATACATCCTTTCAAAATGCTGAATTTTTAAAGCTTGTCTGAGAGTTTAAAAAAAGGGGGCAGAGAGCTAAAGTCACACTCTGCAGAGCTCAGTGAGAAAAGCTCTGAGAGTTGATTGGAGGGGAGGGAAGAGACACACCATAGGAACAGAGCTGAGGCTGTCAATCTGCTGGAGGTCCCTCCTCTGTCACCATTTTTCTCTTGGTGTCAGGAAAACTTGTCAGAAATTATTCATGTTGATAGAGAAATGAGGCAGCAGACAAATGACTTTAAGTGCTCTTAATTAAGACAAAAACACACTATAGAGGGATATGCTTTGTTTATATTTCATGTCTGAGGTTTACAACCACTTCAACGCAAATAATGCTTTAAGTTTAAAAAAAAAAAAATCAAAAACCTTCTGCCTTTAGAACCACTTCAGGTATATGCATACATGACCAAACATGTAAACGCAATCATATGCCACTCCCAGAATGGACAGAAAATTAAATTTTACATGACAATCGCATATATGCATCACCCATGTGATCACTGAGTGAAGGGATTTATGGTATACAACCCCTACCACCAGTTTTGAAGAAAATACTGTGTTTATTAAGCAGAGAAGCAGGGACAACCTTTTCACCAGACAGTAAGTGAAGGAAACTCCCCTGCAACAATACAGATGGAGGAAAAGGGTTTGTTTTGTTTTTTTAGGAAATTCTATGACTGGTGTCAATTATTTATTGTTGTTTCCCTGTTCCACTTTTTCTTTCTGGTAAAATGTTATCCCTAGAAAAGAAAGTGATGGAAAATCTCTCTAATAGCAGGATAATCTTTCAGGGATTCCTTCCTACTCAATCAAAACTAAAAATATAAGTTTTAGTTATAGATACACATCTGCAAAAACACTTGTTTTGCACGATATAATTATCTTAAAATATTTTGGCATACAAAGTTTTCCAAGTACAATCGTAGACAATATTGAACAGTGTCAGGAGGGGGCACCCATTTCTGACACTTGTATGAGCATGTTATGAACTTTGTCAACTGGATATCTACTTAGGCCTGTGGGCGAAGAAAACATAGCTGGAGACAACAAAGAAATGAAGCAGGCAATGCAGATTAGACTTTATCTTTTCTAAATTACCCCAGGTGACAGCAAAAAAGGAAGAGCTGGCCTGCTACCTCTCAAACTGTTCACAATGGCTATTTTCATGAATGATAGTGTCTACAACAAAGAGAAAAGTCAAGGTGGGTGGACTGGACATTCAAACACTGCACAGACCTGGTAGTAAAGATTGTAAAGGAGACATTCGGTGATGAAGAATCTGTGGATTTTGGCATATTAAGTATAACTTTCTTCAGAGGAAATTGAGGGAGGTCAAGAGAGCACAATAATTGTAACTACACATAAATTGATTTGTACTTAATAGACAATATTTAATCCTTTAATAAAAAGTATTAAAATATACTAGAGGAAAGGGCTCAACAGGGCTCTACTATTTCACAGATAGAATGAAAACGGAGATTTGACATGAAAGTGGTTTCCCAGGTGATGCTGTAAGGGAATCCCGGTGAGACGAATGGTGAATAGAAGTGCGCATGCGCACAGAAATGCGCGATCGTGCACACGTATGGTGAAGATTGGCGCCAGACGGACTATTTAAAAGGTGCCTCTGCCTGTGCTGAGTGCTGACTGGTCTTCAGCTGTTCCCAATTTCCTGCTCGTTCCTGTGCGATTTCCTTGTTGCTGACCCGGCTTGTTCCTGGCCTGACTCTGATTACTCTCCTGCTTGATACTTGTTCCTGATTTCGGCTCTGCTCCTGACTTTGGCTTGCTTATGATTTGGTACCTTGCTGTCTGCCCATTGTTGACCCCGGCTATTCCTATGATATTGCTCCTGTCTCCCATCCCAGTTTCCTGCCTTGCTCTGGTGCACACCTGGCAATCTACCATACCAGCTCTGCATATCACTACTGTTCCTGAATCGGAGGTTCATCAGTCTTCCAAAGTCTCCAGCTGTAAGAGCTGCAAACATCTGCTGGCGCTCTTGTCCCCCTGGTCCTTAGACACCCTCTGTTCCACTTCCCGGGGGGTCAGGGCTAGTGACACAAGTGAGGCCAACCTCGTCATTTCAGTCTCCAATCAGGTACGTGACAGATGTGCAGATTGAAGATTGCAATCTATAGCAGTGCCCTATCCAAGCAGTTCATGGCAATATACTGGAAAATACAGCATTATATATATTTATGTATTACAGATACTTATATAGCACCGTCAATTTGCACCATGGTTTTCCATATATATTATACATTATAGGGCAGCACAGTGACCAAGTGGTTAACACTTCCACCTAGCAGCATTAGGGTTGCCGGTTCAAATCCCAACCATGACATTACCTGCTTAGAGTTTGCATTTTCTTCCTGTGTGGGTTTCCTCTGGGTACTCCAGTTTACTCCCACAGTCCAAAAACATGCTGGTAGATTAATTGGCTCCTGTCTAAATTGGCCCCTAGTATGTGTATGTATGAATATCAGTTAGGGACCTTAAACTTTAAGGTACTTTAGGTCAGGGACTGATGTGAATGTACAATATAGATGTAAAACGCTGCGTAAATTGATGGTGCTCTATACAGTAAGTACCTGTAATAAATAAACAATACAATCTAAGGTCCCTAACTTACATTCATACATACACATACTAGGGCAAATTTAGACAGGAGCCAACTAACATACCAGCATGTCTTTGGAGGAAACCCACACAGGCACAGGTGGAAGAATATGTATATGTGTAAACACACACACTGTATATACAGGGGTTAGAAGGAGATAAAATAGTCATCTTAAAAGGCCTTCAGATCTGATTTAACACCTACAGGGAAAGTGGAAGTGATGTAACATTTTTTTGCTTCCACTGTGTGATGAGACACCCAGCTAACAGGTGGAAAGCCTCACTTTTATCATTCATTGTGAGGACTGCTAGCAATACGGAGTCATGTCAGAGCTTACTGAGCTTCGCAGAAGATAAATTGTTGGTGTCGCTTAGCTGGTGCCTCTGTGACTGAAGTTGCCAATTTATTTGCCGTGTCGCGAGGTTCAGTATCAAAGGTTAAGACGGCACATACAGTTTTCAGGGAGACAGTCTTCTGATAAGCATAAGAGCAGCCGAGATGGTCGACTGCAAGAGACAAAAGAACATTGCACAGGATTGTGACTGGGAATAAACAACTGCTGCAAAAGTGCCTGCAGAGCTCAATCTCAGTCTTATCTGGCTAAAGGTTCCCACTAAACATGGATGCAGGAAGGACAACTTCATGAATGTGTTGCTGCCCCTTCAATATCCAATTGGTGTGCCATGGGAGGGAAGGTGACTAAGGAGCAGAACTTCAGTGGCCATTTTTTATAGACAACCATCGAGTTGGTGAGTACCAATCACACAATGAAGACATAAAAGTAAGGCAGGACATACACATGACGCATATATTTGGGTTGCTGAGATTAAAAAATGAGGGGCTCAGAAACATAAAAACTGCCATATAATTGCTAGCGACAGCATCATAATATTTTTTTTTTAATTTCCTTATGGTCATGGCTGGTGCCAGCATAAGGCTGCTTAGGCCCTGCCTAACTTTCACTTTAACAAGTAAGGGGTGGGGGAGCAGTGGGGAAAGCAAAGATGCTTGCAGAGCTTTTGGAAATCAGTCTCCAAAAAGAGATAAACTGGCTAATAGCCACAAAAAAAGTTGAATATTGTACCATCAATCCAGTAGCTTGTACCTAGATACTGTGTACATGTTTAATGAACAACTATAGATATACAGTAGGATATGAGAATGGAATGAGCAGTCCAAACATCTAAGACCAGTGGTTGCCAACTAAGAGTCATTCAAGCAACATCAATGTTGGCTAATGGTGACTGTACTGCAATATCAGTTAAATGGTAATCAAGTGGTCTATATTACCATCCAGTCAATGGCAACAAATAGAGTTCTAAGCGCTCACCATGTAATTCAATAGACTAGACAACAAGTCATTGGTCAGTTCATTATTGTCATAATAAGTCGAAACTCCTAAAGAAGAGTAAAGATGGAGAGGAGAGAAGAAAATAGAAATCACAAAGAAATAAGAGAAGTGGGGTCAGCCATCTCCTTCATCAACAATACTATCTTCAAGTCACTCAAAAGAGTTGTTTTGTATCCAGGGTGGCTACGTTAGCTCGAATTTAGCTTGAGCATTATTCAGGATAATAGACATTTCATTTACCATTGATTATGATCCAACTGAGAATGGTCCGAAGTAGGAATATGCTTGGAAGTGTGGTCAGAACAAAAATGGCGCTGGCTGGATCAAAGCACTTTGAAGGGGCTGAAGTAATCAGGATCTGCATTTCAGGTGAGTCACTTATCACCTATACAGCCACCCAAAAGGGAGACCGTGGATTGTCAGCAACATCCAGCGGGGGGAGGAATACCTGGCCTGACCTGATCTTTAGGAGCCACCAGTGGATCCAGTAGAGAGATTTATCTCTAAATGCGCAGTTACACTGTGCATCTGGTGAGTGCACAGCCTTACCCTTCTCACTATCACCGCATGGAAGAAGCACTTTGAAGGAGAGGGATTGTCACTAAGGCTGTTTATTTTGCACTGCATGTTACTCTGCTTGTGACATAATGTTTGTGATCACATTAGTCACCTGATTTATAATCACTATATATTGATATCTTGGACGTTTTTGCATAATAATATCTGTGATATAGCGCCGCATCTTTTATATTTTATGATCCAACTGAGTTTACAGTATGTATAGCTAGTGAGAGCGAGACCATAGGCTTTCTTCAACTTTGAACAAATGCAATCCAAGTGTCTAGGAAAATATACTGTATGTTATAAGCCTGCCAATACCTTTGGGCATGTCAGAGAAATCAGACTGTAAACATTTATAGCACTCATTGTTTTTTTCTGTAGGCTGCCCTTGTAATTGGAGAAATTACTATAGTAGAGTATAAACTGTGTGGTCGATTGCTACCCTGGAAAGGAAAAATTCAGCTCCAGTTAAAAAAAAAACTAAACACATTGTATCTTTGGGTGCCAGAAAGATTCAACACGGTTAAATTTAAGGACCAAACAACTAACATTCTACTTCTGGTAATATGCAGGATAAAAATAAGAGCAGCAGCTTCAGGCAAATGTACAGTAGGGTGAAATGTACAGTGTACAAGCAGCGCCTCCACACAATCTCCTAATATAGTCAAAAAAGGGATTGTATTCTGTTTGATAACTAACAAAAATGTCAAACAATTGTTCTCTGCCTCCTTGGCAGGAGCAGCTCTCACTCTTTTTTTTTTCCTGTGTGCATTACACTCAAAGAGTTTTCTCTGCTCACAAAAAAGGAATTATGCTTCCAGTCGATTTTCATTAGGATTGCGTTACAGCGGATCGTGAAGCCATCAGCCTGACATACTTTTCACAGCTGTCTTTATGGTAACAAAGAAACTCTTGCATATATTCATATAGGCTAAAGAGCGAATTGTCCTGAGCAACAAGAGCAGGGGCACATGATTGCTGAGCTTCTCCGGCTGGCACTGTGAGGGTATCACATTAGCACTCTTGTATCTCTGCTGGGGATTAGTTAGGCTGTCATCTTTCAACATGTTTATCCTTTCACCTGAATAAGTTCCTGTGCTGCTTCAGGTCAACATGTACCGTACAGTCAGAGAATGTGGGGTTGATTTACTAAAACTGGAGAGTGAAAAATCTGGTGCAACTGTGCAGGGTAGCCAATCAGCTTCTAACATCAGCTTGTTCAGTTCGGCTTTGACAAATAATCCTGGAATCCGATAGGTTCCTTATGCAGAGCTGCACTAGATTTTGCACTCTCCAGTTTTAGTAAATAAACCCCTATGCCTTTCTACAGTCCTACATCTGCTGGCAATATATTAGACGGTTAGTTCTTTCTCCGAAATTACACAATTAAGTCTCATCTCTGCTAGCTTTCTGTAATGTAAAGGTGTTACTGGTAAAGAATTGCTCACGTTACTGTATTATGCTCACATGTTACTATTTAATTTTACTTCTTTCAGATTGACCAACAACTTCTGACTAGTACGGTGTAGGTCCTTGGACTTGGCCCTGAAAGTCATGGGGGAAGGGGGGCACGTAACCTTATTGTCAGCTTCCCCCCCTCCCCCTTCAGAGGAGCCCACCTAGTACCTTAGTGCACCTTGATTTGGAGGGTCCACTAGAAGAATGAGTCTTCCTAGTTTTGGTCGGGTGGACCATAAGTACCTAGTCCCCACCAGGAGTCTTGCGCCCATAGACGCTGCTGTTTAATGATGAAGCCCCTGTTCACACCTGAGCATTTTTGGACTTTTTTTTTTTTTTGCGTCTACATGTGACAATGCTTAACAACAAGAATCACATTCCAGTGCAGGCCATTCACCTCTCTATGCCAAGTTGCTCACAGAATCCAATTGAAGTGCTTGCAATTGTGCGACACAAGCATTTTGCCCCTGCACAACTGTTCTTTTCTCTCGTCCTCCTCTTCTCCCACCCCAGAGCTTGCATACATTATTATTATTATTACTACACAGTATTTATATAGCGCCAACAGTTTGCTCAGCGCTGTACATTACAATGGGAGATAATACATGAGACAGTACAGTAACAATACAATACAGGAGGGGTTCGAGGGCCCTGTTCCTTGGAGCTTACAATCTAGGAGGGAGGGGAGAGTGGTACAGGAGGAAATAGCTGTGGGGGATGGAGTGGTGGGGAGAGCAGAGGAGATCAGCAGTTAGGCGAGGGCGGGGTAGACTTCTCTGAAGAGATGGGTTTTCAGGGTGCACCTAAAGGTGAGGAGGGAAGGTGACAGTCTGATGGATTGGGGTAGTGAGTTCCAGAGGATGGGGCAAGCCCTGGAGACAGGCATAGGAGGAGGAGACCAGGGAACTGGAGAGCAGGAGGTCTTGTGAGGAGCGGAGAGTGCGTTTTGGGTGGTAGATGGATATCAGGTCAGTGATGTAGTTTGGGGCAGTGTTATGAACAGCTTTGTACGTCAATGTTAGTATTTTGAATTTTATGCGTTGGGCAAACGGAAGCCAGTGGAGGGATTGGCAGAGGGGGGTGGCGGATACGGAGCGGTTGGTAAGTTGGATGAGTCTGGCTGCAGAATTCAGGATAGACTGAAGTGGGGATAGCCTGTGTTGGGGTAAGCCAGAGAGGAGGGAGTTACAGTAAAGTTGTGATATGATAAGGGAGTGAATGAGTTGCTTTGTAGTTTCTGGAGTTAGGAACGTGCGTATTTTGGAGATGTTGCGGAAGTCAAGTTTGCATGAATTTGTCAGCGATTGGATCTGGGGCTGGAAAGACAGACTGGAGTCTAGAATGACACCTAGTACTCTGGCATACATGCACACAAACACTTAAAAATGCCTAAAAAAAACCTGTAGAAGCATTTATTAGGTATGAATGCAGGCTAAAGGTACAGCTTTTTGAGAAAGTGTATATATATGTGTATTGTGTTTTTTTGGTATGCAGGCTTGTAATATTACTGATAGACCCAGCTTTATTAGAATAATATCTATAACATGAAACCATGTATGATCCCTTTATTAGGGAGCAAAGGTTATAAGAGACAAAACATTAGCTGCATCTTTTTAAGGTTATGGTATCAAACAGATGTGTAATGTTCTGGTTAAATTCATCATTTGTCAATGGGGTTGAGTCATTTGGCCATGTAATTTACAATGGGTGCTTAGTGGAATTCTAAACAGACCTTCAACCATAATGTGAGGCAGCAATCGATCCTTAGATCTTTACAACAGTTCATACCCCTGGCAGGCAAGTCTCAACTCATGATGAGGCCAGAGATGTCTGTATTAGGACTACAGCTCTATCTGAACCTTTCCTGACCTCTGCCTTTTTCATTGAGTATTCTCTTCCTAAAGGGTTTGGTGCTGTGCTGGAGTTGCCTATCAGCTACTACTGGTGGCTCCAACCTGGTTGTAGCATGCAGCTAAAATGAAACCTCTCTTGCAGGTATTCTATGCCTTCAGAGCCTTGCACTATAAGGCCCCATGTCCACGGGATGTTTCTGAACGATGGAAACTGACTGCTGGAAAACATAGGTTAAAAAAAGTAACACGTTTATGCGCATTTTTGTTTAAAAGTGTTTTTTAAAGATTAGCATAGACGAACCTCCCAAATGCTCAGAATGCACTGAAAAGTGGTAAATTATTAACTATTTCAGACTGTTTCAGAGACATACACACAGTAGAAGCAGACACAGCAGTAGGTGTTGAGATAACTAGGTGTGAGTTGCTCATTAACATTTCTTTTGTTTCCAAGGGTGGGAAGGTGTCTGGTGGAGTGAGTCATGAAGGTCACCTGGCAGGGGGTCTCCATGAGGAATTTGAGGTGTGAATGGGCATTAACATATATTTTGTTTCTAAGGGTGGGAGAGGTCTGAGGTGTCAATTGGTCATTACAATGTGTGACAAGCTTGCTAGGAACATCCTGTGTTCAGTGTTTTGTCCATCTGAGCACCTTGAATAAAAGTAAAAAAAAAAAAATTTCAAATGCAAACGCTGAAACACGATTTGCCGCGTTTACAAGCATTTTGCGTTTGAAACGCTGATAAAATCAACATCTTAACGCAGGTTTGTTGCGTTCATTTACAGGCAGTTGAGTTTACAGTCGTTTTTTTGAAGATGTGTACATGGACACATAGGAAAACATTAGGGTGAGTGCAGGGGCTGCTGAAAAAAACGCTGAACAGCTCCTAAATGTGAGTGTAGCAGCTGCAGTGTACATGGAGCCTAACTGTTGACATAGGGGGTCTACACCAATAAGTAAGCCACACATTACTACAGAAAATCCACTAGGGAGCCAGTGACTGAGGTATACTTAAAGTGGTTGTAAATCTCTTAGGTTGTAAGCTCCAAGGAGCAGGGCCCTCCTAACTCTCTTGTATTGAACAGCATTGTTGCTGTATTGTCTCCCTTTATATTGTAAAGCGCTGACCAAACTGTTGGCGCTATATAAATCCTGTATAATAATAACCCTTACAAATACCCCATGAAGGGTCTGGCCTAATGTGATACACTTGTATTGGAGAATTTGTTTGATTTCTGATTATCTGCAGTTTTCTCTTCTGTACAACTGTTCACAGTACAGAATTTACAAGGCTTTACAGAGCTTCCAGAAGCAGGGCAGTGAGATACGGTGTCACAAACAGAGGATAGCTGAGTGTAATCTGAGACCTGAGTGGAAGGAATAGACACACCCTTGATACACAATCACATAGAGAAACAAACAGCTGAGGCTGCAATCACAGGCTATGATGCTGGAGGCCCCCTCCCCTGTTACCTCCATTACTTGGAGTTGGCACAACCTGTCAGAAGTGACTCAAACAGATGAGTGAAGCAACAGACTTAAATCACACTCAGTGCTTTGGATTGGATTGCTTTGGACACCATGGACGTATATGCTTTGTTCATTTTTTATTTCAGAGGTTTAAAACCACTTTAATGCACTCTGCAGCATTTCCATGTCATCAACCCCATAGTAGAATCTGTAGTCTTACACCAGATATCTTGTCAGCAGCAGAAATGACTGAAAAAATATGCAAACCCCACATTTCATATTCCTGGTATGTGCCTGTTGTACCATATGAAAAAGTATCTTGTTCTCTTTGTATTGCTTATTTTGTGTGAAATTTCTGGTGTCCCTTATCTTACCTAATACCTCTGCTTTTCTAATAAAAAAAACTGACCACACTAGGAATGAGAGCACACCATGGTCAGTTCTGTAGCTATGCTGGGAACACGGTCTACTCTCTTCCAATGATCAGATTCATCCGGACACCTCTTTCCCCCCCCCCCCCCCACATAGCCATTCAATGGGAAGAACAGTGTGCTGATGTTTCTCTTCCCTTGTCTCTATGCAGCTGAGAACAGAAGGTACGTAATCACATATAAAAAAGGTATCTAAGGTTTTTTTTTCTTTTTTATAGCTGTACATCCAAGGTTGTTTAGGAGGTGAGGGTTTACATATACTTGAAGGACTGAACCCTATTTCACATCATTTGAACATAAAGAAAAAAAATTCTATTCCATTCTTTTCGATCAATCGCTCTTTCAATCCTACTTGGATTTTGGCTCAAACCATATGTATTACAAAACTGCTGCTTTATACAGGCAATGAGTTAAAAAAAAAAAAAATAGCAGAAAGCTGGAGGATACACACCCTTTTCTGCTTTGTCATGGTAAGTAATATGACATTGCTGCAGTCTGCAATCCTATTTCCATGGAGTCTGACTTAAATCTGGGCAGTTAAGCAGCGCTATGAACCCAATACAAACTGCGGGATGAGAAACTGATCTTATCATAACATAGGGAACCAATCAGAATGTGGTTAGATTAAGGAACAGAACATGCTGGAATACTTTAGACATTTGTGAATCATCCCTGAAGAACATGCAGACTCCATACCTAATCACATTTCAGAAAATAGCTGTCTATTCTGAGCCCTAACCACAGAGGAGCAATCCCAACAAGTTCAAAAGTTTACACAGAATTTTTGTTTTGTTTATATAGATGTAGCTGAAAGAAGAGCTTAAAGATGTTTGTTTAAAAGGGAGTCGCCTTGGGCCTGCAGTATGCTGCAAGAACAGGAATCTATGAAGTGCTGGTGTTTTGTACACAAAGATAATGAACATGCAAGATACAATTATAATATGGTGCACTCGCCTAGGAAATCATGGAGGAAAATTCTAGTAAAACACATTAGCTGCTGCTGGAGTAGGGTGCAGCTCAATTACCTCCATACTCTGGGTTGCACGACATGTCTTTCCAAAGATCTCTCAGTAAAAACTTTTGGCTCCAGATCTCCTATGTAAGGTGATGGATAATGTATGATCATCATCAGATGATTTAGCCCCTACAAAACTATGGACGGCAGATCCTCAAGAAAACTCACCAATGTTTCTCCACAAGGACCTCACTGAATCCCACTGCCGCAAACATGTTTAACTGGAGTTATCTTTTAACCACTTGAGCCCCAGAGGATTTACCCCCCTTAATGACCAGGCCTTTTTTTGCTGTTTGGCGCTGCACTAATTCAAATGATAATTGCGCGGTCATGCAATGCTGTACCCAAACAAAATTTACGTCCTTTTTTTCACACAAATAGAGCTTTCTTTTGGTGGTATTTGATCACCTGTGCGCTTTTTATTTTTTGCGCTATAAACAAAAAAACCACGAAAATTTTGAAAAAAAACAATATTTTCTACTTTCAGCTATAAAAAATATATCGTAAACTCAAAGTTAGTCATAAATTTAAGCCAAAATGTATTCTGCTCCATGTTTTTGGTAAAAAAATCCCAATAAGTGTATATTGATTGCTTTGTGTGAAAGTTATAGCGTCTACAAACTATCGTATAGATGCTGTAATTTATGCCTTTTTTTGCTATACAGCGCTGCACTAATTCAAATGATAATTGCACGGTCATGCAATGCTGCACCCAAACGAAATTTACGTCCTTTTTTTCACACAAATAGAGCTTTCTTTTGGTGGTATTTGTTCACCTGTGCGCTTTTTATTTTTTGCGCTATAAACAAAAAAAACACAAAAATTTTGAAAAAAAAACAATATTTTCTACTTTCAGCTATAAAAAATATATCTCAACTCAAAGTTAGTCATAAATTTAAGCCAAAATGTATGCTGCTACATGTTTTTGGTAAAAAAAATCCCGTGCATTAGCGGGCAAACTGGCGCTATCTAGGAGGGGCGCTAACACTATCGGAAGTCACCAGTGACATTGATTACAGTGAACAGATTTTTACTGATCACTGTATTAGTGACACTGGTGACAGGGCAGTGAAGGGGTTAACTGGGGGGGAGGGGGCGATCAAGGGGTTAAATGGGATTTCTGGTGCACTAGCGGGCAAACTGGCACTATCTGGGAGGGGCGCTAACACTATCGGAAGTCGCCAGCGACACTGATACAGTGATCAGTAAAAATTGGTTCACTGATCAGTGACACTGGTGACAGGGCAGGGAAGGGGTTAACTGGAGGGGGGGGGGATCAAGGGGTTAAACGGGATTACTGGTGTACTGGCGGGCAAACTGGCGCTATCTGGGAGGGGCGCTAACACTATCGGAAGTCGCCAGCGACACTGATACAGTGATCAGTAAAAATTGGTTCACTGATCAGTGACACTGGTGACAGGGCAGGGAAGGGGTTAACTGGAGGGGGGGGGCCATCAAGGGGTTAAGCGGGATTACTGGTGTACTGGCGGGCAAACTGGCGCTATCTGGGAGGGGCGCTAACTCTATCGGAAGTCACCAGTGACACTAATACAGTGATCAGTAAAAATCTGTTCACTGTAATCAATGACACTGGTGACAGGGCAGTGAAGGGATTAACTGGGGGGGGAGGGGGGCGATCAAGGGGTTAAATGGGATTTCTGGTGCACTAGCAGGCAAACTGGCACTATCTGGGAGGGGCGCTAACACTATCGGAAGTCGCCAGCGACACTGATACAGTGATCAGTAAAAATTGGTTCACTGATCAGTGACACTGGTGACAGGGCAGTGAAGGGGTTAACTGGAGGGGGGGGGGGTGATCAAGGGGTTAAACGGGATTACTGGTGTACTGGCGGGCAATCTGGCGCTATCTGGGAGGGGCGCTAACACTATCGGAAGTCGCCAGCGACACTGATACAGTGATCAGTAAAAATCGGTTCACTGATCAGTGACACTGGGTGACAGGGCAGTGAAGGGTTTAACTGGAGGGGGGGGGGGGGCGATCAAGGGGTTAAACGGGATTACTGGTGTACTGGCGGGCAAACTGGCGCTATCTGGGAGGGGCGCTAACTATCGGAAGTCGCCAGCGACACTGATACAGTGATCAGTAAAAATTGGTTCACTGATCAGTGACACTGGGTGACAGGGCAGTGAAGGGGTTAACTGGAGGGGGGGGCGATCAAGGGGTTAAACGGGATTACTGGTGTACTGGCGGGCAATCTGGCGCTATCTGGGAGGGGCGCTAACTCTATCGGAAGTCGCCAGCGACACTGATCAGTAAAAATCGCTTCACTGATCAGTAACACTGGTGACAGGGCAGTGAAGGGTTAACTGGAGGGGGCGATCAGGGGGTTAAATGTGTCCTAGAGTGTTCTAACTGTAGTGTAGTGCTTGTGTACTCACTTTTTGGATGTCTTCTCTGTCTGGAACGGAATGTGTCCAGGCAGAGAAGAATGACATCATATCCTGCCCTGTGTATGTCAACACAGGACAGGATAGGACAGGGACCGATCATGTGATTTCAGCCAGAAATCACTGGCTGAAATCTAATGATTGATCCCTCCTGGATCAAATAGTGTCACCCGCGGGTCGGCGGGAGCGCGCGCGCCCCCTGCCGGCGAAAGTGTCGGGAGCGCGGAACCCGTTTTAAAACGTGGTTTTGCGCTCCACTGCCGCCCTGCACACATATATACACAGTGGCAGGGCGGCAAGCGGTTAAACTATATTAAACCCCAAACCAAAAATGTTATTTATTGCAGCTTACAAATCCTTATATATGGTGGCTTCTTTATTTTTTTTTTGTTTTAGACTTTTCCCCTCTGCTTTCAACTGGTGATATTGCCAGCAACACCTTTTCTGTATTAGAGTACCCCCAATCTGGATGAAGGAGCACAGCGGGCACCTTTGGACAGCAATATTGTCAGTCTGGGGGGAGGTGAAAGTTAGATGTACTAGCGGATTTAGATACACCAATAAATTGAAGCCAAACTCCAGATCACACTGCAGTTACACAAGCAGTAAGGCCCTGTTCAGATACTAAATTGCAGAAACGAGCGTTGATGATGGAGTAACAGAGACATTTTTGGACAGCAGCATTGTCACTCTAAAGGGGAGGGAAGTGTTAGTAGAAAAACAGATACTAAACTGAAACCAAACTTCAGCTCACACTTTAAGAGTTATGGAAAGTTCTGTTTCTTTTGGGATAAAGGTTTTACATAAATAAATAAAAGCTGACCATTGTAAGCACCTCTGTCAATGTGAAATGGTTTGCCTCAACCCTCTAACTGCTATATCTGCAGCCTGGTCTGTTAAACAGACCTACCCTAGGTTCACACTTGTGTGTGCACAGCCCATTCATTTGAATGGGCTGCTGTGCCAGCAAGAAATGCAGGGAAAGAAGCTCCCGACCCCTTTTTAAAATCGCAATGCACAGAATCGCATAGTGCAGTTGCACCACGCAGTTTCATACATGCATAAGCGCACCATGTTTGCCACTGTGTGGGGTGCCATTAAGTCACACCTGATGAGCATCTGTGACAGCTCTTCAGTTTTAGTAACCCCTGCTGCCGTAATCTTCCAGTACTTCTATGAATAAAACTTGATCTATGAATGAAGGGCAGGTGGATGATTGAAAAGTCTGGTCCCTCTAGTCATCGACTGTGTTGCATTCACAGAAACTACAGCAGAGCTTAAGATAGACCAAGATTATGGCCTGGGATGTGGGGGTATTGGAGGAGGAAGATAACTAATGAACTAGAAGACAGAAGCACAACAGACACACCACACTGAGAGTAAGTAATGTCCCTTGTGCTTATATTGTACTTTCTTATATACATATACTTAGTGAAGTGACTATCCTCAGGTGATACAGAAATAGTTACATAGTTAGTCTGGCTGAAAAAAGACAAAAGTCCATCCAGTTCAACCATTAAAAAAAAAAAAGTAAAAATAATAATTACAATCCTATACCCCACAGTTGATCCAGAGGAAGGCAACAGAAAAACTCAGCAAAGCATGATTACAATTTGCTCCTGCAGGGGAAAAAATTCCTTCCTGAATCCCCTGAGAGGCAATCGGATATTCCCTGGATCAACTTTACCTATAAATGTTAGTATCCAGTTATATTCTGTGTATCTAAGAAAGAATCCAGGACTTTTTTAAAGCAATCCACTGAGCTGGCCAGAACCAACTTTTGAGGGAGTCTATTCCACATTTTTACAGCTCTTACTGTGAAGAAACCTTTCCATGTTTGGAGATTAAATTTCTTTTCCTCCAGACGTAAAGAGTGCCCCCTTGTCCTCTGTGATGACCTCAGGGTGAATAACTCTACACCGAGTTCACTATACGAGCCACTGATCTATTTATACATGGAGATCATATCCCCCCCTTATGTATTATGCATGGAGATCATATCCCCCCTTATGTATTATACATGGAGATCATATCCCCCCTTATGTATTATGCATGGAGATCATATCCCTCCTTATGTATTATGCATGGAGATCATATCCCCCCTTATGTATTATGCATGGAGATCATATCCCCCCTTATGTATTATACATGGAGATCATATCCCCCCCTTATGTATTATACATGGTGATCATATCCCCCCTTATGTATTATGCATGGAGATCATATCCCCCCCTTATGTATTATGCATGGAGATCATATCCCCCCTTATGTATTATACATGGAGATCATATCCCCCCCTTATGTATTATACATGGAGATCATATCCCCCCCCTTATGTATTATACATGGAGATCATATCCCCCCCTTATGTATTATACATGGAGATCATATCCCCCTTATGTATTATACATGGAGATCATATCCCCCTTATGTATTATACATGGAGATCATATCCCCCCTTAACCTCCTCTTCTCAAGAGAGAATAAATTCAGTTCCTCTAATTTTTCCTCATAGCTGAGCTCCTCCATGCCTCGTATCAGTTTAGTTGCCCTTATCTGTACTTTCTCCAGTTCCCCAATGTTCTTATTGTGAATTGGTGCCCAAAACTGAACTGCATATTCCAGATGAGGTATAACTTATGATTTGTACAGGGGTAAAATGATACAAATTAAACAAATCCTCCTACGTAACTTGTACCTGTTTATCTGCAGCCATCTTTCCCCTTCATTCATTTAAAGTACAGAATTTACACAGGATCTCTCAGCTCTGCAAAACAGGGAGTTAAAAGCTGAAGGTAACTGGGAGAGCTCAGAGAGCTGATTGGAGGGAAGGGACACACCCCCATTCACACAGCACACAGGAGCAGAGCGGACACTGTCAATCAGCTGGACGTCCCACCCTATCACCATTTATCTCTTGAAGACAGGAAAACTCATGAGAAGTGACTCATGCAGACAGGAGAGGAATGAGGCAGCAGACAGAAATGACACTTAGAGGGTTATTTACTAAAACTTGAGAGTGCAAAATGTAGTGCAGCTCTGCATAGAAACCAATCAGCTTCCAGGTTTTCTTGCCAAAGCTTAATTGAACAAGCTGAAGTTAGAAGCTGATTGGCTACCATGAACAGCTGCACCAGATTCTGAGTGCTCCAGTTTTAGTAAATCCCCCCTTTAGTGTTCTGGATTGAGACAAGTACACACTACAGAGGGATATTCTTCATTCAATTTTCATGTCTGAGGTTTACAACCACTTTAAGGTAAACTTGGGCTTTAAAATGTATAACTATTAGAAATAAGTTTACACACAACAGACTTTTTCTTTTGCCAGTCCTTTACAGAAACAGAACAATTAGGGCAAGAGGGTTTCTGTATTTACCAGCAACCAACAAGCTGTAAAATAAAGCTCATTTTGATTGCTTACAATAGAGCAGAGTTTCTCAACCAGGGTTCCATGGATCACTAGGGTTCCCTGAGGTTGCTGTGCATTCCTTGAGCAATTTCTGCCTCTCAGATAAGTTCCCACTAACACAATTGACCTTTTTAGCTATTTGTAAGGGTGGAATTCTTCCCAATGACCACAAGTGTAAGGGGAAGTCTTCCCACTGACCATCACACTAATCTAGCAGGGGTTCCCTGAGATCGGAAAGTTATTTCTAGGGTTCCTCTGTGTTGGAAAGGTTGTGAAAGGCTGCTATAGAAAATGTTCTCATGTTTCTTGCCTGAAGATTGTCTGTTACATTACATTCAGCACAGGCGTTACTGAGCTATGAATGTAATCTAGGATATGAACATTAACATCCAGAGAGTACTGAGGAGTTTTTCAAAATGATGTAATATGTAGTAAAGATTTTTTTATGAAGCAAATATTTTTGTACACTTTGTACAGAACTGTTATTAAAAGTTTTTTTAGGGATGTTTTTATTGGGGTTTTAATTCGCAATTTCCTTGTCGCATAAATCTAAGTTCGGGTTCGTTTTCCCAGGCTGACTCTTAGTTGCATGAAAAAAAAAATGGTTCTGACTGCATCCCCTGACATACCACATTCCACGAACCAAATATGGATAAAAAGTACTGGGAGAAGACAGGAAGTGAGAGCTGGGTACTGAAGCAGTGCCAGGCTTCCACACCACCCACAGCTGCTTGCGATTGTGAGGCTTTTAAAACACAGACATCAACAATATGATAAATAACATCAAATTGCAAGTATAAATAAGGCAACCATTTAACTGCAGAGAGTACAACCAAGGTATCATGTTAAAGGGATAAAGCAGTAAAAAATGTATGTCTCTTCAGGTACAGTCTATACATGACAGGTAAAAAACGGTATTCATAGTTCACTCAAGTAGCCTGTATTGTGGCTTAGAGTTATATATCTGTTTTTATAGTTAAAAATATACAAGTATAGCTAAAATGTTTGTATATAAACTATATTGCCAAAAGTATTGGGCCAGCCCTCCAAATCATTGGATTCAGGTTCCAATCATCTCCATGGCCACAGGTGTATAAAATCAAGCACCTAGGCATGCAGACTGCTTCTACAAACATTTGTGAAAGAATGGGTCGCTCTCAGGAGCTCAGTGACTCCAAGCATGGTCCTGTGATAGGTGGCCACCTGTGCAATAAGTCCATCCGTGACATTTCCTTTCTACTAAATATTCCACGCTCAACTGTTAGTGGTATTATAGCAAAGTGGAAGCAACTGGGAACAACAGCAACTCAGCCACCAAATGGTAGGCCACGTCACATGACAGAGCGGGGTCAGCTCATGCTGAAGCGCACAGTGCACAGAAGTCGCCAATTATCTGCAGAGTCAATAGCTAAAGACCTCCAAACTTGGTGTGGCCTTCAGATTAGCATAACAGAGCTTCATGGAATGGGTTTCCATAGCCGAGCAGCTGCATCCAAGCCTTACATCACCAAGTGCAATGCGAAGCACTGGATGCAGTTACATAGTTAGTCTGGCTAAAAAAAGACAAAAGTCCATCCAGTTCAAGCATTAAAAAGGAGAAAGAAAAAAAAGTTATAATCCTATACTCACAGTTGATCCAGAGGAAGGCAAAAAAGAAAAACCAGCAAAGCATGGTTCAATTTGCTCCTGCAGGGAAAAAAAATTCCTTCCTGATCCCCCAAGAGGCAATCGGATATTCCCCGGATCAACTTTACCTATAAATGTTAGTATCCAGTTATATTCTGTGTATCTAAGAAAGAATCCAGGACTTTTTTTAAAGCAATCCATTGAGCTGGCCAGAACCAACTCTTGAGGGAGTCTATTCCACATTTTCACAGCTCTCACTGTGAAGAAACCTTTCCGTGTTTGGAGACTAAATTTATTTAACTCCAGACGTAAGGAGTGCCCCCTTGTCCTCTGTGATGAACTCAGGGTGAATAACTCTACAGCGAGTTCACTATATGAACCACTGATGTATTTATACATGGAGATCATATCCCCCTTATGTATTATACATGGAGATCATATCCCCCCTTATGTATTATACATGGAGATCATATCCCCCCTTATGTATTATACATGGAGATCATATACCCCCTTATGTATTATACATGGTGATCATATCCCCCCTTATGTATTATACATGGTGATCATATCCCCCCTTATGTATTATACATGGTGATCATATCCCCCCTTATGTATTATACATGGTGATCATATCCCCCCTTATGTATTATACATGGAGATCATATCCCCCCTTATGTATTATACATGGAGATCATATCCCCCTTATGTATTATACATGTTGATCATATCTTAATCTCCTCTTCTCAAGAGAGAATAAATTCAGTTCCTGTAATCTTTCCTCATAGCTGATCTCCTCCATGCCTCTCACCAGTTTAGTTGCCCTTCTCTGTACTTTCTCCAGTTCCCCAATGTTCTTTTTGTGAATTGGTGCCCAAAACTGAACTGCATATTCCAGATGAGGTCTTACTAATGATTTGTACCGGGGTAATATGATATCTCTCTCTTTGGAGTCTATAGCTCTTTTAATACAAGATAGGATTTTGCTCACTTTAGAAACCGCAGCTTGGCATTGCATGCCATTATTAAGCTTGTGATCTACAAGAACTCCCAGATGCTTCTCCACCATTGATTCCCCCAGTTGTACCCCCCCTAGTATGTATGATGCATGCATATTCTTAGCCCCCAAGTGCAGAACCTTACATTTATCAACATTAAACCACATTTTCCACATAGTTGCCCAATTAAACAGAGCATTGAGGTCGGCTTGTAAATTGGAGACATCCTGTAAGGACGTTATTCCACTGCACAGCTTGGTGTCATCTGCAAAGACTGAAATGGGATTTTTAATCCCAGACCCTATAGTGCTTATAAATATATTAAAAAGTAAGGGTCCCAACACTGAACCTTGGGGTACACCACTGACAACCCTAGACCATTCAGATTATGAATCATTAACCACTACTCTCTGAATACGATCTTTTAGCCAGTTTTCTATCCATTTACATACAGATTTTTCCAAGTCCGTAGACTTTACCTTACACATTAGCCATGTGTGGGGAACTCTGTCAAACGTTTTTTCAAAATCCAAGTATACCTTGTCCACAGTCACCCCTCTGTCCAAGTATACCAAGTCCACAGCCACCCCTCTTTCCAAGTATACCACATCCACAGCCACCCCTCTGTCCAAGTATACCACGTCCACAGCCACCCCTCTGTCCAAGGTTTTGCTCACCTCCTCATAAAAAGAATTTAGATTTCTTTGACAACTTCTGTCTTTCATGAATCCATGCTGTCTGTTGCTTAAAATATTTTTTTCCAGCAAGAACTCATCTATGTGGTCTTTTATTAAACACTCCAGTATCTTCCCAACTATAGAAGTTAAACTAACAGGTCTATAATTACTTGGTAAAGATTTTGATCCCTTTTTCAAATATGTCAATCCAGTGGTACTATGCCAGTCATTAAAGAGTACCTAAAAATTAGAAACAATGGCTTTGAAATGACAGCTCAATTCTTTAAGGCCCCATGGGTGTATGCCATCCGGTCCAGGGGTTTTATTCACCTTTATTCTGTCTAAATATTTCTGGATCATATCAGTTGTGAGCCAATATGGATCATCTGGAGCTGTGCCAATACCATGCCCATATCGACAAGAGCTCCCCACATATTCCTTTGTATACACAGAGCTGAAGAAGGTATTTAATAAATTTGCCTTCTCTTTGTCCCCAGTCACCCACTCTAGATTATTTTGTAAAGGGCCTACATGCTTGGACCAAACCTTTTTACTATTAATATATTTGAAGAATTTTTTAGGGTTGGTCTTGCTATCTTTTGCAATCTGTCATTAATTTTCAATTTATGCGGCCTTTATTTCTTTTTTGCACATTCTGTTATATTCTTTGTAATGTTTAAACGATGATAGCGTTCCTTCATTTATATATTTAATAAAAGCTCTTTTCTTATTATCTATAGCTTTTTTAACGTTGGCCATAAGCCACATAGGTTTGATCTTTAGCCTTTTAAACTTGTTGCCCATGGGAATATATTTTGCAATGTGTTCACATACAGTCTTTTTAAAGAACTCCCATTTCTGTGTTGTGTTCATCGATGCCAATATTCCCTCCCAATATAAGTCTTGGAGAGCAGCTCTCAGCCTTGGAAAATTAGCTCTTAAAATCGAGAGTTTTTATTTTTCCCGTATGTGCTCACTGTTTACAGCTAATAATAAATAAATCATGTTATGGTCACTGCTACCCAGATGTTCTTTTATATGGACATTCGCAATAAGCCCTGCATGGTTTAAGAGTACCAGGTCCAGCAGAGCATCATTCCTAGTAGGGGCTTCTATGAACTGTACCATAAAATTGTCCTGTACCATAAAATTGTCCTGTAGTAGGTTTATACATTTTTGCCCTTTAACTGTTCCTGCAGTACCATTACTCCAATCAATTTCCGGCTATTTAAAATACCCCATTATTATCACTGTCCCAGCCCCTACAGCCCCTTCGATTTGTACAAGGAGCTGAGTTTCCACCTCCTCATTAACACTGGGTGGCCTATAACAAACTCCAATGATTACCTTTGTAGTACGCACCCCCATGTTCAGTTCCACCCATAATACTTCAGCCTCATCACACTCTCCATCAACTAGGTCCTCTTTCACACTCTGAGATCACTTCTCACATACAGACAGACACCACCACCAACTTTCCTATTTATCCTGTCTCTCCGAAAGAGAACATAGCCAGGACGCAGTGGTATAAAGCACTCCGCCACTGGACTCTAGAGCAGTGGAGACGTATTCTCTGGAGTGACGAATCACATTTCTCTGTCTGGCAATCTGATGGACATGTCTGGGTTTGGCAGTTGTCAAGAAAGTGGTTCTTACCTGATTGTATTGTGCCAAGTGCAAAGTTGGTGGAGAGGGGATGATGGCATGGGGCTGTTTTTCAGGGGTTGGGCTTGGCCCCTTAGTTCCAGGTAAGGGAACTCTTAAGGTGTCAGCATACCAAGACATTTTGGACAATTACATGCTCCCACCTTTGTGGGAAGAGTTTGGGGATGGCCCCTTCCTGTTCCAACATGACTGCGCACCAGTGCACAAAGCAAGGTCCATAAAGACATGGATGAGCAAGTTTGGGGTGGAAGAACTTGACTGGCCTGCACAAGTCGAGTCCTGACCTCAAGTCGATAAAAAACCTTTGGGATGAATTAGAGCAGAGACTGCAAGCCAGGCCTCCTCCCCCGACATCAGTGCCTGACCTCACAAATGCGCTTCCAGAAGAATGGTCAAACCTTCCCATAGACACCCTCCTAAACCTTGTGAATAGCCTTCCCAAAAGAGTTGAAGCTGTTAGAGATGCAAAGGGTGGGCCAACTCAATATTCAACCCTACAGTCTAAGACTGGGATGCCATTAAAGTTCATGTGAGTGTAAAGGCAGGCGTCCTAATACTTTTGGCAATATAGTGTATGATAGAGCTGTCTGTTAGCCCAATACCCATACTCATAGTACAATCTGTCACTTTGCATCATCAAACCCAGAAATGACTGTTTGAAATCCCCGCTGCTTTCTCCCCTCTCCTACCACTGAGACTCAGCAGGGAGGTTTCCCGCATCGCTCTTGTGTGAACACAGGCTATGACAAGCCTGGGTTCACACAGGAGCAGTGGGGAAATGGCATGCAATTTGGACAGGAATCACATTCCTGTTTAATCACATGCTATTCTTTGTGGTGCAATTTGCATCCATTAACGCAAATCGCACCGCAAAGTATCGGTAATTGGTATCAGCGAGTACTAAACTGAAAGTATCAGTACTCATACTCGCCGATAAAAAAAATTGTATTGGTGCATCCCTAGTTACAATGAAAAACAAAAATTCATGCTTGATGCATTTGTGTTACAATATTTTCTGCAGAAACAGAGGTTTGCAAAGTCATAAACAGTATATTTTGCAGAAGTATCAGACTTTCTACTGATGATTACACAGCTATATGTAAAAGTAAAAGATTTCTGCAGTGATCTGGCTTCATGTGATAAGTTCCACTTTAAGGTGAATCTTACTGGGAATTAATGCCCTCCCCCTGCCCCACTTCTGAGCTGCCATTAAAGAAAAAACAAACAAAAAAGCGTGCACAGATGTGCTGCTGTTCTCTTTTAGGTATCTGGGAACTGATAGAATCCAGCAGCATATCTGTGCATGTGTGCCGCCAGCTTCTGGTAGATGGGCACCATAGTGTCCTGTCGGATTTGTGCGAATGTGCAGAACCTCTCTCCACGTGTGCAAAAACACCGCCAAGTTCTGGATTATTAACACACTGCCTTCTGGGAGAGCTGTGATGTAGCAATCCCAGGAGGCATCGGTGCCTGGTTTCAGCTGGAAACCAGGAGGTGCTGCCTTCCAGCACAAAAAGTAACACAAAAAAGGTATAAATTACAATCATTTATTTAATGAAAAAATAAACCTTTGATTGTAAACTCCTCAAGGAAGGGACTGATGTGAATGTACAATTTATACTGTATGTAATGCGCTGCATAAAATTTCAGCACTATTTTAGGTACCTGTAATAAATAAATAAATGAACTCATATTTTAGTGAATTAAGTTCCTCTTTAACATAGAGGTGATTTACATGCGGTCACATCCATAAAAATATATATGACATTTATTCCTCATTTTAAGATAGTATGAAAAAACCAATTAAGAAAACAGGTACAGCACAAAAACAAAACAAAACACAAAAATTCCTTACAGGCAAAGTTCACTTAAAAAAATAACTGCATATATTTTTGCAGGGGAAAAAAAAAAAAAAAAAAAAAAAAAAAAAAGGACAATTCATTTTTTTTTTCACAGGAGCCTGCTGAAAAGCATTGCACCCCGATGTATCAGTGCAATGTGGAAAATTCTCCTGCAGAATTCTTTCTTCGGCTCTATGCTTGAACTTCTGCAATCTTTTAGTTGGAGAGCTGGAGGAAGTGTCATTGAACTGATTACTGCACTCTTATTGCATTGAGATCTAGGTGAAGGAATGATGCGGCTGTGCAGGCTTAACCCTGTATAGCTGCGCCAATGTCAAAAGTGACAGAGGTAGCAGGGAAGAAAACCGCCTGTTACAAGTGGTGCTAAAGCGTGGATTTATTTTGCTGTATTTGCATGAGAGAAGTACAGATTCAATAGTTACTAAGTGATCTAAGATCATAATATAATCCAGCTTGATGTATTGCACCGAGATGCAGTGATTCATCCATTATGACTCACCAAGACATTTGGTATTCACTTCTTTAACTGAAGACTGTTACATACCTTTACCATCTGGAAAGATATGCAGAACTTAACAAACAAGTAACATGATGTTGGCGCACCTAACAAGGGAATATTTAGAGTCCAGTGGAGCCTTTTTTTCTTTATTGTTATGTACAGTTTCCTGGCTAATACATTATCCACTTATCTGCTGGACTAATCTTTGTCATGTGATATCAAATGGATTTCAGCAGCTGCAACACCTCATACAAGGAGTTCAGTTTGATTACCTATTGCAGCCTTTTCTCAAACAGGGTTCCGCTAGAGATTTCTAGGGGTTCCTCGAGCTGTGGCTAATTGGCCTCCCCTCTGATGGTGCATAGTTCCAGGATGAACACCATTGGTCAGAGCCAGCTGCATGAACCCAGTGATGTTTTATTATTCACTGTAAGGATGGAATTTTGGCCACCACTGTAAGGGGGGGGCATTCTTCCCACTGACCATGAATGGATTTAGCAGGGGTTCCCCGAGACCTGAAATCTTTTAAGGGTGAAGTAATAAAGTTGAGAAAGGTTGATCTAGTAATATACGAAATAATGTTAAATAAGGATATCACAGGTCACCTGATTCCCTAACATGTATTCCTTTGAATAATTTGTTTGTGATTTTCAGTACTATAAATTATGAACGATGGATATTTTATGAGCATTTTTCATTGAAAGGCGCCATTTATAATATAAAAATAGGACAGAATTTCATGCTTCATGTGCCCCCTTAGCCATACACTCTTAGTAAGCATGTTCCAACTCTATGTGGGAGATTTAGCAAAACTGGAGAGTGCAAAATCTGGTGCAGTGGTGCATGGTAGCCAATCAGCTTCTAACTTCAGCTTGATAGCACGGTTACCAGAGATGAGGACAAAGCCGAATTTCACAGTCTCATGTGGATGGTTTGGACTCATTTCTGTTACTCTTCCAATTTTGCCTCTTATTTCCACAACGGTTTGAGTGTAAAGCACCTATATGTAGGAGTATACCTATGTCTTCCTGTTATGATTATGTTTGTACCTTTCTGGTGCAAAAAATAGATTAAACATAACTTCAGCTTGTTCTATTAAGCTTTGACAATAAAACCTGGAAGCTGATTGGTTTCTATGCACAGCTGCACCAGATTTTGCACTCTCCAGTTTTAATAAATCCCCCCTTATGTTTGCTCTCTTTCTCAATGTTCACTTCCCTCTCCCAACCTTCCCTTGCACTTTCCTGTTCACTTTTAGGTTTACACCCTCATGGCCCATGTAGCACTTCTGTATCTTCTGCTTTGAACTTCACTGTTACGCGCCTTTGCTCTTTACAATGCTACATCTCCTCACTCTGCTTTCTCTTCCTATCAGCATGCTTCTTGTCAACACATGAACTGATTTGTTCCTTTTACTGTTGCTTCCTCTCCTGCTGCAGCTCTGCTCTACAGGGAAACTGAATGGCCGATACTAGGTCATATTAAGGTAGTTGGACTGCTTGTATTTACAAAAAAAAAAAAAAAAAAAAAAAAAAAAAGCATTTTAGGATATATTAATTCAGATCTGCATTAGTGTTTGTCTTTTGCACCTTCCCTGTGTTTAGTTTAAAATAAAACCACACAATTACAAATTAGCTGGGAATGCTAGTTTGCCTTTAACCACATGCCTACCAGGCACTTATACCCCCTTCCTGATCAGGCCACTTTTCAGCTTTCACCGCTGTTGCACTGTGAATGACAATTGCACGGCTATACAACACTGTACCCATATGAAAATTTTATAATTTTTTTTCACACAAACAGCTTTTGTTTGGTGGTATTTAATCACTGCTGGATGTTTTATTTTTTGCGCTATAAACAGAAAAAAGTTGAAAAAAAAAATGTTTCTTTGTTTCTATTATAAAATTTTGTAAACAGGTAATTTTTCTCCTTCACTGATGTGCGTTGATGAGGCTGCACTGATACACAGTACTGAGGTGGCATGGATAGGCAGTAATGATGGGCACTGATAGGCGGCACTGACTGGCGACACTGCTGGGCACGGACTGACGGCACTGGTGGGTGGCACTGCTGGGTACTGATGGGCACAGGTGGGTGGCAGCCGATAACTGTCAACTGTATTTACCCAGTGATCTGCTGTGTCATTGGACACAGCTGATCACGTGGCAAAAGGCCGCTGTGATTGGCCATTTACCACATCACAGAGATTACCAACACCCGGAGATTGCCGGGTGCACGCCGCCGGGAGGGCATGTTCTGGGAGGGCGTCATATGACAGTGGGCACAGGTGGGTGGCAGCCGATAACTGGCAACTGTATTTACCCAGTGATCTGCTGTGTCATTGGACACGTGGTAAAAGGCCGCTGTGATTGGCCGTTTACCACATCACGTGATCAACTGTGTCCGTAGGACACAGCGATCACGGAGATTGCTGGGTGCATGCCGCTGGGAGGGCACGTTCTGGGAGGACGTCATATGACGCCCTCCCAGAACTGGACAACCGCGCTGTAGCCGTCATTCTGCAAGGAGCTATTTACATATTAATACTTTTAAAACATCAATCCTTTAGGTCTTGACATGAAAAAGAATTAGAATCATTTAAAGCAATGCTTGCTGTCAATAACTAAATATTTCTTTTTTTTTGCAGTAGCATTTAAAGCAGATTCTTTCATTTTGGATGGAGTAAGGAAAGGTTATAACCCCTGTAAGGTTTATTTTTGCCCTCTTTGCCCCATTAGGGAGATTCACCTTCACTTCCTATCCCATAGCAAAAATAGGAAGTAAGAGGAAATCCCAGAAAATTAAGAGAATCTCTTGGGGACCCCCAGGTCACCGGAACTACTGTCCCTATTGGAAGACTTCCCTGCTATTACTTTTCTGGGGACAACCCAAAGTTTGGGATTTTCTTTTACTTTCATTTTCAGTGATATTGGTAAACAGGACATAAAGAAAGGGTGAATCCCCCTAATTGGGACACAGATAGCAATACAAACTGACAATTGTTCTAATCCATCTCCACTGTAGTTATACTTTATCGTACTACTATTTATGCTCTCAGATAAAGGAGGTTATTCCCACCAAGCAAAAGCTTATTTTTAGAATGCACTAAAATAGTACTTGTTAAAAACACATTATGTATATCTATAGATGCATACACAGAGCTCTGGGCAAAGGGGCCTTCCAGCAGTCCTATCCACACTGGCACATTAAGGGTTAAAGAGTTATGCTGAAGTAAACACTCTCCAGTGGTAATTGCACGCTTCCTGTAAGCAAAGATTTACTTTCATAGGCTGTTTTGTCCTTTTATTGCTTAGGACAAATGCTTGAACATTTGTTTTTTTTCTTTTTTTTATAATAGCAAGAACGATAATCAAACATCTGGCGGTTTTCCAACAGGAAACGCAGATTGTGGTGATCTTACCTCACAAAAATTCCAAAAACCTGTCTACACAGGGAGAGGGAGTGGTGGAACTGGGAAAAGTATATGTCATGGGACACACTAAAAATGCACTATATTGGTAATTTTTAAACTATTCAGATATAAAAAATAAATATAAAATAGGAAAAAAAAAGAAAAAAAAAAAAAAGACACAAGCCCATCTTGTTCAACCAACAGAAAACCTTAATATACATAATGTCATATCCTCAGTTGATCCAGAGGAAGGCAAAAAACCCCAATACAGCTTGATCCAATTTGCTCCAACAGGGAAAAACCCCTGATCCCCCAGAAGGCAATCTGAAACTCCCTGGATCAACAATCCCTTGTGGTATAACCTAGAAATGTTAATATCCAGATATATTCTTAAGAATGCATCCAGCTCTTTTTTAAAACAATCTACTGAGCTGGCCATAACCAACTCTTGAGGGAGTCTATTCTATATTTTCACAGCTCTTACTGTGAAGAAGCCTTTTCATGTGTGGAGTTTACAGTAAATCTCTTTTTCTCCCTTGTCCTCTGTGATGACCTGAAAGTAAATCACCATGCACCGAGTTCACTATATAAACCACTTATGTATTTATACATGGAGATCATATCCCCCCCCCCCTAATTTCCTCTTCTGAAGAGAGAATTCAGATCTTCTAATCTTTCCTCATAGCTGAGCTTCTCCATGCCTCTTATCAGTTTGGTTGCCCTTCTCTGCACCTTCTCCAATAAACTGTGAACCGGAGCTCAAAATTGAACTGCATATTCCAGATGAGGTCTTACTAATGATTTGTACCGGGGAAAAATGATATCTCTCTCTGCAGTCTATACCTCTCTTAATACAAGAGAGGATTTTGCTGGCTTTGGAAATTGCAGCTTGGCATTGCATGCCATTATTAAGTCTATGATCTACCAGAACTCCCAGATCCTTCTCCACTATTCACTCCCCCAGCTGTACTCCCCCTAGTATGTATGATGCATGCATATTTTTAGCACCCAAGTGAATAACTTTACATTTATCAATGCTTCAAATCAGTTCATATCCCGACAAAATGATCACATTTAACTCTAAAAGTAGATCTGTCACACAACACTGCAAAGGTTTCTATTAATGCTAGAGTTTAACCCCTTTGCGCCGGCCGCACACAAATGTGCGGCCTACCGGCGTCTGGGCCTAGACGCCGAGCGGCCGCACATTTGCGTCCATGTAACTAAATACATATGTGCTGAGAGCGCGCGCCCTGCGCGCTCCCAGCACACGTGTGGTACTCACGGAAAGGTCCCGGTCCGCTCTTTCGAACGGGACCTTTCCCGATCATGTGACCGCCGTGACGCGCCATCACGGCGGTCACATGATTCCTAAGCCACGCCCCAAACGCCCTGCCTCCCGGCGTCTGAATCTCTTAAAGGGCCGGGAGGCATCAGCGGGAAGGGGTTAAAAAAAAAAATAATACGCAGTGTTACTTTTAAGTTAGGCTGTCAGGGCCTGAAAAATTATACAAGATCAGACTAATTGTTAATTTGTCTACTTTGTCCTCTTAAGACTATGATATATCATATCATTAAAGACATTATGCGTGCACATTGTGGGGAAGGGGGGACTTTTTAAAAAGCTTTGCTTTAAAACACAATTGTACTTTCACTCTAAGGTAATTGGATATGCAGCTGTTGGAAAAATACACGTTTTAAATACTGTTTAGGCTTTTTTTTTTTTTTTTTACTCCAGAGTCAGTATAAGATCAAATCCAAGAATCAGCAGGCTGCAGACAAGGCCACTGCTTTATGTGTGGAGGCAGTAGTCTCTCTGCATCAGTCCCCCCACCCCGTTGAGTCACATCTCCCCAATCTGCAGGAAGCATGAACTTCGCTGACTGCAGTTCTAGTTGTGACTCAGTGCAAGACGTTTACTAAAATCGGTGCACACAGAATTTCATGCAGCTGTTCTTAGTAAACAATTCCAGGTTTTATTGCCAAAGCTTAATTGAACAAGCTGAAGTTAGAAGCGGATTGGTTACCATGCACAGCTGCACCAGATTCTGTGTGCACCAATTTTAGTAAACCTCCCCCTAGGTTTCTGTATTCTAGGCTTAATAAGGCAAAGTTCGATTCTCACATGAAGACTGTGCTTGCCTATTCGCAATTTTTGTAAAAAGTCATGATCCGTTCAGGATGTGGCACCTGTGGCCCTTGCACGTCAGTTGATGGCCTCAGTTATGGAAGCTTCACCTTCTAAACACAGTGAAGCATTTTTTTTTTTTACTATTTTTGGTGGCTATGTAAGTCATGTATCCCATATAGCTAGTTTATTGTTATTTAATTGTAAGGATATGTACCAATAATTGATTGCTGATAATTATTGTTACAGAATGGTATCCTTTCCCTGAGGAAGAACCTATATTAATGTATTCGACACGCATTGGATCCCAGGATGAATATACCTGCAGTCAAACTTTAGGTTGCATGATGGAAAAAAGCTTTTGGGGGATACCACTGGATATATATTGCAAAAACCACAATGTTTTGTCAAACACTGTTTTTTTATATGGGCTAGTATGTATTGCCTACCTGATATATATCAATCTGTCAGATAAAAGAAAATTTGTTTAAATAAAATGTTGATCTTTTTAACAATTGGTTTCTTTGTATATACTTCAAGGTTGCCTTAAAAATCCCACAAAATGTAAGGTGTAATTTTTTCTATCTGCCAACAAGATCCCTGGGAGTGCCGAGAAGACCAAATCTCATAAGATGATGCTGAAGCACAGTGCAGGATCATCTTGAGATGATTTAAGCTACTCAACATTCTCAGAGATCAGACTGAATGGAGTTTTATGTCACCTTCACTTAGGTGCTTTGCTTGAGGGAGCCAAGCAAAGGCAAGTACATCCCCCCACACTTCCCAACAGTGTTTTAGGGAGAAGACGCATGAGAGGATGTTCTGCTGTAAAGGATAAGTTCACCTTTTGGACAAAAATAATGAATGCACTTTTTTGCAGGTAAACAAAATGTGCATTTATTATTTTTGTTCAAAAGAACCTGCAAAGCATTGTACCAGCAATCAGTAGATCGCTGATGCCATGCAGGTCTCCTGCAGAGCTGTCAGAATATCTTCTTGATGTACGGGATGTATGAGCAAGCAGATATACTGACTGGAAGCTTCAATTAACTACCACAGCGCTCCACAGCGCTGTTGTTGTTCATTGAAAACTGCAAGCTGAAAGCCACTAAGGCTGCCGGGACTTGTAGGCAACTGTTTTCAAATCTGACAGATAGTACAGGGAAACTTCTCTCCATATTATCTGTCAGAGGGAGGGAGGGCAGTGGGTGCAGCTGGGGCTATGGGAACATGTTACAATAATCCACTCTAAAAACGGGTGCAACATGTAACATGTTCCAAAGGTGAACTTATCTTTTAATAACTAAGAGCACCTATTTCTCTGCCATGCTGGAATACACTAAGCCCTAGTTTCAGTTAGATGTGATGGTTTGGCAATGTGGAGATAAAGACAACGAGCAGATTTTAATTCTGTTACTACTGATGAAAAAGTTTTTCCTTAAAGGATAAGTTCACCTTTTACCAAAAAATAATAATTGCTAATTTTTTTAGGTAAAAAAATGTGAATTTATTATTTTTCGTTTTGGGAGCCTGTAAAGCATTGCACCAGCAATCAGCAGATCACTAGTGCTGTGCAGGTCCCCTACAGATCTGTCAGTGTATCTGTGTGCCTGTACACCTTGTACGGGCAAGCAGATACTTACTGACAGGAAGACTCAATGAATTACCACAGCGCTCCACAGCACCGTGGTAGTTCATTGAGGACTACAAGCCAAAAGGCTGCTGGAACTTGTACTGTTCTCATTCACAAAACGCTGTGAATGAGTGAAGTGGCCGGGCAGGTGGAGTCCGCGTTTTTTTTTTTTTTTTTTTTAAATTGTGACAGCTGGCGAGAGGGAGAAGATCCCCCACTAGGTGTCACATTGGAGATCTGGGGGGTGCAGAGGCCGGTCTATTCGTAACATGTTACACCCTAATTATGGGTGTAACATGTTATGAAAAGTGAACTTATCCTTTAATGGGCAGCCTAAGCGTAGAGTGAAAGTAAAGACAAAATCTAACTAACTCTAAACCTACTCTCAGCCATATTCTAAGCCTAATCTATCTAGCCCTGTAAAAAGAGAAAAAAAAAATCGCTATAATAGTTTTTCTAACAATATGAACTTTGTTTCTTGAAAAAAAAAATATTTTAGCCCTCATCACATGAGCTTTACTGACTTGCAGACGAGGTGGGCTCCACTAGGAGTCCGCTTGCTCAGCTGAGGATCTGTCCGCTGATTCCCGCTGAGCAGGCAGATGGCTGGTCCATGTCCTCTCTGCTCATGCAGATGAATGTAAACAGATTGGATGTCTGTTTACACCTGCTGCTCAGCATAGGCAGAGCTCCTTGATTTTTCTGTAATTTTACCTTTGGTAACAGGATCTCCAAGTCTTTTTTTTAATGCTAGGAGGTAGCTTTTTTGGCAGAAGAGAATCTAAATGTCTGCCAAAAATGTTTCTATCCTGCCTGCTAGCACTGTACAATCTTGCCATGCCATGGGTGCTGGGACAAAGTAACTCATGCAGGCGTTCGGTCATCCCAGGCGGGCAAGATGGCTGAAGACACTGAATCCAAAAGTTGACCTGTAGTTGTCAGTGGCAACGACAGAGGAACAAAGGGGAGGGCAAATGTTAGATTGTTTGAGGAACCCACTGTGTTAGGTGGTGCCATAATACTTTGCATTTGAAGAGTAACAGGCTTTGTCACATCAGATGTGACTGAAAATGCATGCAGCTTGTCATATGCTTCAGATAGGTTGAGCTAAGATTCTCAGGGCTTCCGAACAATTAATTTGATTGGGAAACTGCAAGTTCAGAAAGCCAAAACTGCAGGCATGCATTTTAAAATACAACTCCCTATTAAAATTGTACCATGCCAGTTTGCCAACAAAGTGCAGAGCACTGCACAGAGTCATATCTGATGTGACTTGGTGCTTCGGTAAAGGTTAGGTGCCAGGGACATTTTTGGACACTGCATTATTTTGAAATATTATTGCTCTACACTGAAAACAACTGAACCAGGAGCCAAACCCTGTCATACTGTTATTTTAGGGCTTGTCTGCATGTGTGGCAGGGGGCTGTGGCGTAAAACTAAGAAGTTGAGCTGTGGCTTTACTGCCCCCCTCAACTGCCTTCTTGAACTGTGACATGCCACTCATAGCTCTAACCATGTAGTGTAAAAAATTAAACAGCATTCCTCTTTTGACAGGTGCTGCTGCCACTGAACACAACTAATGTAGATCTGTAGGAAAAACTTGCAACCGCATACAACACATGCAATTGCAGTGTGGTAGTACAGCATTTA
Organism: Staurois parvus; assembly: GCF_062004578.1. Taxonomy (NCBI): domain Eukaryota; kingdom Metazoa; phylum Chordata; class Amphibia; order Anura; family Ranidae; genus Staurois; species Staurois parvus. The sequence goes on along the minus strand of NW_028317936.1, from coordinate 333,045 downwards.
AAGGGTAAATCAGGTGGCAAGAAGGCAAAATATTTGTTTCATCACTGCCTGTCAAACGTCTCTGAAAAGCAATCCAGGCGTGCATAATTTTTCAGAGCAGCAGCAGTCCTTGCTGCACATCTGAATGAGTCTTATACAGTACACTGCTCAAAAAAAAATGAAAGGAACACTTTTTAATCAGAGAATAGCATCAAGTCAGTGAAACTTCTGGGATATTGATCTGGTCAGGTAAGTAGCAGAGGGGGTTGTTAATCAGTTTCAGCTGCTTTGGTGTTAATGACACTGGGGGGTTTATTTACTAAAGCTGGAGTGCGCAAAATCAGACTCACTTCTGCATAGAAACCAATCAGCTTCCAGGTTTCATTGCCAAAGCTTCATTGAACAAGCTGAGGTTAGAAGCTGATTGGTTACTATCCAGAAGGGAGTCTGATTTTGAACTCTCCAGCTTTAGTAAATAAACCCCTAGGTGTCAACAACAGCAGGTGTACTAGATGGGCAACAATGATACAACCCCCAAAACAGGAATGGTTTTATAGGTGGAGGCCACTGATATTTATTTCCCTACTCATCTTTTCTGACTGTTTTTCATTAGTTTTGCATTTGGCTAGAGTCACTACTGGTAGCATGAGGCCATACCTGGACCCTACAGAGGATGCACAGGTAGTCCAACTCCTCCAAGATGGCGCATCAGTACGTGCCATTGCCAGAAGGTTTGCTGCGTCTCCCAGCACAGTCTCAAGAGCATGGAAGAGATTCCAGGAGACAGGCAGATACTCTATGAGAGCTGGACAGGGCTGTAGAAGGTCCTTAACCCATCAGCAGGACCGGTATCTGCTCCTTTGTGCAAGGAGGAACAGGATGAGCACTGCCAGAGCCCTACAAAATGACCTCCAGCAGGCCACTGGTGTGAATGTCTCTGACCAAACAATCAGAAACAGACTTCATGAGGGTGGCCTGAGGGCCCGACGTCCTATAGAGGGCCCTGTGCTCACTGCCTGGCACCATACAGCTCGACTGGCATTTGCCATTGAACTGTAAAATGAAATAAAAAACAAGAAGCGCACCAGCCTTGCGCATTACCTCAGCGACCAAAATTTATTACTTGTAAAAAACATACTCACAAACAGCGAATAAAATCAGGCATGTAAGTCCTCTCAGGGACTTGAAGATAACATGAGTCCCATCAGGGGAATAGGTGTTCAGTACAGCTGACGCGTTTCGAAGGGAGTCCCTTCTTCCTCAGAGCTAACTGAACCATACGTGCACCCTCCTATATATACCCATATCTCTGGACTAAAAATAAGCCCTCCCTACCCGGGTTGGGCAGTCTCAGGATAGTAGGAGGGGCCAAAATCTCATAAACTAACCATCAATATTTACAATGCCATTAGAGAGAGATATAACATATAAATTATAAAATGAATAAAATACATAAAATACATAGAGAACATAAAAAACCTATATAAAATATATATCTTAAAAATATATATATATATATATAAAAAAAAAAAAAAAAAAAAAAAAACCATATATTGCATACGCCACTTGGTGTGCATCTAATCCCTCAATTTGACTATGACACCAGAGGAGATAATGGTCTTCCACAGTTATGAAACATTGTCATGTTCCGTGTTGCATTAGTGCACAATGTGTCCCATGGATACTTCATCCAGAGGACTTGTCATAACGCTGGATGGAAATATAGCGATCAATGTGACAATAATCATAAGTTCTTAATACAGATTGTTAATCACCGGATATTTTGATGGTTAAGTGTCCATAGTGTCACAACCCCATGTATATATATATGTCCAACCATATAGTCAAATCCACCCACACTCAGACCTTCAACCCAGAGCTGTGTGTTTTTTGTATTTTCTACTACCAGGCAACTGCATGCGTTTCATGATCAGATAATGAAGAGGATTAGATCAGAGCTCTTAGATCCACATGTATATACATTTACACACTCGCAGACGTATACATCCACACTCCCACCTTCAATCCTGATGCTGTGTATATTTTATATATATAACTAAATATCACCAGGCAGCTGCATGCGTTTCCCGATCCATTGATGAAGGGGATTTGTAGTCAGCTGCATAGGGAGGACATGAACTTCCCTCATTGCTTGCTGGTTTACCCTGTGGAACGCACGCTACTGCTCCATGCTCCTAACTGCGCATGCGTGAACCTAACCTGCGCATGTGCAGAAGGAAAAAAAAAAAACAAAAAAAAAAAAAAAAAAAAAAAAAAAAAAAAACCAGGGGGGCAGATGTATCCTTATAGTATGAAGCAGTGAGTGGAACAATTATTATTACTATCAGGGCTAATACTAAATAACCATATTCCTTACACTCAGAACATTTCTGTTGATAACAGTATATGTAATGCTGAATATAGAGAATATATATATATAAATTATGTATACATATATATATATATATATATATATATATATATATATATATATATATATATATATATATATATATATACATACTTCAAACACATTCAATACACTAGATACATCAAATGTATTTGAATCGCAACCTAAAATTGGGGTGGAACAGTAGAGGTCACTAATTGTATTCGTACTTTCTGGTGACTAAATAAGAGTATGAATCTCCAGGTCATCATTTAAACCTCTAGGGGACAAGGTACCCAATGTGAAGATCCAAAAACTTTCTCTTCTACAGAGTTCTTGGTATCTCCTCCCACTATCTAAGTCCTTTGTGATTGCTTCTATTCCAAAGACTTTCAGTCCATCGTAGTTGCTCTGATGTGTTTCTTTGAAATGACGAGGGACTGAATATTTATCTTTTGCCAATTTTATATTACTTTTGTGCTCGCTAATACGTGTCCTAAGACACCGTGAGGTGCGGCCTACATACAGTAGGCCACAGGGGCAGATTAAGCCATAAATGACAAAAGAAGTCCCACAGTTAATAAACTGTTTAATGGAAAATCTCCTGCCGTCTGTGCTCAAAAAATCTTTTTTCCGATGCCATATGACTCCACATGTGCCACAATTGGGAACGCTACATCTGTAGCTGCCCTTTTGGTCAAATAGCACTGACCATGGACCTGGGTTAGAAGTCTGCTGGTAGTTCCTTTTACGTACTCTGCTAGGCGCTATTATGCTCCTGAGATCCCTAGGTTTCCTGAAAATTAATGTGGGTTTATCAGGAAGTACCTTCCCTAGGGTAGGGTCGTTTTTTAAAATGTTCCAGTTTTTCGACAGAGTGTGTTTAATATCCCAGGCTTTGTTACTATATCTAGTACAGAAACGTACTGCGTTTGTATTGCAAATGTCTGTCGTGGTCTCAGAATGGACACCAGCTTCCACGACAGTACAATCTATGGAATTACTATCATAAAGGGCTAAATATTTATTACATGCTGTTTGAATAAGCTGTGCATCATACCCTTTCTCCTCAAATTTCTTTTGAAGGATCAGACTTTGTTCCAAGTAGTCTTTTTTCATAGTGCACGTACGTTGTAGCCTGCAGAACTGTCCGAAGGGAACATTACGAATCCATTGCGGATGATGATTGCTCTTGGCGTGTAGATATGAATTCCCCGCTGTGGGTTTGAAATATGTTTTTGAGCATATCTGACCGTTTATATCATGTCTTAATTCAAGGTCTAGGAAGACCAGATTATCATCATCAATAACATGAGTGAACGTGATGTCATACGGATTGTTACTGCAATGTTTAAGGAACCCCTCCAGCTGGGAATCTGTACCGTTCCAGATGATGATAATATCATCAATATACCTTCCATATAGGATAAGGTTTGCACTATAGGGGTTATTCGTCCAGATATAGTTCTTTTCCCAGTACCCCATAAATATATTGGCATAGCTAGGAGCAAATTTTGCGCCCATGGCAGTGCCCTGTGTCTGGCGATAGTGATTATCCAGAAAGGAAAAGTTATTATGCTCTAGGGCAAATTCAATGCAATTATATAGAAATTGCATTTGTGTATAGTGAAGTGATGAATTTGTGGCTAGAAAATGCTGAATGGCTCGAAGACCATGCTCGTGTTTAATGGACGTATATAGAGATACCACATCCAAAGAAAGCCATCTATAACCCTCCTCCCACTTGTACCCTGCCAGTATATCCAGTATGTGACTGGAGTCTCTGACATAGGATGAAAGATTTACCACTATATCTTTTAGGAAGTAATCGATATAGCTGCCTAGATTGCTTGTCAGGCTACCTATCCCAGAGACAATGGGTCTCCCAGGGGGATTGTCCTTGTTCTTGTGTACTTTTGGAATGTGATAGAAGAATGGAGTAGTAGGGTGTTTAACAAAAAGAAAGAGAAATTCTTCTTTGGTAAGGATTTCTTCTTTTAGTGCTGTTTCTAAGAATAATTTAATTTTAGATTGGTATTGGACTGTGGGATCATTGGGTAGAATTTCATAGGTTTGGCAGTCATTGAGGAGTCTCAGGGCCTCCGAAATATAGGTGTCACGATCTTGAATGACTAGACCTCCTCCCTTGTCTGCTTGCCTAATCACTATATCCTTATTCTCTTTGAGGATCTTAAGTGAGGTTCTTAGTGGATCTTGTTGTAGATAGTGTCTCTGTGGGGATGCATTTCTATTACAGATTTTCCTAAAATCCGCAAGTACTGTCTCATAGAAAGTAGGTACAAAATGACCTTTGACCCAATGCGGATAGAACAAGGACTTGGGTTTAAACCCCGTATGTATAATTTCTCCCTGAGAGACAGTCGCCAATTCTGTGAGAGAAAGATGTTCTAAATCACTATCCATAAAACCATCTTCCGTGTAGAGGTCTTCAAGAATGTTTAAAATAGGCTTTTCAAGTGAAACGTCTAAAACAGGAGAGTTCAATGGAAGACTTGCACCGTTGGTGCTGTCAGTAGTATTGTCATTTTTGAGGAGAAAAAATCTCTTTACTGTCAAATTCCGAATGAACTTGTTTAAATCCACAAACAGTTCAAACAGGTTAGGTGGATTTGAAGGTGCAAAATTAAGACCCTTTTTCAGGAGTTCAAGTTCTGAGTCGGAAAAAGTCGATTTTGATAGATTATAGATTTTAATAGTAGAGAGGGGAACTTTGCTATTCATCTCCTTCCTCTTTTGGTGTCTCTTTCCCCCTCTCTTCCCTCGTCTCGTCCGCTTTCTCTCTTTTTCCTTGGGGGGATTGATGGTAATGTTTGATCTGCTGGGGCTGCGAACAATGAATGGTTCGCAGCCGCTTCCCTTAAAAAATGGAATTGATTTTGATCTGAGTGTGCATTGCCATGCCCATCCGCATCCAATGGTCCCTTAGGGCCCATATAATTAGGATGACCAGATACATGGTTATAATCTTGGTGAAAACTAGGACAGTTCTGAGCTGTTCTATAATTGTAAGGAGATAGTGGTTCTCTTGTTGTATTTTCATGGGTTAGTGTCCCTTTATACTGAGTGCCCGTATGGTTCCTAGTAGATGTTGTTGCTAGGCCATTGGAATGATTGACATGTGATGAATGGGCTTTATAATGTGTGGTCTTATACGGCTGCCTGGTGGAATAATTCCCTTTATTACTGGCATTCTGATTATTGTTCTGTGTGTAGGAATTATACTGATGAGTCTTAGACTGATTATAGGTAGGTTTTGAACTTTTATACCCATTTTTTGATTTATGGGGCCCTTGTGAATTATGCCCTGTTGGGTTATTTATGGTTTCAGGTCTAGATGGATGTGTATTGTTCCACTGGCTATTAGACTGTGAAGCAGGTGCACTGGAAACCTTCTGTTTCCAATTGAACTCACGCCCATGTGAGTAGTCCAATCTATCCCTTTCAAATTTATCTGATTTACTGCTGATGGTATTGGTTTCAAAATACATAATCTGATCATTAACCTTGATATCCCATTCATTAAATGTAGGAATGTCGATGTACGCAGCCAGTTCTTCTTGTAAACCGGCAATTTCTGATTTAATATTTAATAAATTCCTTTCTCTTTGTTGGATTATGAGATTCATCCAAATTCTATTGCATTTGCGGAGTTCATCCTTCCAACTACTATCTAGATCTTCATCTAGGAAGCTACATAGTTTAGTGATTCTAAGACCTCTAGGGGTCCTATAGGTTTCTAGATATTTTTGCAACAATAGTATGTCCCACCATTGGACAATTTCTCTCTCTAAGGCATGTTTCAAATTATAGAAAAGTGATACCATTTTATCTTCCCTCATAGCTATGTCTGACTTAGTATTTACACCAATTGCTTCATTATTACAACCTTTTGGCTGATGTTCAAATGCATTAATGCTACATGCAAAACCTTTCGCTAGGGAAGTTCTCCTGACTTCCCTTTCTTCAATCGATAAAACCATGATAGAGCAAAATATGACAAAGAGGAGTCTTTACAGTCTTTGCAGTCTAGTGTGTCCTGTAACAGTTGAAAATGCTGAACCAGGAGAAAAACAGGTCAAAGGTATTCAGAGGCTGAGTCCAGGCTGCAGGAGCCCCAACAAACACACCATGGAAAAACGAAAAAGAATTCTCCTGCGCTCCAAGACTCAGACAGGTGGCACAAGATGGAACCAGGCCTGGGGAGAACGAACACCACTGCATAAAGGGCTGTGCAGCTCCAAACCAAGGCTGGGGAAGCCCAATCAGCACTGTAAAATGAAATAAAAAACAAGAAGCGCACCAGCCTTGCGCATTACCTCAGCGACCAAAATTTATTACTTGTAAAAAACATACTCACAAACAGCGAATAAAATCAGGCATGTAAGTCCTCTCAGGGACTTGAAGATAACATGAGTCCCATCAGGGGAATAGGTGTTCAGTACAGCTGACGCGTTTCGAAGGGAGTCCCTTCTTCCTCAGAGCTAACTGAACCATACGTGCACCCTCCTATATATACCCATATCTCTGGACTAAAAATAAGCCCTCCCTACCCGGGTTGGGCAGTCTCAGGATAGTAGGAGGGGCCAAAATCTCATAAACTAACCATCAATATTTACAATGCCATTAGAGAGAGATATAACATATAAAGAGATTTTTTCTCCTCAAAAATGACAATACTACTGACAGCACCAACGGTGCAAGTCTTCCATTGAACTCTCCTGTTTTAGACGTTTCACTTGAAAAGCCTATTTTAAACATTCTTGAAGACCTCTACACGGAAGATGGTTTTATGGATAGTGATTTAGAACATCTTTCTCTCACAGAATTGGCGACTGTCTCTCAGGGAGAAATTATACATACGGGGTTTAAACCCAAGTCCTTGTTCTATCCGCATTGGGTCAAAGGTCATTTTGTACCTACTTTCTATGAGACAGTACTTGCGGATTTTAGGAAAATCTGTAATAGAAATGCATCCCCACAGAGACACTATCTACAACAAGATCCACTAAGAACCTCACTTAAGATCCTCAAAGAGAATAAGGATATAGTGATTAGGCAAGCAGACAAGGGAGGAGGTCTAGTCATTCAAGATCGTGACACCTATATTTCGGAGGCCCTGAGACTCCTCAATGACTGCCAAACCTATGAAATTCTACCCAATGATCCCACAGTCCAATACCAATCTAAAATTAAATTATTCTTAGAAACAGCACTAAAAGAAGAAATCCTTACCAAAGAAGAATTTCTCTTTCTTTTTGTTAAACACCCTACTACTCCATTCTTCTATCACATTCCAAAAGTACACAAGAACAAGGACAATCCCCCTGGGAGACCCATTGTCTCTGGGATAGGTAGCCTGACAAGCAATCTAGGCAGCTATATCGATTACTTCCTAAAAGATATAGTGGTAAATCTTTCATCCTATGTCAGAGACTCCAGTCACATACTGGATATACTGGCAGGGTACAAGTGGGAGGAGGGTTATAGATGGCTTTCTTTGGATGTGGTATCTCTATATACGTCCATTAAACACGAGCATGGTCTTCGAGCCATTCAGCATTTTCTAGCCACAAATTCATCACTTCACTATACACAAATGCAATTTCTATATAATTGCATTGAATTTGCCCTAGAGCATAATAACTTTTCCTTTCTGGATAATCACTATCGCCAGACACAGGGCACTGCCATGGGCGCAAAATTTGCTCCTAGCTATGCCAATATATTTATGGGGTACTGGGAAAAGAACTATATCTGGACGAATAACCCCTATAGTGCAAACCTTATCCTATATGGAAGGTATATTGATGATATTATCATCATCTGGAACGGTACAGATTCCCAGCTGGAGGGGTTCCTTAAACATTGCAGTAACAATCCGTATGACATCACGTTCACTCATGTTATTGATGATGATAATCTGGTCTTCCTAGACCTTGAATTAAGACATGATATAAACGGTCAGATATGCTCAAAAACATATTTCAAACCCACAGCGGGGAATTCATATCTACACGCCAAGAGCAATCATCATCCGCAATGGATTCGTAATGTTCCCTTCGGACAGTTCTGCAGGCTACAACGTACGTGCACTATGAAAAAAGACTACTTGGAACAAAGTCTGATCCTTCAAAAGAAATTTGAGGAGAAAGGGTATGATGCACAGCTTATTCAAACAGCATGTAATAAATATTTAGCCCTTTATGATAGTAATTCCATAGATTGTACTGTCGTGGAAGCTGGTGTCCATTCTGAGACCACGACAGACATTTGCAATACAAACGCAGTACGTTTCTGTACTAGATATAGTAACAAAGCCTGGGATATTAAACACACTCTGTCGAAAAACTGGAACATTTTAAAAAACGACCCTACCCTAGGGAAGGTACTTCCTGATAAACCCACATTAATTTTCAGGAAACCTAGGGATCTCAGGAGCATAATAGCGCCTAGCAGAGTACGTAAAAGGAACTACCAGCAGACTTCTAACCCAGGTCCATGGTCAGTGCTATTTGACCAAAAGGGCAGCTACAGATGTAGCGTTCCCAATTGTGGCACATGTGGAGTCATATGGCATCGGAAAAAAGATTTTTTGAGCACAGACGGCAGGAGATTTTCCATTAAACAGTTTATTAACTGTGGGACTTCTTTTGTCATTTATGGCTTAATCTGCCCCTGTGGCCTACTGTATGTAGGCCGCACCTCACGGTGTCTTAGGACACGTATTAGCGAGCACAAAAGTAATATAAAATTGGCAAAAGATAAATATTCAGTCCCTCGTCATTTCAAAGAAACACATCAGAGCAACTACGATGGACTGAAAGTCTTTGGAATAGAAGCAATCACAAAGGACTTAGATAGTGGGAGGAGATACCAAGAACTCTGTAGAAGAGAAAGTTTTTGGATCTTCACATTGGGTACCTTGTCCCCTAGAGGTTTAAATGATGACCTGGAGATTCATACTCTTATTTAGTCACCAGAAAGTACGAATACAATTAGTGACCTCTACTGTTCCACCCCAATTTTAGGTTGCGATTCAAATACATTTGATGTATCTAGTGTATTGAATGTGTTTGAAGTATGTATATATATATATATATATATATATATATGTATACATAATTTATATATATATATTCTCTATATTCAGCATTACATATACTGTTATCAACAGAAATGTTCTGAGTGTAAGGAATATGGTTATTTAGTATTAGCCCTGATAGTAATAATAATTGTTCCACTCACTGCTTCATACTATAAGGATACATCTGCCCCCCTGGTTTTTTTTTTTTTTTTTTTTTTTTTTTTTTCCTTCTGCACATGCGCAGGTTAGGTTCACGCATGCGCAGTTAGGAGCATGGAGCAGTAGCGTGCGTTCCACAGGGTAAACCAGCAAGCAATGAGGGAAGTTCATGTCCTCCCTATGCAGCTGACTACAAATCCCCTTCATCAATGGATCGGGAAACGCATGCAGCTGCCTGGTGATATTTAGTTATATATATAAAATATACACAGCATCAGGATTGAAGGTGGGAGTGTGGATGTATACGTCTGCGAGTGTGTAAATGTATATACATGTGGATCTAAGAGCTCTGATCTAATCCTCTTCATTATCTGATCATGAAACGCATGCAGTTGCCTGGTAGTAGAAAATACAAAAAACACACAGCTCTGGGTTGAAGGTCTGAGTGTGGGTGGATTTGACTATATGGTTGGACATATATATATACATGGGGTTGTGACACTATGGACACTTAACCATCAAAATATCCGGTGATTAACAATCTGTATTAAGAACTTATGATTATTGTCACATTGATCGCTATATTTCCATCCAGCGTTATGACAAGTCCTCTGGATGAAGTATCCATGGGACACATTGTGCACTAATGCAACACGGAACATGACAATGTTTCATAACTGTGGAAGACCATTATCTCCTCTGGTGTCATAGTCAAATTGAGGGATTAGATGCACACCAAGTGGCGTATGCAATATATGTTTTTTTTTTTTTTTTTTTTTTTTTTTATATATATATATTTTTAAGATATATATTTTATATAGGTTTTTTATGTTCTCTATGTATTTTATGTATTTTATTCATTTTATAATTTATATGTTATATCTCTCTCTAATGGCATTGTAAATATTGATGGTTAGTTTATGAGATTTTGGCCCCTCCTACTATCCTGAGACTGCCCAACCCGGGTAGGGAGGGCTTATTTTTAGTCCAGAGATATGGGTATATATAGGAGGGTGCACGTATGGTTCAGTTAGCTCTGAGGAAGAAGGGACTCCCTTCGAAACGCGTCAGCTGTACTGAACACCTATTCCCCTGATGGGACTCATGTTATCTTCAAGTCCCTGAGAGGACTTACATGCCTGATTTTATTCGCTGTTTGTGAGTATGTTTTTTACAAGTAATAAATTTTGGTCGCTGAGGTAATGCGCAAGGCTGGTGCGCTTCTTGTTTTTTATTTCATTTTACAGTGCTGATTGGGCTTCCCCAGCCTTGGTTTGGAGCTGCACAGCCCTTTATGCAGTGGTGTTCGTTCTCCCCAGGCCTGGTTCCATCTTGTGCCACCTGTCTGAGTCTTGGAGCGCAGGAGAATTCTTTTTCGTTTTTCCATGGTGTGTTTGTTGGGGCTCCTGCAGCCTGGACTCAGCCTCTGAATACCTTTGACCTGTTTTTCTCCTGGTTCAGCATTTTCAACTGTTACAGGACACACTAGACTGCAAAGACTGTAAAGACTCCTCTTTGTCATATTTTGCTCTATCATGGTTTTATCGATTGAAGAAAGGGAAGTCAGGAGAACTTCCCTAGCGAAAGGTTTTGCATGTAGCATTAATGCATTTGAACATCAGCCAAAAGGTTGTAATAATGAAGCAATTGGTGTAAATACTAAGTCGGACATAGCTATGAGGGAAGATAAAATGGTATCACTTTTCTATAATTTGAAACATGCCTTAGAGAGAGAAATTGTCCAATGGTGGGACATACTATTGTTGCAAAAATATCTAGAAACCTATAGGACCCCTAGAGGTCTTAGAATCACTAAACTATGTAGCTTCCTAGATGAAGATCTAGATAGTAGTTGGAAGGATGAACTCCGCAAATGCAATAGAATTTGGATGAATCTCATAATCCAACAAAGAGAAAGGAATTTATTAAATATTAAATCAGAAATTGCCGGTTTACAAGAAGAACTGGCTGCGTACATCGACATTCCTACATTTAATGAATGGGATATCAAGGTTAATGATCAGATTATGTATTTTGAAACCAATACCATCAGCAGTAAATCAGATAAATTTGAAAGGGATAGATTGGACTACTCACATGGGCGTGAGTTCAATTGGAAACAGAAGGTTTCCAGTGCACCTGCTTCACAGTCTAATAGCCAGTGGAACAATACACATCCATCTAGACCTGAAACCATAAATAACCCAACAGGGCATAATTCACAAGGGCCCCATAAATCAAAAAATGGGTATAAAAGTTCAAAACCTACCTATAATCAGTCTAAGACTCATCAGTATAATTCCTACACACAGAACAATAATCAGAATGCCAGTAATAAAGGGAATTATTCCACCAGGCAGCCGTATAAGACCACACATTATAAAGCCCATTCATCACATGTCAATCATTCCAATGGCCTAGCAACAACATCTACTAGGAACCATACGGGCACTCAGTATAAAGGGACACTAACCCATGAAAATACAACAAGAGAACCACTATCTCCTTACAATTATAGAACAGCTCAGAACTGTCCTAGTTTTCACCAAGATTATAACCATGTATCTGGTCATCCTAATTATATGGGCCCTAAGGGACCATTGGATGCGGATGGGCATGGCAATGCACACTCAGATCAAAATCAATTCCATTTTTTAAGGGAAGCGGCTGCGAACCATTCATTGTTCGCAGCCCCAGCAGATCAAACATTACCATCAATCCCCCCAAGGAAAAAGAGAGAAAGCGGACGAGACGAGGGAAGAGAGGGGGAAAGAGACACCAAAAGAGGAAGGAGATGAATAGCAAAGTTCCCCTCTCTACTATTAAAATCTATAATCTATCAAAATCGACTTTTTCCGACTCAGAACTTGAACTCCTGAAAAAGGGTCTTAATTTTGCACCTTCAAATCCACCTAACCTGTTTGAACTGTTTGTGGATTTAAACAAGTTCATTCGGAATTTGACAGTAAAGAGATTTTTTCTCCTCAAAAATGACAATACTACTGACAGCACCAACGGTGCAAGTCTTCCATTGAACTCTCCTGTTTTAGACGTTTCACTTGAAAAGCCTATTTTAAACATTCTTGAAGACCTCTACACGGAAGATGGTTTTATGGATAGTGATTTAGAACATCTTTCTCTCACAGAATTGGCGACTGTCTCTCAGGGAGAAATTATACATACGGGGTTTAAACCCAAGTCCTTGTTCTATCCGCATTGGGTCAAAGGTCATTTTGTACCTACTTTCTATGAGACAGTACTTGCGGATTTTAGGAAAATCTGTAATAGAAATGCATCCCCACAGAGACACTATCTACAACAAGATCCACTAAGAACCTCACTTAAGATCCTCAAAGAGAATAAGGATATAGTGATTAGGCAAGCAGACAAGGGAGGAGGTCTAGTCATTCAAGATCGTGACACCTATATTTCGGAGGCCCTGAGACTCCTCAATGACTGCCAAACCTATGAAATTCTACCCAATGATCCCACAGTCCAATACCAATCTAAAATTAAATTATTCTTAGAAACAGCACTAAAAGAAGAAATCCTTACCAAAGAAGAATTTCTCTTTCTTTTTGTTAAACACCCTACTACTCCATTCTTCTATCACATTCCAAAAGTACACAAGAACAAGGACAATCCCCCTGGGAGACCCATTGTCTCTGGGATAGGTAGCCTGACAAGCAATCTAGGCAGCTATATCGATTACTTCCTAAAAGATATAGTGGTAAATCTTTCATCCTATGTCAGAGACTCCAGTCACATACTGGATATACTGGCAGGGTACAAGTGGGAGGAGGGTTATAGATGGCTTTCTTTGGATGTGGTATCTCTATATACGTCCATTAAACACGAGCATGGTCTTCGAGCCATTCAGCATTTTCTAGCCACAAATTCATCACTTCACTATACACAAATGCAATTTCTATATAATTGCATTGAATTTGCCCTAGAGCATAATAACTTTTCCTTTCTGGATAATCACTATCGCCAGACACAGGGCACTGCCATGGGCGCAAAATTTGCTCCTAGCTATGCCAATATATTTATGGGGTACTGGGAAAAGAACTATATCTGGACGAATAACCCCTATAGTGCAAACCTTATCCTATATGGAAGGTATATTGATGATATTATCATCATCTGGAACGGTACAGATTCCCAGCTGGAGGGGTTCCTTAAACATTGCAGTAACAATCCGTATGACATCACGTTCACTCATGTTATTGATGATGATAATCTGGTCTTCCTAGACCTTGAATTAAGACATGATATAAATGGTCAGATATGCTCAAAAACATATTTCAAACCCACAGCGGGGAATTCATATCTACACGCCAAGAGCAATCATCATCCGCAATGGATTCGTAATGTTCCCTTCGGACAGTTCTGCAGGCTACAACGTACGTGCACTATGAAAAAAGACTACTTGGAACAAAGTCTGATCCTTCAAAAGAAATTTGAGGAGAAAGGGTATGATGCACAGCTTATTCAAACAGCATGTAATAAATATTTAGCCCTTTATGATAGTAATTCCATAGATTGTACTGTCGTGGAAGCTGGTGTCCATTCTGAGACCACGACAGACATTTGCAATACAAACGCAGTACGTTTCTGTACTAGATATAGTAACAAAGCCTGGGATATTAAACACACTCTGTCGAAAAACTGGAACATTTTAAAAAACGACCCTACCCTAGGGAAGGTACTTCCTGATAAACCCACATTAATTTTCAGGAAACCTAGGGATCTCAGGAGCATAATAGCGCCTAGCAGAGTACGTAAAAGGAACTACCAGCAGACTTCTAACCCAGGTCCATGGTCAGTGCTATTTGACCAAAAGGGCAGCTACAGATGTAGCGTTCCCAATTGTGGCACATGTGGAGTCATATGGCATCGGAAAAAAGATTTTTTGAGCACAGACGGCAGGAGATTTTCCATTAAACAGTTTATTAACTGTGGGACTTCTTTTGTCATTTATGGCTTAATCTGCCCCTGTGGCCTACTGTATGTAGGCCGCACCTCACGGTGTCTTAGGACACGTATTAGCGAGCACAAAAGTAATATAAAATTGGCAAAAGATAAATATTCAGTCCCTCGTCATTTCAAAGAAACACATCAGAGCAACTACGATGGACTGAAAGTCTTTGGAATAGAAGCAATCACAAAGGACTTAGATAGTGGGAGGAGATACCAAGAACTCTGTAGAAGAGAAAGTTTTTGGATCTTCACATTGGGTACCTTGTCCCCTAGAGGTTTAAATGATGACCTGGAGATTCACACTCTTATTTAGTCACCAGAAAGTACGAATACAATTAGTGACCTCTACTGTTCCACCCCAATTTTAGGTTGCGATTCAAATACATTTGATGTATCTAGTGTATTGAATGTGTTTGAAGTATGTATATATATATATATATATATATATATATATATATATATATATATATATATATATATATATATATATATATATATATATATATACATAATTTATATATATATATTCTCTATATTCAGCATTACATATACTGTTATCAACAGAAATGTTCTGAGTGTAAGGAATATGGTTATTTAGTATTAGCCCTGATAGTAATAATAATTGTTCCACTCACTGCTTCATACTATAAGGATACATCTGCCCCCCTGGTTTTTTTTTTTTTTTTTTTTTTTTTTTTTTCCCTTCTGCACATGCGCAGGTTAGGTTCACGCATGCGCAGTTAGGAGCATGGAGCAGTAGCGTGCGTTCCACAGGGTAAACCAGCAAGCAATGAGGGAAGTTCATGTCCTCCCTATGCAGCTGACTACAAATCCCCTTCATCAATGGATCGGGAAACGCATGCAGCTGCCTGGTGATATTTAGTTATATATATAAAATATACACAGCATCAGGATTGAAGGTGGGAGTGTGGATGTATACGTCTGCGAGTGTGTAAATGTATATACATGTGGATCTAAGAGCTCTGATCTAATCCTCTTCATTATCTGATCATGAAACGCATGCAGTTGCCTGGTAGTAGAAAATACAAAAAACACACAGCTCTGGGTTGAAGGTCTGAGTGTGGGTGGATTTGACTATATGGTTGGACATATATATATACATGGGGTTGTGACACTATGGACACTTAACCATCAAAATATCCGGTGATTAACAATCTGTATTAAGAACTTATGATTATTGTCACATTGATCGCTATATTTCCATCCAGCGTTATGACAAGTCCTCTGGATGAAGTATCCATGGGACACATTGTGCACTAATGCAACACGGAACATGACAATGTTTCATAACTGTGGAAGACCATTATCTCCTCTGGTGTCATAGTCAAATTGAGGGATTAGATGCACACCAAGTGGCGTATGCAATATATGGTTTTTTTTTTTTTTTTTTTTTTTTTATATATATATATTTTTAAGATATATATTTTATATAGGTTTTTTATGTTCTCTATGTATTTTATGTATTTTATTCATTTTATAATTTATATGTTATATCTCTCTCTAATGGCATTGTAAATATTGATGGTTAGTTTATGAGATTTTGGCCCCTCCTACTATCCTGAGACTGCCCAACCCGGGTAGGGAGGGCTTATTTTTAGTCCAGAGATATGGGTATATATAGGAGGGTGCACGTATGGTTCAGTTAGCTCTGAGGAAGAAGGGACTCCCTTCGAAACGCGTCAGCTGTACTGAACACCTATTCCCCTGATGGGACTCATGTTATCTTCAAGTCCCTGAGAGGACTTACATGCCTGATTTTATTCGCTGTTTGTGAGTATGTTTTTTACAAGTAATAAATTTTGGTCGCTGAGGTAATGCGCAAGGCTGGTGCGCTTCTTGTTTTTTATTTCATTTTACAGTGCTGATTGGGCTTCCCCAGCCTTGGTTTGGAGCTGCACAGCCCTTTATGCAGTGGTGTTCGTTCTCCCCAGGCCTGGTTCCATCTTGTGCCACCTGTCTGAGTCTTGGAGCGCAGGAGAATTCTTTTTCGATTTGCCATTGAACACCAGAATTGGCAGGTCCACCACTGGCACCCTGTGCTTTTCAGATGCGAGCAGGTTCACCCTGAGCACATGTGACAGACATGAAAGGGTCTGGAGAAGCCGTGGAGAACGTTCTGCTGCCTGTAACATGGTTCAGCATGACTGTTTTGGTGGTGGGTCAGTGAAAGTCTGAGGAGGTATATCCATGGAGGGACACACAGACCTCTACAGGCTAGACAATGGCACCCTGACTGCCATTAGGTATCGGGATGAAATCTTTGGACTTATTGTCAGACCCTACACTGGTGCAGTGGGTCCTGGGTTCCTCCTGGTGCAGTGGGTCCTGGGTTCCTCCTGGTGCCCAACACTGCCCGGCCTCATGTGGTGAGAGTATGCAGGCAGTTTCTGGAGGATGAAGGATTGATACCATTGCATGGCCCCCACGCTGCCCTGTGCTAAAACCAATAAAACACCTCTGGAATATCATGTTTTGGTCCATCCGACGTCTCCAAATTGCACCTCAGACTGTCCAGGAGCTCAGTGATTCCCTGGTCCAAATCTGGAAGGAAATACCCCAGGACACCATCCATGGTCTCATTAGGAGTATGCCCCAACTTTGTCAGGCATGCATACAAGCACGTGGGGGCCATGCAAACTACTGAGGGCCATTCTGAGTTGCTGCAATGAAATTTCAGTCAAATGGACTAGCCTGCTGCATCATTTTTTTCATTTTGATTTTCGGGATGTCTTTGAATTCAGTCCTCTGTAGGTTGAAAATTTTCATTTCCTTCAAACAATGGGCCACCCTTATGTTCCTAACACATTACCTCGTCCATAGCAGTATAGATATCCAGCATGATATTTTTCTCCATTCAAATCTGATGGGTTTTCAAAATGTTCCTTTAATTTTTTTGAGCAGTGTAGTAGTATGCAAGTAAAAAAATATATACAAAGACCCAGAAGATGTCATACCTAAAGAATAAAACCACACCCATACTCAAAGGCTACAGAAGGCAGCAACATTTCTCTTAGGCGCCCTCTGCTGACACTTATGAGAAAAATAAAATCTTTTGATGAGTTTTAGTGAAAAAATGAAACCCAAAACTCAGTAATAACTAAATTCAGTCAATTACTCAGAAGAAAGTTAGATTAAAAAAAACAAAAAAACCCACCACAAAAGCATGATATTGTTTGATAGACCTGCACAAATAGTTTATGAATCATACATGCCTATTATTACGAATATTTCAGGTACTTTTATAACGCAGTCAATTTACACAATGCTTTACATATTATATATTGTACATTCACATCAGTAACTGCCCTCAAGGAGCTTACAATGTAAGGTCCCTAAATCACATTCATACATACACATACTAGGGTCAATTTAGACCAGAGCCAATTAACCTACCAGCATGTCTTTGGAGTGTGGGAGGAAACCGAAAAACCTGCAGGAAACCCACACAGGCACAGGGAGAACATGCAAACTCCAGGCAAGTAGTGGCTGGGATTTAAACCAACAACCCTTGTGCTGCTAGGAAAAAATGCTCACCACTTGATAATTGACTTGGCCTCATGGAGTCAATTGTTACACCATAGAGATATAGATACCAAAAATTAAATAATAATAATTACTTCTAGGCTACCGTGCCCCCTACTTGCAGCTTTAGCACTATACAGAAATTATAACACATTGCAAATTTGCATACAAATGTAATCCAGGCATATCATACACATACAAAATAAATAAATGGTTTAGATATTAAATCGTACTTGCATAAAATTGAAAATTATAAACACTTATACTTTATAGAGTCCAACAAGTGTCACAGACCAAGGGTACAGGGATGAGTGAGACTGCATGATGAGTAAGATATCACTGTCCATCATGTGTTTTCAGAAAACTGACCAGTGCGCTGGTGAATTATCACAAGAACCCAGATCTGGGAACCCAAGAATCCGGACACCGGTAACAACCGAGAACAACATGCACACTATCTGTCCGCTACCACCAGATATCAAGAAAATATACCCACGTTGACTTGCTAATCCAAAGTAAAATCCTAGATTGGCAGAGGAGGAATAAAAAACAAAAAAAAAAACGGAGGCCTTGGGAAGATAAAACAAGGCTGTGAAATACTTACCATAGCCTGCAATACTGTTGACCCACTCAAAATCTAGTTGACCAGAAACACACAAGCAGATACAAATCTTGCATACCATCTGGTAAATTCTTAGGCCCCTTTCACATGGGGCCGATTCAGTTAGGATCTGCAGGGGGATCGGCTCACAGATCAGCTGATCAGGGCACTCAGTTTCTGCTGAACCCGTACACAGCCTGAACTCTGCTGTCCAT
This sequence comes from Staurois parvus, assembly GCF_062004578.1. NCBI lineage: Eukaryota > Metazoa > Chordata > Amphibia > Anura > Ranidae > Staurois > Staurois parvus. The sequence continues at coordinate 314,071 of NW_028317936.1, read as the reverse complement.
TTAAACCCGTCAACTCTCCGATCTGCACCACCCCCAGTGTGGGAGTAGGATAGGAACATAGCCCCAACTGTAAAGGGACAGAACAGGAGTAAACAGTGTGGCACCTTCAACATGGAGTGACCTTTCTCCCCCGGCTGATTTTGCAGTCGCCAGGTCTGGGTGATACTTTTCAGGTTATATTTGACAGCAACAAACCCAGAGGGTCCTGTCAGAGATTTGTTAGAAGCTACAGGGGTTAGACAAAAAAATGGAAACACTACATGATTTGCAAGTGTGAAAGTGGCAACATGAACAGTTTCCAGGGATAAAGTCGGTCGACATGGTCAACTGACTGAGAAAAAAAAGGGCATTGTGCAGGATTGTGATTCCGGAAGAAGAAAACAACTGCTTCAAAAAAGTGACTGCAGAGCTCAATCTCAGTCCCGTTAAGACCGAGATTGAGCTCTGCAGTCACTTTTGCAGCAGTTGTTTTTTTAATGCCAGGTCACAATCCTGCACAATGTCCATTTGTCTCTTTTGGTCAGTTGACAGTGTCAACTGTGCTTATGCGCATCAGACGACATTTTCTCGGAAACTGTATATGCCGTCATAACCTTTGATAGTGTACCTCGCGTCAAATAAATTGGCAACTTCAGTCACAGAGGCACCAGCTAAGCGGGCACCGACAATCTGCCCTCTTTGAAGCTCCGTAAGATCTGACATGAGTCTGTATTACTGTGCACGCAGTGAATGACGAAAGTGAGACTGCCCACCTGTTAGCTAGGTGTCATCACACAGCAGAAGCAAAAGAATGTTACATCACTTCAGCTTTCAATGCAAAACATGTCATCACTTTCACACCTGCAAATCATATCGTTTTTCCATTTTGTTGTCTAACCACTGTAGGTGTTAATCCTGGTCTGAAGGCCTTTTAAGATGATTATTATATCTCCTTCCATGTCTATACTTACAAAAGGGATTCAAGGACTCTGCAGGTGGGCATTTGGGATAAGCATTTCAAATGCATTTGAAATGGTCTCCAGCACCGTGGAAGAACTCTGTATGGAATCTTAAAAGATAGCATACATCTTATAAGTTTTCTCTGCATTGCACTGCATTTTCCGACTGCAACCCATCACAATCGATCACGTTCTGTGACTTTTAGTAAATAGAGATTCTTTAGGACCGGTGTCAATGGGCTTTAGGCTTGTGTCAATAGAATAAATTTGACATATGAGATCAATCAGAATTTACTAGCAGGAGCATTTGACCTACTGCTGATCTACTTCTTAACTTGTACATGACCTGCATCAAGTGGGTTTTCCATCTGAAGTGAAGAAAAACCCACCAACAGATCCAGTTGAGATATCCAACAAGGTATGGGTTATGTAGATGGAGTCAGTATTAACCGCAGAAAGATAAAGGCACACAGAACTGGGTATGCTAATATTTTACTTTATAGAACAATTAAAGTTTAAACTGCTGTGTAAGGCCCCTTTTCACATGAGGCGGATTCTGTTCCCATTAGAATGGGATCAGCTCACAGATCCCCTGCTGATTGGAGCAGAGCAGGCCAATGACACGTCTGCAAAAACTAAGCAGACACAGGCAGCGCCCACTCTGCTCTATGAGCGACTTCTCCTTAAGTTTACACATGACTACCCTTTGATCCACCTAAATGGAAGAGGATGGATCCCCTTCCATTTGCTTAGTGGACTGGATTGAACTTGGAGGTAGGTGGGTGTAAAGGGACGCTTGTACATTTACACTCGCCTGTCCATAGGAATACATAGCCCTTCCGATCAGGTCTGCCTAAAAAACTGACAGGCGGATCTGATTGGATCTCCCGTGTGAAGGAGGCCTTAAAGAATCAGTCTTCTTTATTCTATTTGTAATACAAAAAGCTAAATACAATCCACATAAAAGTATGAAGAAGATTGCGCATCACGTAAGAAATGTGCTTATTGCAACTTTAAAAATGTTTTTTGTGTCACACTTTGCAAGTTTGCAAATGTATTTAAGCCATCAAATTAGAATGCTGAGTTTGCCTGTTTAATAAAATAAAGCAAGGACTAGTCGCATGTAGTTACTTGTAGTATCTTATAGCGCTTCAAAAATATCACATCTACTCTTACCTTGCTGTGATGTGGAGGAAGGTTCTTTAAGTCCTGCTGCAGGACATGTAGTTCCCTCATGATCTCAGGTGCCTCTTGCCGTAGAAAACTGTATTTTTTGCTTAGTGTTTGAAGCTGACTTTCTGCCTATACATAATGAAGGAAGAAAAAAGATTGGTATGAGCTGATCATTATGAAATTCTGGCAGCCCAGGTTGGCAACTGCGGATTATACAAATATGAAAATGAACATATCGATAGTCCTTACTCTTACATATGCATGCCTCTAGTCCAGGCTTAGAAATCACTCTTAGAAATGTTACAGCTAGACCTCCAGGTCTGCATTAGGGAAAGAGATTGGATTCCAAGAAAGTATTGTATACAGTACAAGATACCAGCTCAACAGAAGTGTCACTGACTATTCATCCAACAGCTTTAAAACTATAGGGTGTTCACTGAGTACTGCAAAGTTACTGGGCTCTTTAGCACAAAGAGGGGTGGATGGATTTACTAAATGAGTGGCGTGTGTTTACTTTGCAAAGTGAATTTTTACTTTGCAAGGGAATTTGCACTTTGCAAAGTGAATTTTCAACACATTCACTAAGCTAAGAATACCTAATAAGAAGCATAAAACATACACTATACTGCCAAAAGTATTGGTTGGCTTGCCTTTACACGCATATGAACTTTAATGGCATCCCAGTCTTAGTCCATAGCGTTAAATATTGAGTTGGCCCCGCCCTTTGCATCTCTAACAGCTTCAACTCTTTTTGGAAGGCTATTCACAAGGTTTAGGAGGGTGTCTATGGGGAATGTTTGACCATTCTTCTGGAAGCGCATTTGTGAGGTCAGGCACTGATGTCGGGTGAGGAGGCCTGGCTTGCAGTCTCTGCTCTAAATTCATCCCAAAGGTTTTTTTTATCAAGTTGATGTCAGGACTCTGTGCAGGCCAGTCAAGTTCCTCCACCCCAAACTCGCTCATCCATGTCTTTATGGACCTTGCTTTGTGCACTGGTGCGCGGTCATGTTGGAACAGGAAGGGGCCATCCCCAAACTCTTCCCACGAAGTTGGGAGCATGAAATTGTCCAAAATGTCTTGGTATGCTGACATCTTAAGAGTTCCCTTCACTGGAACTAAGGGGTCAAGCCCAACCCCTGAAAAACAACCCCAGATCATAATCCCCCCCGTCCACTTGCTACAATGCAGTGAGGCCAGTACCATTCTCCTGGCAACCACCAAACCTAGACACATCCATCAGATTGCCAGATAGAGAAGTGCGATTCGTCACTCCAGAGAACATGTCTCCACTGCTCTAGAGTCCAGTGGCGGCGTGCTTTACACCACGGCATCCTATGCTTTGCATTGCACTTGGTGATGTAAGGCTTGGATGCAGCTGCTTGGCCATGGAAACCCATTCCATGAAGCTCTCTACGCACTGCTGTTGTGTAATCTGAAGGCCACACCAAGTTTGGAGGTCTTTAGCTATTGACTCTGCAGACAGTTGGAGACTTCTGCGCACTGTGCGCTTCAGCATGCGCTGAGCCCGCTCTGTCATGTGACGTGGCCTATCACTTGGTGGCCGAGTTGCTGTTGTTCCTAGTTGCTTCCACTTTGTTATAATCCCACTAACAGTTGAGCGCGGAATATTTAGTAGCCAGGAAATGTCACGGATGGACTTATTGCACAGGTGGCAACCTATCACGGGTCCATGCTTGGAGTCACTGAGCTCCTGAGAGCGACCAATTCTTTCACAAATGTTTGTAGAAGCAGTCTGCATGCCTAGGTGCTTGATTTTATACACCTGTGGCCATAGAGATGATTGGAACACCTGAATCCAATGATTTGAAGTGTCCCAATACGTTTGGCAATATAGTGTATTTGTGCTTACACATGATTGGATGATGAAAGTCAGCAGAGAGTCAATTCATTCACCAAGCTAAGGTAAATTCCTTTGTTTAATGAAAATTGCTATTTGGTTTTAGTAAATCAACTCCAGAGACTGTATGGGCAACAGCCTTGACAAGTTCTAGAACAATCTGTTCTTATGTGGACTAGTTGCTAAGAAAGGATATCTGAAACAGATATCTATAGAAAAATATTTCAATAAAGTTTGTTGTGATCACTGTAGCATCTTAAAAGTTCCAGTCATAAATCTCTAGTTTTACTTCTGCAGATATCCACTCAGTGAACCTGCATCAATGGTACTTTCTAGCAACCAATTGGTTGCAATACACCTAGGAAGCTGACAGAGTCCAAATTTCGAATTGATATGTAAAGCAGCCTATAGATGAGTCTGTTTTTCACCCCTTTTTGTTCAACCAGCAGGTTTAATGAAAAAAAACTAACCCCCATTTCTTCAGCCACACATTTGAGGTGCATGAGGGAAACTTCCCCGCTGTGTCATTATACTTCCTCGCCATCAGAATACACTGATTATCGTTGCAGGCTATACCATGCAGCACTGATCAAGCAGGGAGGCTGTACAGAAGTTAATTGTTAGATCGACACAACCATAGTGCCCATACATGGATCGATATTCAGCCGGTCCCTCCTGAACTGACCAAATTTAATCCATGTATGGCCATCTTAACCTCCATGTTTAGTTCTAGGTTTGTCTAAAGCACCTAATTATGAAAAAAGAGCTGTATGTTGATAAGAGCAAGAGCAATTATCCAGACTACCACACACCTGTCTCATAGTCTCCCAAAAAGAGACATGCATGCATAAAGCAAGCTGCTGGAAAATGACTCGACAAATAGAGTCTGATCCTTCACAGAAAAGTGAAAAGTACCATTCATGGGCCACTATCAACTTTGTGAGAGGTTTGTGGCATGTCTCAGGACTCCTTTATATGATGAACTCCGACAGATGTCATCCTGTTTTTTTTAAGCGATATCTGCCAACTTTATACCATCTTATGACCTGTATCAAAGATACCTTGCCTTTGCACACTGCTCAATTCCTAGTCCACCATATGAATATGGCCATGAAACAACCTTATAAAGACTAAAAGAAAAGGGATTTTAAATCTGCCCAAACACAAAAAAAATGATAGCCCAACATGCATATATTTTAAATCCATTCCTTATTTGACCAAGTAGTAGTACATTCTGTCTATTACAGAGTCTGTTACTACTTCTTCAGGACCAGGTAATTGACAGTGCACATGTACAGGTTCAGTTTATTCAAATGTAGTATATACATACGGAAGACATATAATCTCCAAATATCATCCCCACCAGGGAAGCCCATGTGATGGGGGCGGGAGGCAACACAGGTTCACAATTGGGAGACAGGGATAGAAGGGGGTCATCCTGTAATAGGAAATGCCTAAACAAGTACCTTCATGGTAGGTTTACCAGTTGTTATTTTAATGAAAGCTGCATATTTAAAAGTACAGAATATGACTTCTGAAATTACACCTATATAGTAAAAGCCTATATGAGATTTTACTGATTGGACTTATATCTAAATTAAAAGGACTTCCTCTAAAAACATGAAATGTCAGATTTTATTCACCCATCTGTGTCCTATTGTGCAGATTTCCCTTTATTTCCTGTCCCATAGCCAAACAGGAAGTGAAAGGAAATCCCTGCAAATTAAGGGAATTTCTTGGGGACCCCAAGGTCACCAGAACTATTATCCCCACTTGAAGATGTCCCTTCTATTACTTTTCTGGGGACAACCCAAAATCTTGGATTTTCTTTTACTTTCAATGATCATGGTAAACAGAACAAATAGAGAGGGAGAGGGTGAATCTCCTTAATGGGGGCATAGACCGCAATAAAAACTGACAAGCATTCTAATCCATCTCAACTTGTTTCAAAAAAGAAAAAAAAAAGAAAAAAAAAAACAAAAAAAAAACTTGTGTCTTAAGTTGTACTTCAATGTCTGCAGGGAGTATTTATTGGAATGGGCAGCACAGTGGCTAAGTGGTTAGCACTTCTGCCTAGCAGCACTAGGGTCATCAGTTTACATCCCAAACTCGGTACTATCTGCCTGGAGTTTGCAAATTCTCCCCATGTCTGTGTGGGTTTCCTCCATGTACTACAATTTCCTCTCACATGCCAAAGACATGCTGGTAAGTTTATTAGCTCCTGTCTAAATTGTCCCTAGTATGTGTATGTATGAATGTGAGTTAGGGACCTTAGATTGTATGTTCCTTGAGGGCAGGGTCTGATGTGAATGTACTTTATACAGTGGGTATAGCAAAGAATCACTCCCCTTTAAAATAATCACATTTTGTTGCTATGCAGCCTGAAATGAATTTTGTTTTATCCAGCTGTATTTACTTGGCGTTAGATCTTTCACTTTGATGGTATAAGTTGTACTAACATGTCAGAAAAAAATATGGAATATTCAAAAACAGAGTTGGAAAAAGGATCACCCCCTTCTGTCAGTAATTTGCCTCTTGATTGAGTCTGTTGGGATATGTCTCTACTTACTTTGCACATCTAGACTTTGTAATATTTGCCGGCTCTTCTTTGCGGAACTGCCCAAGTTCAGTTAAATTTGCTGGTGACCGTTTGTTGACTGCAGTCAAGTCATTCCACAGACTTGCAATGGGGTTTAAGTCTGTGCTCTGACTAGGCCATGCAAGGACATTCACTGTTTTCTCCTTCAGCCACCGTATGGTCATTTTTGCTGTGTGCTTTGGCTGACTGTCATGTTGGAGGGTAAACCTTCTTCCCATTGACAACTTTCTGGCAGAGGGCAGCAGACTTTCGTCAAGAATGTGACGGTATTTTGCCCCATCCATTTTTCCTTCTATCCTGACAAGTGTTCCAGCCCCTGCTGCAGAGAAACCCCCCATAACAGGATATTCCCTCCTCCATGCTTTACTGTAGGAATTGTGCTATTTGGATGTGAGCTGGATTGGATTTCCACCAGACATATAATTTAGTGTTGAGGCCAAATAATTCAATGTTAGTCTCATCTGACTAGAACACCTTTTTCCTTTTGGTCTTCGAATCTTCAAGGTGCGTTTTGGCAAAGCTCAGTGGTGTCTGCTTGTGGCCTTTGAGGAGCGGCTTTTTTCTTGAGGAGCGGCTCCCATACAAGCCACATTTGTGGAGAATTTGTAATATTGTTGTCACATGCACACAATGACCACTCTTTATCATAAATTCCTGCAACTGCTTCAGAGTTGCTGCAGGCCTCTTGGTAGCCTCTCTGACCAGTTTCCTCCTGGCTCTGTCATCCAGTTTGGAGTGACATCCTGATCCAGGAAGAGTCTGTGTTGTACCAAATACCTTCCACTTAACCACCTCAAGTCCAGACACTTTCATCTCCCTTCCAGTCCAGGCCAAATTTTCAGCTTTCAGCACTATGAGACTTTGAGCGACAATTACTCAGTCATGCAATACTGTACCCATATGAAATTTCTATCCTTTTTTTGGTGGTATTTGATCACCCCATGTTTTTTTAAATTTTTGCTATATAAATGAAAAAATCCCCAAAATTCTGAAAAAAGAAAACAAAACATTTTTTGCTTAGTTTTTGTTCTAAAAGTTTGCAAATAAATACTTTTTGTATTCTGCTACATTTTTGGGGTAAAAATAACCCCAAACAGTGTATATTATTTAGAGAGCAGAGAGAAGCAATTTTTACTTTCACTTTCCATTATTTACTATGTGAGTGCTGTGAGTGGTCACAGCAGTCACAAGGTAAAACATCATGTGATCGCCCAGACACATCAGTTATGTGATCTGGGGGGCGAGCTCTGTGAGCTGCGCAGGAGGCACAAATGTGGGCTGAAGTACAGGCATGTTAGCCTGCATCAGCAAAGCTTCCCGTCCGCCATCTGTGTGCAATGGGCAGAAAGGAAGAGGTTAATAAAATACTTCACTGGGCTTCTAGATGTTGATAAAGCCTTTTTTTGTATCCACCTCCTGACTTGTGCCTGTCCACAACTTTATCCCAGAAATATTTTGAGAGTGCCTTGCCACCCATGGTTGATTGCATCAGTTGCACTATCGGGGACTGAAATGCTCCAGGAAAGGTCTTTTCATGCTGAGCTAATCAAACTGACCACAGCTGATCACAGTCGAAAGTCAAAATTGCTTTGTGTGCTATTGAGAAGGTGATTATCTTCACCAGATTGAGTTTACAAGTCATTTTTAGGAGGAGGGTGATCATTTTTCCAACTCGGTGATTCTGTTTTTGAGTTATTTTCCTCACATGTTGGTGTTATATCTTTCACTTGGATGTTATAAGCTGCACTGGGTAAATACAGCTGGATAAAACTGGGTAAATACAGCTGGATAAAACAAAGTGTGTCTACCTTCATTTCAGGCTGCAAAGCAACAAAACGTGATTTTAAAGGGGGGCGATTCTTTTCTATACCAGCTCTGTGTAAATTGTTGCAGCTATATAAGTATCTGTAATAAATAAATAATAAATATCTGGCCATCTTTTGCACACAGTTCAGGTCTCGGCTACACCAATATTATAGGACTGAAATTATCACAGCAGTTACAAAAAAACAGCATGTAAAGCATTTTACTGGTACCTTCTTCTTCTTGGAGGTACGTTTACTAAGAAAACTTAGTGCTTCCTTATTTCTTGGTTTACGGTCACTTGTACAAAGACTACCTTCAGCCTCTGTGTCTTGTGGGCTTTGCCTCATTTGTTGCCTGCACAGAGGAGAAAAAAAAAAAAATGATTACAGAGAATATATGTAATTCACAAAGTTTTACACAAAGATATGTATCTGTATTTTTAGACATGTGATTGTAATTAACTCTCATTGGCTGAAAAAAACTGTCCGTTTTTAAAAGGAATAAGTATCTTTAACCTGGTGTGTTAGATTTGTAAATTAAGCCTTATGCAGGATACAAGATACAAAGGCATGAAGTCAGGCAAATCTAAGTGGAAATGTGTTAATATAAAGTGATGCAGAGGTCATTGTTAAATAAATGTGCAGAAAACATTTAGACCTTTCCATATCTAAGCATACTGGAGACTTTACTTGTGTAAAAGTGAAGGGGCCCTGCCTGAGTCACATCTGTGTTTAATTTACCACTAACAGCCTATTAAACACTCATTCCAGATGGCTTATGATATTTACAAAGGAACAAACAGAATCAAAACAAACATTTGTAGCATTTTCTAGATCCAAGCAGAACTGTTTCAAGTTAAGCACAGCAAAATGTCCTGCTATGAGAATACATTGAAGAACAAGCAACTGTCAAAGTCTCGGCAAGATATTGCAAATTCTGACACATATACCCTAAAAAGTGAAGGAAATACAAGCAGGAACGAATAATGTACCTTAACAACTTGCCATTTGCAATTTCGTATATACATTACTGGACTTCAAGTGGTTAAAACCAGCTGCAACTGCAGGGGTGAGCTTGGCACCAATGTTTTTAGCCAACTCTTGGTTGGTTGTTTGGTTTCCGTAAAAATTATTTGACTATTCTGCCTGATCTATTTTATTTCACCATAAAGGTGCCGCACATCGATTCTCCAAACGAACATGGAAGAAATGAGCATTTAGTCACTTCTGGGGTGAGAAATGTATTTTTCCGGCTACTGTGATCAGGTAAGCAGCTAATCAAGCATAATCTGCACTTCATTAGCTGCAGTGGAGGGCAGTGGTGACATTAGAGGTATATTAGACCCTGATGACTCCATAAAGAAGACTAGTCACCTGCCTATGCTATCAGAGGGAGTTTTAGCCCCTTGCGAAAGCAATAAAGTTAAATTAAAAAAGAAAAAACGTAAAAAATGTATAATAGAATAAAAAAAGGAAAATTAACCCCATCCTTTCACACACATACATAAATGCAAATGTGTGCTGGGCACACATAAGTATATAAACACCAATTGCACCACATATGTGAGGTATCTCTGAACTGATGACTTGTAAAGGATTTTAACCCCTTTGAGTAGGCAAATATGCAGCCTCTTGGCGGGTGGGCCTTGACATTGAGAGGCCACATACTGTATTTGTGTATTGAAATGTAAATAAAACTGTGCTGAGAGCGCATGCCCTGCGCGCTCCTGGCACAGTTACCGGTGCCTGATGGAAAGCTTTCCGATCATGTAACCGCTGTGACAGCCAGTCACAGTGGTCATACGATCATAAACTTCGCCCCACCTCCCGGCATCAGAAATCACTTAAAGGGCCGGTGAGGTGCAGCGTTAAGGGGTTCAGCTGTCACCTATAGGTAATTTTGGGTACTGTAGTTTCTCGTTATTTCACAGGCACTCACAATTTTAAAGATTGACATGTTTAGTATTTATTTACTTGACTCAACCCCATCATTTTATATTTTACAAAAGTTTGGTATTATGTTGCGTTTTTGTGCACTAAAATTTATTTTAGTGTATTTTTTTTACTAATATGCATTTGATAAAATTTGTGCAAATATCATGCAACATAAAAATTTGCAACTGCCACCATTTTATCCTACATAGCCCGTGCTTTCATATACAGTACTGTAATGTTAATAATATTGTGCTAATAGTTTGGGTGTTTTTAACCATTTGACGCCCGGCCTATGGCCGAATGGCGTACGGAAAAATGTACTAGCTTGCAGAGCCTCGCAGCGGCGCGATCTGTCACCGGCCGTGTACCTCGAACAGATCTGAGTATCGGCCCCTGTTGTCGGTACCATGTGACCTGCTGTGACCAATCACAGCAGGTCACATGACAGTTGTATATAATGGATGGCTTCATTCATGCCATCCATTGTATACTACTGTATAGCTATGAATGGTCACAGCTAATCATATGCACATGTCATGTGATTAGCTGTGGCCAAATCACAGCTAAGCACAAAAGAAAAAAACCCTGAATGAATCGATGGCATTCAGGTAAATGCTTGCTTATAGCAAAGTAATTGTTTGCTATAAGCAAATTGTGTAAAAAAAAATAAATTAAAAAATACTGATCACTTCCCCAATGGTAACATTGTACTACTTTGGACATAGTGAAATATGAAAAAAAATCTTAAAAAAAAAAAGAAAAAAAATGTAATAAAAAATGTAAAATAATAAAAAAAATAAAAAAAAATTTTTTTTTTTTTTTCACACTGTCACCAGTCAGTGTCCCTGATCACCGCCATGCCAGTTATATGATGACGCTGTACTGCACTGGTGACAGTATGTAAAAAAACAATTGTGAAAATATTTTTTTTTCATTTTTTCATTTTCCGAAAAGTTATGACAAAAAAAAAAATACAACTTCAAAAAACTCGCCATGCCTCTTATGAAGTACGCCGGACTGTCTACTTTGCAAAAAGGGGTCATTTGGGGGATATCTGTACTATTCTGACATTCTTGGACCTCAAGAAATTAGATTAGCTGTCAGTACTTCAGGATTGATCAATATTCAGATCTATACCATAGTTTGTGAACTCTATAACTTTCCTACAAACTAAAAAATACATCCTAATTTGGGTTATTTTCACCAAAGACATGTAGCAGAATACATCTCGGCCTAAATTTATGAAGAATTATTTATTTGCAAACTTTTATAACAGAAACAAAGAAAAACGTGTTTTTTTTCAAAATTTTCTGTCTTTTTTTGTTAATTTAGCAAAAAATAAAAACCCCATCGATGATTAAATATCACAAAAAGAAACTTGTGTGAAGAAAATGATAAAATTTTAGTTTGGGTACAATGTTGTATGACCGCGCAATTGTCATTCAAAGTGTGAGAGCGCTGAAACCTGAAAAATGGCCTGGGCAGGAAGGTGTAAAATTGCCCGGTATGGAATTGGTTAAGGGTAATTTCACCTTTTCTAACATGTTACAGCTGTATTCAGGGTGTAACATGTTTGTGCAGCAGCTGCCCCCGCACCCCTCTGAGTCCCTCTGTGACAGCAGCCTGGGGATCTTCTTCCCGTGTCTGCTGCTACAATTCAAGTATTCTGGGAATGCGAAACTACAACTACCGACAGCCTTTGCGGCTGTCGGGTTGTAGTTCTCAATGAACTACCATGATGCTGTTGAGGGCTGTGGTAGTTCACTCATGCTTCCTGTCAGTGTGTAACTGACTGGTTGTATGAGGTGACAGCTTACACAGTCTGCAAGAGCCCTGCACTGCACCCATGATCTGCTGATTGGGGTGCAAGGCTTTCCAGGCTCTCATTAACCCCTTCACGCCTAAGGGTAAAACAAATCTAAATGCCTAAGCACAATTCTGCAACGTTGACATGTGTTAGTAAAACCGTACATATCATCACAACTACTTTGTACATCCAGGTGAATTATACCTTGTTTTTTTTCAGGACAAATTGGGCTTTCATTTGGTGGTAAATGGTAATGGATAGCTCCTAATTTTTTTATTATTATTAAAGGAAAACTGGGCCAAAATAGTAAAACAAAATCGTTTTTTTTTTTATTTAACCGTTTCTTGTTACGACCATAACCTACCACCAAAGAACAACCCAAAATAAATTCTCCAGTTCTTGTCGATCGCAGCGATACCATATATATGTGTATGTTATTTGTACCCGTAGTACAGCCCAGAAACAATAGTGCGCATTTTGTTTTTGTGTTTTTTGGGGTTTTTTTTGTTTTTGTTTTTTACACAAAACATACTGTCACTGACATTAACACTAACTGACACTGATACTAATTTTTTTTAAATCCTGACCTTTGACCCTGACCTTGACTCAAACACTAACCCTGGTACTGAACTAGATCAAACTTTGATCTAGGTATTTTTCTTTATTTTTTAATATTTATTTATCTTTTTTTTTTTTAACAAACTTTTTTTTTAATCTCTCTGTCAGGAGTTCGAGAGATACAATGTATCTCTCTTCTCCATTCATAGAGAGAAAACAAGGGGGCCGGGCTGCACAGTGACTGATCACTGTGATAGCCAATCAGAGGCTATCACAGCGATCACATGACCCGGATTCGGGAGTCCCGGGTCCCGATCGTTAGAACGGGACCCGGGGCTCTCAGTGACACCGCGGTCTCGGTGCTGGGAGCGCGCCGAGCGGCACGCTCCCAGCACAAAGACAGGTACGGCCCCACGGAAAAAAGCCCAGGTCCGTGAGGCCGCATATTTGTGTTACGTCGGCGTCAAGGGGTTAAAAAAAAATGCACATTTTTTCTTACCTACAAACAGATGTGCATTTATTTATTTTTTTAAAAAAGGTGAAAAAATATTTTAATGAAAAATTTTACAAAATGCCGTGTCAAAGCGGTAAAGGACTGTCATGTGTAAAAAATTCACAGTGCAAAATCTTTATACATCTAAAGACTCCTGTATGACAATATTAACATATCCCCAATCCAGGTACTATGTGATGCACAAGCCTCAGAGTAAAGAAAAAAACTCTTTACTTTCCCTGACTGAGCCAAATCCTCCATGTGTGCCTCTTAAGCCAGCCATACATGGATTGAAATTTGGCCAGTTCAGTGGTACCGGCTGAATTTTGATTCATGTATGGGCAGCCTGGTTTTACAGAAGTTGCCCCGTCAGTATTTTGCTGTTCGATCAGCGCTGCTGGACATATTAGTGTATTAGTGCAGGGAAGTCTCCCCGCTATCAGAATGCAATAGAGCAGTAGGCAGGATTGCTCCTTCTACCTCAAATGTGTGGATGGGGAAATCATGTCATTTTTTTTCTGTCAACCTGCTAGTTGAAGGAAAAAATTACTCTTCTAAGGCCAGCCTTACACGCCCACTCCCAGTTACTGAGCCTCCTATGGGAGGGTTTCTGTAAGGGATTTCCAGCAAGGAGAATCGTGACCAGGAACGCGCATGCGCACAGGCATTCCTGCAGGAGAATTGCCGGTTGCACGCATGCTCGCAGGAATGCACGATTGCGCACAAGCACGTGCACACACATGGCGAAGATTGGCGCCAGACGGCCCATTTAAGGAGTGCCTCTGCTCAGGTTCAGTGCTGACTGGTCTACAGCTCCCCCCATGTCCTGCTAGTTCCGTACGATTCCTTTGTTGCTGACCCGGCTTGTTCCTGACCAGACTCCGATTACTCTCCTGCTCCTGGTTCCTGACTTTGGCTCTGCTCCTGACCTTGGCTTTTCCTTCTGATTCTGTACCGCGCTGCCCAACTGTTTATGACCCCAGCTATCCTTGGCTCTACTCCAGTCCTGTGTCCTGGCTACCTACCTTGCTCTGCTGCACATCTGGCAATCCACAGAACCTACCTGGTCTATTTCTACGGTGCCCAAATCAGAGGATACTCTGCCTACCAAGGTCATCACCTGCAAGAGCCGCAAACAACAACCACTGGCGCTCTTGCCCCCCTGCTCTCTAGACTCCCTCTGTTCCAACTTCAGCAGGGTCAGGGCTAGTGACACAAGTGAGGCCGACCTCATCAATTCAGTCTCCCATCAGGTACATGACAGTTTCAGGAAAAAAAAAAAGGCAGGATTGGCAATCCAAAAAACACTGGGCAGGACTAGGTGTGGCCATGTGCCGATTAACAAGCTACAAGCTTGTGAATAAGTAATGCTGATAGCCACCTCCATCCTCCGCTGCAGCATTTCTCCCCCATTGTAGTGCAAGCAGGAACAACCTACATAAGAGTGGCAACTCTGTTCTGAATTCAGGAGCTGCATCATTGTCACACCAATAGTCCCCTATGTGATAGCATACTTTAAAGTGGTAATAAAATTATCCTAGAATAAAGAAGAAATAGCGGGCCCTCTGCAAGGTAATGCTATAATGTGCTAGTATGCACCGCATACAAAGCCTGACCTTTTAAACAAAGCGCACCAGCAGCGAGCTGTCACTGCTGCCAAGGCTCTCATCTTCACCCAGTCTTCCTCCTGGGTCTGCAGGAGTCACAATCACGGCACAGCACTCCAAACGGACAGCTCACTCAGTGTTCCCTCAATGGAGAGTGCAGTGTACATATGCTGGTGACGTCACTGGCTCCTGACATTGTGAATATTTCTCAAATGGTGCAAGTTTAGGAGATATTTATTATACCTACAGGTAAGATTTAAGCTTACCTGTAGGTACAAGTAGAAAAGCAGAGTTTAGTACCGTTTTAATGACAGATTCCCTTTAATGAGACATCAGGAGTCTATTATACCCCTGATGTCTCCCCAGCCTGGGAAAGTGACAGCTGAACCTTGAAGTGACACAATACTTGCCGCTGCTATGCTCATTCTATTCTCCCGACCATGCCGGTCCCTGGATACATGGTGGGGGCAGTCAGGCGGGGGGGGAGGTTGTTTACCATACCTTCAGCAAGGTCACCTGAATTGCTTCTGCTTAACGAATTTAAACATGGTTCTGGCTGCTGTGTGTTTAAGTCCTGGTTCCCATATATGCCATTTCCCTGCAGCTGCGTTGCTCGTTCCACAGGGGACCCACATAATGCAGTGTGTTTTCAGTGCATGGGGTGCCATTAGGATTCAAGGATTTATATAAACGCCAACAGTTTGTTCAGTGCTTTACTGTAATTATCTGTTCTTCAGCCGCTCCGGTCCGGTCCCACGCTGAGCTGAAGGCGGCTTCAGCGTGTTGGAGTGTTCAGGAAAGGCAGCCGACAACGGAAGCCCCATAATAAAGTTTACCGGCGGCGTCACTTCTCAGATTTCCCAGCAGTTGTCGGATTTCTCCAGCACACAGAGAGCGCTGCTGGAGACTGGACTGGAGCGGCTGCAGAACAGGCAAGTATAGCGATTTCTTCTTTACAGGGCTAGATAGATTAGGCTAAGAATGTGGCTGCCAGTGGGTTTAGAGTTGGTTAGGATTTTTCTTTACTTCCACTTTAAAGTGCATGTTTTCACAGTTGTGAAATAAATCACAGCAAGGAAGTAAGGGCAAGATGTCACTCACTGCCTGCAGTGCTAAAATACCACACTTTCTCTGTGAAACGGATCTTGTTATTAAGCAGTCTTATGGTTTGTAGCAGGAGTGGCCAGGCCGAGACATAGGCAGACATAGGCAGCCTCACTGACTTTATAGCTTGATAGAATTAAACAGTAATAACAGGTTTGGTACTTAATGTCACCTTACTTTGATTAGTGTGGTGGAGTTACAGGTTTACTAAAAGCGGATCTTCAGCCAGTCTCCCAGGTGGCTCTACCCCACCCCCTTCCCCCCAGGTGCCGCCATTATGGTGCATACACAGATATACCAATGGGCTCTTCTTGGCCTTCAAGTTCTGGCAAAGCCCATAGGCACATCTGTGCATGAGCAGTTTTTTCGTGCATGCGCAAAGGAAGGTATTGGACCTCCCTGACAGCAATCTTTGCATATGTGCGGGAAACCCCATGCATTTGCAGATGGCCAGGGGAAAACGGGAAATGTGCAGATGTGACGCAGGGTTCTTTCAGGACCTGATGCGAAAACTAAATGCAAATACATATATTACTTTGTTAGAAAAAAAAAAAAAAGAGATCAAACATGAGGCGGGGCAGCACACCATGACCTTTGGGGTGACTGTTCACTTTAAAATGTTTAGTGCTCATACCTTCATACCCCTTGTGGACAGAGCAATAAATACCTATAATTTGTGGCTGTTGATTAATTTGTCATTTCTGAAGATAACAGTGCAATACATACATTGTTTTTGTGAGGACAAACTAGACTTTAATTGGCAATATTGTCTTGGAAAAAAATAATTATATTTTATGTAATCTATAGAATGCATTGTTTTTCTATTTTGACCAATGTTAGCTTAACAAAAGTATTTTTATAGTAAATATAAAAATGTATGCATTTTATTCTATACTTTGTTCCATTTAGGATGACACTACAATGATGTTTCTTTTCAATTTTGTGCATTTTTTAGGGGACACTGAAAAAAAATCTTTTACTTGTAAGGATTAATTAAGGCTGGCCATAGATTATGCAATTTCCTTCCTTCAACCATGGGCTCAAGGAAAGAAAATCGCTCAATTCCCCCATCAACACAGTCAGTGTTGATGGTGGATTCCGTCCTGCAGCACTATTTATTTCTGAAAGTGGGAGGTTTCCCCGTTGTCAGCATGCAATAATCACTGCTGGCGACTAATGTCGTTGGCAGTGATCGTACGAGAAAAAAAAAATCAGACAGGCTCGACTGGATTGACTTCAGTACAACCAGCCCGCATGGATTGAAATTTGTCTGGCTCCTGCTGAACAGGTCAAATTTCATTCTGTCTATAGCAGACTTAACTGATACCATATGCAGGTCGAGTGTCACACATTTGATCTACATATGAATGAAATAAGTCCAATGACACTTGTAAACCCTCTGCAAGAGTAATTTTACACAGGAGAAGCTGCTATTTGACAGCTAATACAGTACATAAAAACTCTCATCTATCATTTTGACAGCTGGTAGTAACAGTGGGAGCAGCAGCAGCAGGGGAAAGGCATTGAACTAGTAAAAATATAGCTAAACCTAAATACAAAATTTGTATATATTACAGTTTGCCAGTTTTTAGATGAGGTGGCTGCATTTTTTCCCCTTTTTTTCAGGCTTATTTATTTCTTTATGTATGCCTGGTAATCCTGCAAATAAACTTCCTGCCTACAGTATGGCTACGGTCACTCATGCCACTGTATCTAAGGAGGGAGCCATGGTTGTCCCTCTAGGGCGCTCTACGGATTTCGACTATAGTTTACAGATAATAGCTGGTAAAACTGATAGGATTGTTTAACCACTTGCCGATCGCACTATAGCTGAAAGATGGCACAGTTGTCTAGTTCTGAGAGGACATCCATAGAAGTCCTACCTGAACCGTGCCTCCCAAGGCACGCTCTGTGATTGCGGTGTCCTTTAGACATTGCTGACCACAGATCTAGCTAAAGGGCCAATCACAACTGATCACATATAAACAGACTTGCCACCAGTTATCATCAGTCCTTTCCGCACATGCTATGTCTGTGTATGGAAAGAAAAGCCGATTAGCGGCAAAACTGTCAGTACATGACAACAATCCGTTATTATCAGTGCAGCCCCATCAGTGCCGCCTAGCAGCGCCCATCAGTGCCGCCTAGCAGCGCCCATCAGTGCCGCCTCATCAGAGCACATCAGTAAATAAAAATTAGTTATTTGCAAAATTTTATAACCTAAACGAAGAAAAACATTGTTTTTTTCAAAATTAATGGTCTTTTTTAACCAGATAAAGGTGAGTTGGGATGCACACACTGCGGATCTAGATGATGATGATTGAGGTGAGGTGCTTGATAACTGTAAAGCAGTGTTCCCCGAGCTGTCTGATCGCCTTACACGATTATATATAGTGCATAGCGCCTACCTAACCCTATTCGTCTAGCCAAACCAAACCACACAGTCCTTTGTGTCATTTGCTCACTTACCCCTGGCACCTTTTTCCACCTGCTGTGTGCTTCACCCATTATCCAGGGATACTGGACTCAGGTGGTGAAGTCCCTCCATGATACCATGGGTTCCCCCACTCACACTACACCCCAAACCATACCTATTAGGTCTTTACTTTAACCACCTCCCACCCGCCATATAGTAATATGATGGACACAAGGTGGTTCTCTCGTTCTGGGAGGACGTCATATGACGTCCTCCCATTCTCACCGCGCAGTGTGGTGATCGGCGGTGCGCTGTGCCCCTCGGACACAGCGGATCACTGATCACAGAAAGAGCCGAAGATGTTGGCTCGGTCATGTGATCAGCTGTGTCCAATCACAGCTGATCACATGTAAACAGGGAAATGCCGGTTATCGGCATTTCTCTCCTCTCGAGCTGTCATGCTGACAGAGGAGAGCTGGTAATTGGCTTTCCGCGGAGGGTACATGTACACTGATCATTAGGGCACTGATGATCAGTGTAGCCCCAGCAGCTCCACCTGTCAGTGTCCATCAGTGCCAGCTGTCAGTGCTCATCAGTGCCTCGTGCCAGTGCCCATCAGTGCCACATATCAGTGCCTATCAGTGCACATCAATGCCATATATCAGTGCCCGTCTGCGCTGCCTTTCATTGTCACCCATCAGTGCCAATCAGTGCCACCTATCAGTGCTGCCAATAAGTGCCACCTATCAGTGCCAGTCAGTGCCATGTATCAGTGCTGCCTTTCAGTGCCCATCAGTGATGCCTGTCAATGCCCATCAGTGCCCCCTACCAGTGCCTCCTCATCAGTGCCACCTATCAGTGTGCATCAGTGCAGCCTATCAGTGCCCATCACTGCAGCCTCATTAGAGCACATCAGTGAAGGAGAAAAATCACTTATTTACAAAATTTTATAAAAAAAACTAAGAAAAAACTTTTTTTTCAAAAATTTCAGTGGTTTTTGGTTTGTTTAAAGAAAAAATAAAAAACCCAGAGGCGATTAAACACCACCAAAATAAAGCTCTATCTGTCACAAAAAAATTATAAAAATGTCATATGGATACAATGTTGCATGACCGCGCAATTGTCATTCAAAGTGCGACAGCGCTGAAAGCTGAAAATTAGCCTGGGCTGGAAGGGGGTAGAAGTGCCCTGTAGGCTAGCTGTTAATCCTGAGCTGGATACATTTTTTAAGATGTTTGTACATGAAAAACCTTGTTCATTGCATGGGGTTAGATGCAGGCCATATCTCCCACAGTTAATACTTGGATTGAGGAAATAACCTCCACCCTACCCTATAAGCAACTAATCCACCCCCACAGGAGTTGCCCATCTAAATACAATGAAATCTGGGACCGAAGGTTACAAACTCTTGATACCTGTGGGTAATTTTTGTTTGTAATACCTTAAATGTATTGATGTGATGGAGACTGGCTAATGCAACGTGCCCAGTACTCACCACATTTTTACCATACTCATTGAATAAGAGTCAGAGCCGCTTTAAGATGTTCTCATAACCTTTTCTGTTTTCTTTTATATATTGCTTGGTGGGCTTTACTGTTTTTCTGGTTTTCTTTTGCCATACATCATATGTATCACCTCACGAAAACTAGGTTGGTCCAGGAATGGACCCGTGTATATGTCAGTGCATCATTGTCATCACTTACTCATTGTAATGTCACAGATTGTTAGTTTTGCTTTTATGTCTTTCATTTACCTTATGCACTGCGTACTATCCTGTGCCTGTGTTTCAATAAAACGTTTTTTTTAACCAAAAAAAAAAATGTTCAACCAGGATAGGTCAATTGATGCCCAAAGCAACCAACTAGATGTTTGCTATTCTCTGTCTTTGTTACCAAAATACTGTACCTAGTGACTACTGTGACTGATTACCAGGGATAACATGCATTTTTTTTAATTTTTTTTTTATCATGAGCTGTCCAGGAAAACGCATACTAATCCCAGTAGTCTGGTTCTGTATTTAAAACAGCTTGTGAGAACAACCAGACAGCATAGTAAAACATGAACAAGACTGAAATACATGTATTTTCCATACCCATGTAGAACTTCCTGCTGAGTGACTATTGATAGCAGTTCAGCTGCCTCCTTTGACAGGGATTTACATTCATTTCTTAGCTCTATGCTCTCTTTGAACAGAAGTTCAGCTTCAGCTATTACAAAAGAAGAAGAGAAAGTTAAAAAATGAACACCACAAATTAAAACAATACTATAGTTATGGCAGTTTAATGAGGAAAATGGTGGAAAATACAAATAGGATAAGCAGGGGTTATCAAACTGATCAGTATAAAATTACTGGTTGCAGATCTGAGAAGTAAAAATTAGTTACTGTATTTTGCACATCAATTTTATTCTTTGGATTGGCTATTTCAGTAAACCCACCAATGTAAATGGTGAGGAATACTTGCATAGACTGAAGATTTATAGTACTACTGCAGCGTATGTAAAGCCAAAAAACGTGTATATATTAGTACAGAATGGGAGCAGGCAAGCATTCAAAACCCTATCAGGTTTTGGTGTTATTTTTGTGCTAAGATTTCCTTAAATTTCTCTCTTAGAGAAGCAACAGGAAGGGAGAAAATCTCTCCAAAAAATAGTTTAACTGGCAGGATTTTGAATGCAGAAGAAAAATTTTGCTGTAGATTTAATATAAGTAGAGCATTTAATATAAGTGGAACAAAAAAGGGTGGTGTTGTCTAACGGCTCATGGGAACACACCTCTACACACACATAATGTTGGGGCTCAATTAAAATATTAAATAAAAGAACCCCTAAACTGTCTGCACTGTAGTCGGATGAATGATAAGGATTATCTGTGATGACATAGAATATGCATAATGCCTAGCGGCTGTCACAGATGGTGACACAAAAACATTTTAAAATATGTCACATTTCATGTATGTGTTTGTATATACAGTACACACACATTCACACACACACATACATACATATATATATATATACACACACATACAATGCTCAGCATAAATGAGTAGACCCCTTTTGAAAAGTACGATTTTAATCAATATCTCAATGAACTCAAAAACCATTTCCAAAATTTTGACAAAGCTGAGTTTTATAGAACATTTGTTTAGCTCATTACATGAAAGTAAGGTTAAAAATATAACTTAGAGTACTAAATCTTTATGTTTACTCAAATTAGTTGATGCAAAAATGAATACACCCCACAACAAAAACTACTACATCTAGCATTTTGTAAGACC